>NW_008795129.1:23324972-23394427 GCF_000699145.1 Aptenodytes forsteri
TTGCATAGAGGCATTTAAGTTGGGCCCCTGATGAAGCTGTCTTACTGGCTGAAGTTCCTTTGTGCTGCTCTTCAGGCGCTCTCCTGCTGACCTGTGTTCCTCCTCCAGGCTCTGGGCATCTATTGCTGGCCCTGGCATCAAACTGGTAGGAGTGGGATGGATTGAGGTTCCCCTCCCCCGGCATCTCTAGTTTAAAGCCCCCTTCACCAGCTTGGCAAGCCTATGACTGAAGATGCTCTTCCCCTTCTCTGACAGATGGACCCCGTCAGCCCTGAATAGACCAGGTTTCTCAAAGCGAGTCCCATGGTCTAAGTAGCCAAACCCCTGGCTGTGGCACCGGTCTCGTAACCAGCTTCAATGGCTTGTGAATTCTACCCAGAAATAGAGGACAGGGAAGCACACCGAGCCAGTTCTCCTCAAAGTGAGAGCCAAGAAGCACCACTGGGGCATTCAGATTTGGAAAACCAGTCTCTCTACTGCTTTTCGTCTAGTTGCACAGGCAAACTGCCCATTGGTATACACAAATGGATATTTAGGCATCTAAATATCCACTCCTGGACACAAAAATACAATTTCTGAGTGTGTTTCACATAGAAGGACTGGCACAGAGATCAATCTTTATTTCAGAAAATCTCCTTTTCAGTGTTTAGTCTTTGTGTTGATTATATGAATTAGATCCCTGTTACAAATGAGCCCCATGTCCCAGAAACTAATGTGCTTTGCTCAAGAACCAACACTTTCTGCATTTCATCATCATTCTGTTCATTAATGATTCGACTTTCCTGGCAATGATGAGAAACGTTTATTTCCCTGGAGTATTTCTGGATGGTAAAATTATCATGTTAGTTGTGGGCAATTGATGCAGTATTAACTCGCCAAGGTTATATTGACATATTTAATCACGCTGTTTGGAAACCTGGCCACCTTCCTTCACACCTCTGGTTGCCACGATACCCTTTGGCCAGTATTAATTTATTCAAATCACTTTTATGCTTAAGACAGTGGCTGCCAGCTTCGAACTGCTTGAAAGCATAATAGCAAGACAAAATAAAAAAATGACAGTGACATAAACAATACTGAGAGGTCTTAGTCTGCATTTTAAGGACAGTGGTGGAGAAAGACAGATTAGCAATGCCAATGTAGAGAGGTGAATGTACATGCTGGAATCTACATATTCCTGTAAAATGCATCTACATTTCATTTATACACAATGCTAGTAGCACTTTCATAACGGTGTGGGAAAAAAAGGCTGTGTTGATAGCGAGGTCAAGCTCTTGCACAGTTCCTTAAGCTCTCCGGGGGTCATTGACTGAGTTAGTACAGGTTCCCACAGTGATACAGTCACATTTTCTTATTTACATCTACTACGCTTTTTACATCTCCCAGTCAGAAATAGAGAAATACAATATTCTAGGCTATCATGTACAATAAATTCTTCTGCATTTTGAATGTCTCATAACTTCTGTCTCCAGGCATTTGCTGATACTCTCCATCCCGTTGTAAAAACCAGCTACCTTCCCCAAAATGGAAAGCCAAACCCAAATATCTGAGATGAGATGAGTTACATATCCACATGTATATACTTTTTGTCAAGACGTTACTATCACTAAATGTTTTGGATAATGTAGCAGCATCAGCTAATGCAGATTCTCTGTGAATTTGACCACATGCTTCCCTCCACCAAAAGATTGCGCTCAAGAAAGTTACATTAATGCAATGTCAGGCTTGAGATCTGCCATCTGCTAAACCAGGAAACCTTAAAGTTAAATTCGCTATCAGAACCAATGCTTGGCCGCTCTGCAGTTGCCATCTGTAGTTTTTTACATTACTGTTTATTCTGTTAAATTTATGCCTTAGTGTGTAAAAATGTCTACAAACTATGAAAGCAAATGAGCAATGTGACAGGGTTCAGCACAGTAAAGACAATAACTTTAAAATTATCAGATTTTGTAGACTTAAAAATCTCAAGGCTTAACCTTACGTAAACCCTTGTTTTTTAAATTTAAAATCTCTATGCTTAGTATTCAAAATCTTGCAGTATCCTTATTCCCTCTGACTGCACTTTCAGCAAATTGGCATACCTCTCACGTTAGACTAACAAAGTACCGTATGTTTGAGAGCTCTTTGTTCAGAATAGATTATTTTCTCTTTTGTAGAACATATGACTACTGGTATCAATTGCTCCTACAGGAGTTTTTAGGTCAGCGCAGTGCATGCTGTAGTAAAATCATGCAAAAAGCTTTGGTGCTTAGTTTCATGTGCTCCCAATCTCAAATTCAGCCTACATATGAACAAAGAAAAATGCTTGGGAAATATACAGGGATGCAAAAATCCCTGTAATTTGATGATTTACTTGGAGGTGACTCTTTTTTTAAAAAAGCAAAGTGATGCAATATAAGAGGGAGCAAACTTCTGTGTGGTTGACTCATTTATTAAATGAGTTCTACAATGCATTTGCTTCCATAAACTTTTCTTCTCTGGTGGGCTGCAATTTCAGGATTTTGTCCACTTGTCCAGGATTTCCAGTGGTTCAGACCAAGCAGCGAGACCTCTGGAAATGTTTGACGTGTCTCCCACATGGAGATCAAATGTAGAGATCGTTCACGGCCAGTCCAGTGTTTCTGAGCCGTGCCAGGCCAACAGCTCTTGCCTTGCACAGATGGGCTGGAGGCATGCAGGAGGTCTGATGTGCCTCGAGCTGCCTGAACTGACTTTGCACTTGCAGATCACCCGCGGACAGGACGTTTGCGCCTTCCTGGAAGCTCTCAACTCCCTGGGCATGGGACTGTGCTGGGACACGACCTCTGGCTTTGCTTCATTTTACGATGCAAGAACAAAATCCTGTGCTAGCACAGTCAGCCCTGTCAAATCAGCGGTGAAGCAGGTCTGGTATGTCCTGGCTGCAGCTAAGGCCACTACAAGCTCAGCTGGCGTACAAACCACAGGGAAAAACGATGGAAAAGGAAAGCTGTTCAGATGAGAAAAGGCAGAACTGCCTAGAAAGACTGCTGTAGCATCGTTGCTTTTTTTATTTCTGGATCAAAAAAGAAATGTCAGTCTGACCCATATGCTGGGATCCATGCAGAACCCCAAAAGACCTATATACACGCTGGAAGACAAGTGCCCATATGGTGTCTTCATTCATTCATTGCAGTGCTGGTAGGCAGCAGAAATACCTCAGGGAAGAATTGGAGCTGAGAAGATATCTTTAATAAAACAGACTGCAGTGATCTATAATAGGAAATAATCATTGAGCCTTTTTCACAAATATCTAAACTGCTGTCTCATATACTTTCCCTTCCAATGCTGGCAGAGAAAAAACAGAAAAGAAAGCTTTCTTGTACTATAAAACACTGAGAAAATTTTCCAGTTACCAGTGTTTTACTGTATCAAGGTTACTGTTAACTTTATTAATATTCATTTTCATTTACACTACTGCAAAGTCATCAATGTGATAAGAGTGTTATTATCTTTATAACAATAAGTATTTATTAAAAGCATGTACAGTGAAAATTGATAATATGATGAAGCATTGCAAAGTAGAATGCAATGAATCCCTTAGGAAGAATAATAAAGATTTCTGGCCCTTTTTATTCCTCCCAACAACTTCAAAGTATAAAAAAAGCAAGATAAAAATGCAGGCTTGAAGTTGCTTCAGAATTTGCAAGTGCTCTGAGTGTTTATATTCAGTGAGAGCTGGAGGGATCCATGTCTAGAAAATTATTATTGTTTGCCCTTTTAGCAAGAAACTGTCTTGCTGTTCTTGTTTAATTAAACTGCTGCTGTCAATTACTACCTGCAGCAAATAACATAAAAGTATTGAATGGTGAAATTCGGAAGGCACTTGGCAGTCATCAGGGCGTTGTGAACTCCCTTTGCACTCCCTGCACATTTATTGAAGGTGGGAGGTCTATTGTGAGATAAAATTCCCCATTTCTGTCCATTTCCGACTTCCTTCAAGGAAATAAAAATGATCCCTAGTTGATGTGGCACCATTGATTAAAACATCAGCATTTCCATCCCAATTTGCAATATTTGCTTTAGTCCCAAACGCTCTGTGTTTGTCGAGCCTTTCCTGTTGCCCTGGCGAGGGCTTCCTCCCGGGGGGGCTGCAGCAGGATGCTGACCGCTCTGCTCTGCTCCTCTGCAGTGGCTCCCACCCAGCCCTCTGGAGCACTGCCCCGGCTAAATTGGGTGCTCTTCTTCCTCTCGCTACTGGCACGTTCCTCTATTTCCAATTCTGTAATTAAGGTTTTATTCCTGCCTTTTTTTTTTCCCAGGAAAAAAAGTGGTTAGCTTTAGCTCAACTATTTACCCAGGCTCTAGGGCCAGCAGCTACATGAAGGCAGAGCGGTCCTAAAGCACAGGAAAACAAAGAGCTGTCCTTTCCGCCCGTACGCTGTGTTCCCTGCAGCTCGGCTGGAGACTTCCTTAGGCAACAAGAAGTCTCACCGCCGGGCTGCAGCTGAGTCTGGCAAGTGTTGCTGTGTGAAAAATGACAATCTTTTTTCTTTTAAACTGGTCACCAGCTGAGCAATGGCTCTTGGTACTTTCTGCTGTTGGAGAGCTGAAAAGGTGACCTCTGATAAACTTTCTGGGCCAACAACCTCTTATACTCGCTGCCACTGTGCACTGTAGCTGAGGACTGCTGTTTGGTTATTAGCGGCTCCAGAAGTCCTCTCCCTTATTCAAAGTCTCCACTTTTTTGTCCCAATGCTAGCCCAAAAAAAAAGTGTGAGGACAAGTGTTAGTGACATATATGGTCTTAATTTAATTGGATGCAATCTCTGACCAAAGTAACTGAATTATCAGGAAGATACAACCAGAGAAGTTCCACCGCCAAGTCTTTTTCTTTTTTGGAGTGTAATTTTTCTGTAGGGAACTATTTTCAATGGAGTTGAAGGCATTGTGCTCTTTCTGACAGCCATACATAAATAGATTGTTCCTCATCAGCTTTGGATGTTGAGGATAATCGACTCTGGGGTGTGATTTTCCATGATGTATGTGGGCTGTACAGTCAAGATAGTGTGTACCTGGACTCCGAGCTTTATTTTCAAGGTGTACAGAGATATGAAATATCTACAGTAGAGTGTAATGTTAATTAGATTCAGTTTTCCTCCTGTCTGGTTGGCCCAGTTCACTGATTTTATTTGTGGATAGATTGGACCAATGTTCAAGTATTTACTTGAATACCTGCTCATCCCACATACCTGTAAATCTTTATTTTCAGTAATTTTTGTAATGCTCTCATCACAGGAGGAAATCTAATGTCCCAACCTGCTCTTTTCCAGAGGTGTGTTATTGCCCAGAGCCATTCCCATGCTCTCTCGGGGTTTGCTGCTGTCCACCCTGCCTCAGACACCCCCTGCATAGCTGCTGGTCCTGCAGAAACTGCTGAAATTTCACTTTATCTTTTCAGCAAAGAGGCCCTCCGCTCCAGCTGTTTCAGATCACAAAGGCCACTTTGGTGCCTGGGCTTGCAAAAACATATAAATAAAGTGTGGAGTCATGGGAGCTTCTGTGCTCAGAGAGCCAATGGTCCCCACCAGAGATGGGCATCGGGTGCTGCATTTCACACCCTCCTCCCCAGGTGCTGCCCTGTGCTTGCAGAAAAATATAATGCCTGTGCTCACTCACAGTTCTGCTCTGGAAGATAGAGAGAGGGTCGGGTATCCTGGCATACACAGTCTGGTTGGGGTATAATGCTGAGAGGAGAGGGACTGCAAACGCTCCACAGGCTGCACTTGAGATGGGACATGACGTGGGCACAGTCAGACGCAGGAACAGAGTCAGCCCAAGGGGAAGGACGGACATGACGTGGGCACAGTCAGACGCAGGAACAGAGTCAGCCCAAGGGGAAGGACTCTTATCCTTTTAAATCATAACTTCCATCAGTTATAGCACTGCTGTCAATACCATTCTTATACGTACCTTGAAAACATTGCCTCACTAAGTATTTTCTGAAGTATACTAACTTCACTTTTAAGGTTCTGAGAAGCTTTTTCCTATTTCAGGTACTATGCTTAATTTATATCAGAGATGTTACTTCAAATAATAATGACATGAACGCGACAAAACATGGAGGTGAAAGAACCACAGCTAAAGTGACACATTTATTTTATGTCCCAGATGCCTTCACTTTTTCCTTACTATTTGAATTCTCTCTTCTCTCCACATTACAAATTTAGCTTTGATCCATCCCAGCAGAATCAACAATCTTCTGTAAAAGTTCTTTTCAGTCTGAGCCTTTTTTGTGATAACAGCTAAAACAGTACTGAAAGAAGATTTGGATTATATTTGTGTGTGACTAGACTATTGATCTCACAGCCCAGGAAATGAAAAATAAGATGAAATGAGTGTGATTTTTGAATTTGACTGGGAGGAGGGTGTCAGGATGAAGCCAAGCACAGGTCAGTGCAGAGTGTGATTCTGCAGGGACTCCAGCCACCTCAGAAAATCAAGTTGCAGTGTTTGTATGACATAAATTCAGCTTCTTGAACTCACTGCGGACCTGGTTTTGTCCAGGGAACATTTTCAGCCTTTTTAATTTACCTTACTCCCATTAGCTACATGCTGCAGAGACATGACAGTGCATTCTGGCTTGCAAGGGATGATTCTTGTCTTGAACACCTCTGTTCCTACCCCTCATTCACCAAAATCCAGCTTTGATCCCAATTGTTTGACCGAGGGCTTTCCCCTGGGGAGGGTGGAGAAGGACTCGCAGCATGTTCTTCTCTGAACTTCAGTTTTTCTGCGGTGAAGAAAATGTGCCTATTTCTGGCACAAGGTCCTCGTATCTCACCGCCAGCTGCTCAGACCTCTTCTCATCTCAGCTAGGACTTGGCTCATCGTAGCAATCATGAGGCAGATTGGTCTGAAGGGAAATGGCGATGCCTGTCTGACACTGTGCTGGGAATTTTTTCTTCTTTTTTCTACTGTAAAGCATTCTTCCTTCCCTGGCCTACCCTTAAGAATCTAATTAGTGGCCTAATTACCACCCCCATACTATGCCCTTGCTGACCTTTGCTGGCTCGTGTTCTCAGTCTGCCTTCCCTTGCCAGTATAATTTTGTGTTGTAGGGCTGCAAGGTCTGTGCTACTTCCTCTGTGCATTGCGATGTCGCTGCACTCTATTCGATGGTTATTTTTATTCCGTAGTCCGACAAAATTGAACTATGAAAGGACTGTAAATTTTCAACCTCGAGATGCTCTTCATTAAGCAACAAATAATTCTCTGCACCTACTTGATATTATCCTCCTGTTAGCTGTTTGTCACAGACATGCCTTCCTCTCCACTCAGCCTGCTGTGTCCGTTCCACTCAGCTGGCAAAGCTGCTGCTTGCCAAATAACTGCACATTATATTATGTTTTCTGATCCTCTGACTTTAATATAAAAGCAACAGCACCATTTTTGTCCTCACTGAATTTGGTTCGAAGGCTCGTGCTACCTCACCGTTGCTATCAGATGTCAGCAAGCACTATTTCACAGGACCAGATCCCAATACTATCTTACAGGAATAGCTTTTTATGGCTTCAACACCACTGCTGTTGCTAACGGCATTTCCACACAAAGAGGTGCTGTCCAAAATAATGAGCTACATTTCATGCATCGATGCTCTGTTTCTGACACTGTCCACCAGGATGCCTGTCAGCTAGGGTGCCTCTACAGCCCAGCTGCCCCACGTCTTGGGAACAGTTTGAGCTCCAACTCCTTTGCGATTCCTACCCGCCCTTGGGGCAAGTGATATCACAGCTCTCTGATAGGTGCGTTATTAATTTTCAAGACACAGTGCATCTAAAAGCCAATCACCACCCTGGGAAGTATGTCATAAAACAAATATTCCTTTCCTGCTGAAATGCATTATTAAAGCCTCTACCCTATAAATCCCAAGTAGATAACACTCTCCATGGCACCTTGTAAAATAAGCAATTTTCTGCTACCAAGGAAACAAATTCTTTTTCTTGATCGTATCTAAACTTCACCAACATGGTGACAGACACAACATTGCATCTGAGTTTGTTTTTGACAGCCTCATACATTTCTAACTCTGTCAGCAAGAATAAATGTATGAAGCTTTTCACTTTAAAGAGCTCTGGAGCAAAATGGACTCTCTGGGACCTGTTTCACCCTTGTCTATACCAGACTTTATGCCCTAACATTTCCCACCATTTCCACCACTGCTTCATTGCAACAGTGAGGTAGAATTTAAGTGCCAAGATCAAATCCAGACCAAGTTGCCTTTTGAACAGAGGAAATGAGGCTGGGATTAGAAAGATAGACATCGTAGATTCCCAAAAACATGGTTTTTCACCCCCAGAACATGTCCGGATAAAGCTCACTGTGTATCATACCCCCTCAGGCGCTGCTGGGGCAGAAACAAGGAACATCTGCCTGCTGTATCAAACAGCCTGTTCTTGCACGGAGTACCATGACACAAGGGCTTCAGGTACCAGCACGTTCAACAGTATTCTCGGAAAATTCTCTGAAAATACTGTTAATACATGAGAAAAGCAAGCTGCAGGACACAGTCATGACTGCGCATACTATCACAGCCCTTGCTAAGACAGACATGGAGCAGGACCTGGAGAAGTGCAGTTTTGCAGCAGCAGAGTGTTTGAGGTGACATATCAATTTTTACTACATTTTCTAGTTTCCTAATGAAACTGTCAAGATTTTGTTTCAATAAGATATTAGCTTCATTTTTTCTGTTTTTTTTGTTTTTTACTATAGCACTACAGTATTTTTTCTCGATGATTATTGTATCAGCAAATGTTAACATTTATTCCAGTTTAAAATGAGAGGAAATAAAGAAATTCCAGCATTTGCTTACAAAATGAAACTGCTATTTTCTAAATAGCTCTAATCAGCTACCAAGACATCTGACAATAATATCTTATTTTCATCCTTTATGAGCCTATGCAGGTATACAAATTTATTTCTCAGAGTGAGAGGTCTATAGGATCATTCTTTTCAGAAAGCTATGTAATGTCTCTCTCTTGTGTTCATTTCTAGAGCAATCAGGAGAGTTAACTTAGTAGTTCATTGTTAATTTTCTGTTCTTTGGTGCATAGAGTGTATCTCCCGTGTATTGAGCAGCTGCCAGCAAAGTGTTCAACATCAACAGACCTTACCAGGGTCCATATGTGACCACAGATTTTAAATACAAGCATTTCCTTTTTCTTTTAAAGCTGAAATTAAATTCAAGAACCCTTTGTCTACATTATCATGTATTCAAGGATCAGCCTGAAGCCAAAATAAATTTGTTTCATATTATGGGTGAAAAATGGCTTGTTCTCCAGCTCAGCAAAGACAGATCACTCGTATTAAAGCCCATGCTTCTCGCTACCAATACAGAATTCCCAATAAGAAGAAAACATACTTTCCTTTTCCTCCTCATTCTCACAGTTCACATGAGGTGTAGCGTACGCATTTAAAGGCATTTCTATTTCAACATTCAAAAAGCAAAGCTTAAGTGGATAGATATTGCAGCAGGCTCCTGTAGTGGTGAAAAGGGCTGGACTGGAATCACTCTATATAATTATATTGGGATACTGGGGCAAATTCACAGTCACCTCCAAGTCCATCCTGCCCATGAGAAAGCTGCATAAATATTTGAGTAAGATCTTCAGAGAGCTGATGTACCCACTGAGAAGGGTGATACCAAGCAGCTTATCATATATCTATCCAAGGTGTATCTTCAGTCACGGGTCTGAAAAAATGTATGAGGGACTGCACTAACCTGGAGATGGCAAGGATACTGTTCAACTAGTTAGAGCAAGACAGTAAAGTATGCCAGGTCTCAGAATTGACCTCTATTTAGTGTTGCTTTTCCTCTGATAAAACTTGTAACAAGCTACTTTCCTTCTGTCTGAGGAAGAAACCCAGGACCCATGTCCATGAGAAAGGACCCACAGTGTCACTCAGTCCTGCCGTGAAAACCAATTAAAATTCTTTCATAGGGAAACCAACTTTGGGTTGTTTTTTTCAAACTGCTATTATAAATAATAGCAAGGAAAACCAAAGTTTTTAATTTGTGCAAACACTTTGACAAAGTTGTTCTTCATCCTTGTATAAACATTGTTCCTGTAACACTGCCAAGGAATGGCCTTGAGCATCTGCAGCCAAAAAACCCAGACCTGCTCCCATCTGAGTCCATGAGACCTACATATAATTCATGTTTGTGGCTGGTATTCCAGCTCTTCAAAAATTGTCTATGAGCACCTCCTGATTGGGAATCCAGACTGCCAGACCCTGACTTCTGTGTAACATTTCAGGGGTGGTCACGGCAAGTTTTGCAAGGAAAAAATTTTTATTAGACAATAATTTTATTAGACAAACTGACAAAGCTGGAGAGAAAGGGCAAGCTTTCAAATAAGCAATTCCTCTCTGAACATTTGGACTTGCATGCCTGGCTGCTCATTTGTTCTTTTACAGTAATCCAATAATAGATAAACTCTCTCCCCCTAAAAGCCATTACCTCACTTAAACCCTAGACTATCATGGCTAAAATACTATGGCTAACTACAAAGATGATGACGGAGACAAGAAGAAGGGAATCTGTTTAACTAGAGAGGGATAGCGTTATACAGAATGAACAGAAATGTAATAGCTCTATTGCATAATCTGGCTGTATTCCTCATTTCAGCTTCTCCAGTTTGTTGCAGCCTGCATTCAAGTGGGGAAGGGAGAGAAACTCCAGGCAAAACCCAGTCAGAGGTGGTATCTGCAGGATGTGTCTCAGCTCTGAAGTTTCCATTGAATATCCAGCTCCTGTATCTCATTTGATAGCAAACCCTAACTGTTAGGCACGAGGCTTTTCCCAGTGCCTTTGGAAACTTTTCAAGTGAGGATTCAATTAACCTGCACGAAAATTGATGTGAGAATAAACAGAAATTATATGGTTTTGAAAAACACATGCTGAAGCTTGAAAACCTGCAGGCATTTTATGATTCTGCCATTTCATAACCCATGAGCTTGCAGATTTGGAGATAAAATTACAGATGGAGTTGAATTTTAAAAATCCCATAGGACTAGCTCCTTGATTTTGATGAGGTGTTCACCCAAATTCAACTTTTCATTCCAAGATGGTGCTTAGTTACATTCCAATCTAAAATTCAGAAAGCCACACATAGGGTGAACTGCTGAAGAACTACCTACTATTTTCCCGGGTAGGAGAATCACCTCCTCTTACGCATAAGCAGGCTAAGGAGAAACCTCCAATAAAGCATAAAAGTCTTCTAAATTGTGCTCCTGAGTCTGCACTGAAAGTATGACTTGGACCATTCTCCAGCTCATCACTACTTTAAAAAAGATGCCTTTGTGCAACAGATACATACAAGTGGCTCGTTGCTCTTATAAATATCTGCAGATGATTTTGTGATCATAAAATCTTGAACATAGAAAGTTTCTGAACAAGCCTTCTGGTGCCAAGGAAGGTAGATTCTGGGGAGCACGGTCTGCCAAGGAATTTTTAGTTTCTCTGTTATAGCCAATGCTTTTAGTATATCTGTTAAACAAATCAATAGACATTTTAATGAGCAGAGCTGGCATTACAGCATCTTCCTCCATAGAAAAGACATATAAGGATGTGGTTTTTTTTCCAAATGTCTATTGTCGTCCAGGTACAGGAAAAAATCTAGTTATGCTTCACCGTAACACTAGATGTAAAACTCCTGAGTTATTTACAAATTCTGGCAGTCAGAACTACAACAGACAGAGAAAGAGAGACAGAGGGAGGGGGACATCTATTTATAATGGAAAACCACAGGAAATCTGAACTTAAAAGAAAAAAATCTTATCATAAAAGACAAGGTATGGTAGTTAAAATGCCCAATTATTTCTTTGTTTTCATATGCAACCCAGTCTCACTCATGAGTGCTGTGATATCTCAAAGAATAACTTCCCAAATGCCAAGAAGACAGAAGATTTCATTGCTATTGTCCTTTAACTGATTTTCCATAGTAGTTGTCTTTTTCTGCAGAAGCAAGAGAGCAAACGCAATCACTTCCATGATTCACATGTATAATTTTCTCATGTCAACCATAGTTCAGGGAAATGAGAGAACTAAAATTGTCAGGTTAAATAAGTTAACTTTTCTCAAGTTAAAACAAAGTGTAAGGAATGTCTTCCTATGAATTAAAAATTTCATATCTGTGTACAATAGACTAGGACAAGTACTGCATATATACAGATATAAAAAAACAGTGTGAGATCTGAGTTATCTGTCTAATCTAAGCATTTCTGTGTCCCATAAGTGGATTCATTACTTAGACTTGCCCCTCACCATCCTCTGTGGACACCTCCTCCATCACTGACCAGTAAAGATTAACACTTGTTGTGGACTGAGGTGACACAAAATGCAGATGTTTCACACTGAGAAGTCTATTCTGGCACTGGAGACAGACCGATCTAGTGAAAGACATGGCCCCTCTGATTGTGCATTACTTTTAGGGCCCTTTTCAAAACTTCATTTATGAGTGTACCTTCCTCTGCAAAACCCCCAACGCTGAGATAGTAGTTCTGTTTGCCCAAATGGTTCAATGTACTACTATATGTTCTACATATCTCTTTGCCATTGAAAGCATTTGCTAGGAAAACCTAGTATAATTTCAGTGAGAAAGCTATGCTGACAAGCTTTAAGTGTGGGCAAGGCCTTAGCTCCAAGTTATCAGTAGACGTCACTATGGCCAACCAATTGAAATAGTTAAATTTTTCTGGTTTTAAGGTCAGGAAACAGTGAAACAGCAAAGCTGTTGCAGGAAAGCATATTATACATAATGCTGCTCTCAGCCCTGAACCAAAAACATTGAGAATAGCCTAGAGGAGAGCAACACCTTTCATCCAGTTCCAAGAGAGTCTGGAAACACTCACATTTAAATTTGTTAACCATCCTTTAACCTTTTCTCCCTTTTCTTTCCATCTATTGTGGTCTCTCCACATATGCCTCCTTCCAGTTTATTAGTTTATTTTCTTTTAATAAAAGAAGGTGAGACCGCTATGATAACTTCCCAGCCTCAGTCTCTTTATGATGGGTTTGCTACAGGCAGGAGCACATCGCTGTGAGCTGCCACTATTACTCCTCTTGTGACATGGCAACCTGCTAGATGATTTCTCGATAGGTATGAAATCCTCTCGTGTCACGCTTATTGCCTATACCTGCTGCCCCGTGAGCAGGATCCTGACTTTGCCTCCTCTTCCCTAGTGCAGCCTGGCTAACTAGTCCTCAGACAGGGCTTTTATTGCCTCAGAAAAAATAAAAGCACAAAACCCACAAAACTGTGGCTCCCATGCTGTCATTTTGGCTGTGCATCTCTGCACTTTGAGCCGTCCGGCAAACACTTTCTTTAACCTGTCCGCTTCAGTTTGCCCATCTCTCTGAAATCCACTGAAATGTTTTTCCTCTCTCTTGCTTTGCAGCATCACAACAATGGGGATTTGTACAATTTTACAGCCTAAAAGATTCTCTCCCTGCAGGGCTGCTCAGTTAATAAGGAAATCAATAATAGGTAAGGTCAAAAATGGTACCCAGGTGTGGGACTCTTTCTCTGCAGAATAAAGGGGTGTCTGCCACATCTGTGGGTCACACGGCTAACCTGGGAGAGGGGAAATTTATCATTGCAGAGTGCTTTCCAAGTGAAAAAAAAACTTTAATATGAGCAATACGTTCTTGACGCTTGTATGGTATTTGCTGTCTCCAAATATTTAATTTTAATAAAAAAGTGCTTAATCCTCTTAATGAGCTTGTTACATGCTAGGTCCCTTGGTTTACAATTAGAAAACTAGAGGAAAGAAGAAAATGAAGAGTAAAATTCAATCTTGTCCTTTCTTGTGCTCCTGGTGAATGAGGAGGGTACAGCAGCCACGGAGAAATAGCTGGGCTGGTACAGTGGCTCTCTCCCATCTCCATCCCCTGGCACCACCTGAGTCGGTAACTGGTCTGAGCACAGGAAACAAGCTGCAAAACAATACAGAAAATGGAATAAATTTTTATTCTCTTTATCAGGTAAGTGTGCTTTGCCAGGCTAACAGAAGTAAAAATTCATTAAAAAGTGGCACAATATTTGAGTGCTGAGTTGTAACTGGATGTACAAGAGGCACATCACTTTTGAGAAAGAGATGCCATTGCTTACATAGCCCCTGCTCTTAGTTAACCAGCTTTTTAAGCATGCTGATGTTGCTCTTGTTAATGTATTTTAATTCCAATCTTAATGTTTTTGCATGCTCATGCATAGCCAGGGACATTGCCCTGAAGAATTATTCATTGGGAAAGGGTGCAAGAAGCTGAGCCAACGATGGCAGGGGGAGCACATGTTTCCTTGTAGAATCAAGTAAACAATAATAAGGTCACATACCGTGTAATTACCACCGCTCCCTCTTTGTGCACGTTGTTTCTGCAGGCTGGATTCGTTCAACACCTAGAAAAGCAAGAGAAGGGGGGAAGGAAAGAGCGATACTTGCTCTGACAACTGCCAATTTTCCCCGTCGGCAGGAAGCCCATGAGCTAACTGCATCTGACAAGATGGCAAAAATAAGGGGGCAGCAGGCTCAGAGCGCTGTGGGGCTGGACTTGGAGTGGGATGGGAAAATTCAGCCCTATTTTGTTACCTCTCCCTGTGGGACCAGTCTGGGGTGAGCAGCTGTCGGGGCCCCCAGGGTGAGTGCTCGACTGCAGTGAGAAGCACCAAGAGCCAAACGTGCCTCCATCCCGCCAGAGCAACATTCCCAGGAGGAGATCAGCTCTTGCGCAGAAAGCCAGTGGTTTACTATTGCGCTGGAGCAAGGAAGTGCTTTTAAAGAGGGTCATTGCCATTGCGACTGATTTCACATCGTAGAAGGAAAGCAGTTTGTGTCTTCCCCAAACAGACTTTTGAAGGTCACTCCCGGGTCAGTACAGGCTTGTTTGCAGTGGAGCAAAGTGCACCGTATGCAGGCCTACCTATAATTAAAGACCTGCAGTTTCCTACATATGTATTCTTAAAACATCTGTAAGCATAATTACAGTACACCATTTAAACAGCTTAATGTGAGGCAGACGTTCTTTTTCACCAGGAGATTACTTTTAACAACGCAGTGTACAGTAGAGTTTGCAGATAAGGCCAGAAATGCACCTAATTATCTCTCTGCTGGCAGCTACTGTACTTAAACTTACATTTTCATAGTGGTACGCCAGGCTTTCTGTTTTGCTTCATGACGACTCCCATTCTTTTTAATGCTTAATTCTCCATGCACCGCTTCAAAAATTAAGGATACAGCCCCAAGCCTGGGCTCTGTCTATCCAATTAACCGTGAAGAATGCTGTAGAGCTCAGTGCCTCTTCCTTATGTCTTCCCTCTTCATTGCTTTGACACGTGCTGATAGCACTCTTTTGTTAGCTGAGGATTATATTTAGTATCTGTTTTGCAGGAATTATTCTGTTTTCACCAAAACACATACTGTTTGCATGGGCTGTGGTGCCTGTAGTGTGGCAAAGGGTATTCAGAAGGAGACTGAATGTAATTTCTGGCCGCACTACAGCTCCCGTTTCTACAGTGAGAGTTTCAGTAAGAAACTGAGACTTACTGAGACTTTCAGTAAGGCAGAGTTGTGGGGAACTATTTTATGTCTGAGACACGATTCTCACTTGGGGGATTTTTCAGACTAGAAAAAGAGATTAAAGAATCAAATTAAGGATGTCTAAAAATCTGAGCTGTTTTCCAGGGACTTTTTATTTTTAACTGGTTTTTGGTTCTCTTTCCTGCCTGCCTGAAGTGGTACCCCATCTCAGCTGGGGTGTTTGCAACCTCGTGAGGAAATCATATCTTCATAGCACTGATCTGAGGTGACTTTACAACGTAGGACCCAAAGCTGGGGACCCAGCTGGGGATCATTTTTGGGGGGAAGGAACCAAAGATAGGTCCTTTTTCAAGATAGAAGTCCAATTTTCACCCCAAATAAAAAGACTAGAAAGTTCTATTGGATAAAGTGGGTGATCCCATGAGGGTGGGAGGCTTTGGAGTTTCTCCTTTTGCTGGAGAAGGCACTGCTAGGCTTGAAAGTAAAAAGCAGAACTGTGAAGGTTTCTGCCATCACACAAAGTCTGTGACATTTTTTTTTTTTAGCATGGGAAACAGCCAGAAAGAGAAAAGCAGCTGCCTAAATAAGGAACTGGCTTAGGAAGAAAACGATTTATGAACAAACTGTTGTCTTACAGGAAGAGGTCAAATCTGGGTTGGGGAAGAAAATACTGAGAGACTTAAAAGTCAGAGATGCTAGATGTTAATGTGATTGAGAGCGGAGAAAGAGAAATCAAGAAGTCGGTGCTTGCAAAAAGCCAAATAGAAAGCTCCAGAGAGGTTAGGAGAGGACACAGATGGGCAGAGGAGCAAGGCTGCTCACACTTTGTGAGGCTCCTTCTCTTCTGTTTGCCTGCTAGGTGGTGAGCGCTAGAGGAACAAAATGTTGGTATCACTGCTTTCCAAACAGATGAGCCCATCACAGTCCCCAGCAGCTCCCTCTGCCCAGGCAGCACAGGAGCTTTAGTTTGGATTTGCAGATTTTTTTTGTCTCTCATGATAACAACATTCAGTGACAGATGATCCCCAGGGTGACTGAATAAGCTTCCTGCGATGAGTCCTCTCTTGCGTGTGCCATCCTGTGTCACAGCCGAATTCTCATCATCACAGACACCAATTGCACAATCCAGCCCCTATTTTCCAGCCCACAGAAAAGCAGTCCATGTCCAGCTGGCTTACTCCTGTTGCAAATGTGACCTGCAGGAACTCACAGATCACGCAACTTCCACTGCCGCACTGACTCACGGCCCTCCTTCCCTGTCTCTGATGGGCAGACCAAGCCACCAGCTATGTTTGCTATGTTTGGAGCAAGGATTGCGCTAGCACCTTCTCCCTCACGTGAAGACACGCTCGAGGTGGGACATGGGAAACCTCCCAAAGACCTCCCTGCAGCTCTCTAACTGCATTTGCACAGAGCCCGTGGAGGAAGGCGCAAGGGACCACGAGGCTGTCAGCACTGCTGCTCTTCTGGTTTACAATACACACCATGCCCCAATGGGCCAGATTTTGTCCTTAGTGAATCCTTATGGTCACATCCAGGCCACCTGCTACAGCACGGTGACTATCCCATGGCATCGAAGGTTGGGAGAGTGAAAAGTGGGCTGGACGGTCCTGGTGCCAACTGTCCAACCTCTCTTGATGCTCAGGAGACAGGAGCTGCCACGGCACTTACACCTCTGCCCCTGGCAAAGGGGATGATCTTTCCAATGTCAGGTTATGAGCATTCAACCGAGACTTTAGGTTTAGGCTTTTTTAAAGTCAATGGGGAGAAAAGGATGGCAGAAACGGCCGCAGGGAAATTTCTCTCTGTGGACTCCATGGAGAGCTTAGAGAGTGAGCTTAAATACAGATAAATAAATTTTAGATGCTTGAAGTTAAATAAGACATGTGTTGCTCTCACAGTATGTGCTTTGAGTGTGACCTGTTGTGTTTGCTTTGTCCCCACCCACCAAAGCCTCAGAGTATATATTAAGGATGAATTTCTCCTCTGGAGTTTTGAATATCAGAATTGCATCCTAGTAGTCATACTGATAATATTTCTACACAGCCTTACAAAAAGTAAATAAAAGCATATTATATTTCACTGAAAGATTTGGACTATCAGAAATGACACTCATCTGTGTCTGATGGTGAGCCATATTTCAGTGTGTTCTTCTGAATAACAGAATATAAATAGACTATATTTTCATACTAATCAAATTGGGAGGCATTTTCATCCAATTATTTTTTGCCTGTAAGACCAGTGAAAGCTAGAAAGCACAAGCATTCGTCTAAATAACTGTAGTTGCATTTTGTGTGGATTCTGTTTGGAAGCAGATGGTTATGAAGACAAGTCTTAGCAAGTATTTTAAAAGAATATAATAAATACTGTATAAATAAGACATGCCTAATGTCTTGCTGTATTCCTGCAGGATCTGAATTCTGTTGTATTTCAAACTAAAGGAAAACAGAATTTTGTAAAAGAAGCTAATGTGTCTTCTTCCTCTCCTACTATAATTGGAGGCAGAAGCTATTTTAAAAGCAGCTTTTCTTTTTACTAATTTATTAAACATTAATTTTCTCTGAAAATATTTCTCTATGTCAATTGGCCCATAGTAAAATAGGATATTCTACAGCTGTTAGCCCAGTTCCTGCTCCCAGGAAAGAAGTTTAACAGTTTCAACACAGGTCTGGGCATCAAGTGGTCTGGATCTGCTTCTGTACCTACTTCTGTCATACTGTGTGACCTTAGATAAGTCAGTCTCTGAAACTCAGATATCCTCCCTGAAAAATGAAGATAATTCTCTCCTACCTTACAGGGAAGTTATGAGCTTTAACCAAGCAGGGTGAGTAGATATCAATTTGAAGAACAACAGAGAAATACCAATAAAAAAACAAGTTCCATTGTTCAGGCTCTGGCAAAATTCAGTATTGACCTCAGTATCTAAAATGCAGAAGGGAAACTTCTGTTTGCAAAAGCAGAGAAATTCATACACATCAGTAGACAATGTAGCTTCAGCAATATAAAATGCTGACTTTTTTCCAAGGATCTAAAGAGAACATCCTTTGCAGATGTTTTTTGTTCCACGAATCACATTTTTAAAGGCTTATTCACTAGTATTGAAAAGCAACTTCATTCTACTTGCATCATTTCGTTCAGCTATATATGAAGAAAGAATTAGCATCCATCAATCTTTCTCAGCTATCTTTGATCTGGGAGCTGCAGCAATCCGGAGGGTGTGCCACCTACATTCTGCTGTAGTAGGAGCAATGCTCAGTTTTGCTAGGGATCTGTTTTTTTCATCACTAGGCAAGATAATATTAGCAAATTACTTTAAAGGTATTTAAGGCTAAGGCTATTACCCCTTTGCCCATCCTCATTGGTGTCACCTAATAAAACACTGACCCTTTGGATCGAGTGACATGATGGCTGCACAGTGGCCAACCAAATTACAGCAGCACCAGGACACTGGTACAAAACTTAAAAGAAGAAATGTTTGTCACTCGCTAAGCAGAAGAAACCAGTGGGCATTAGAGTAAAGTGAATATGGGCATGGTGGGGAAGGCAAAGGCATGCAGAGGGAACGAGGAGATGGAGTAGGCTGACATCTCTGCAGCCAACCAGGCAGTGAGGGAGGGAGCAAAAGCTTAATACTTCTAGCTCATCTGAGTACTGGGGGGCAATTATCTAATTAAGAGCCTCCGAGGCAAAGGTAAGACACTTGTGTCTGATGGACTGCTACCAAGAAAGGGCATTGACTGTGATGAGATTGAGCAGCACACTGAAAAGAAGACCCTGGGTGCAGCGAACAGTCATGAGAGAGACTGGCAGGAAGCTGTGAGCAAAGGGGAAGAGAGGAACAGAAGGATGAGAGGAAGAGGGACTAGACACCTTGATGCTGCAAACATGTAAAAAGTCAAACAGCACTATTGCATACACAGGAGCAGCTACGTTTAGATTTGGGTCAGTTTTGCTTAGGGAATGAGTTGACCCTCAGATGGACTTTGCTAGCATGTTCGTAGAAATCTAGTTAGTTATGCATGTCTTATGAAAGGGAAGCTGGAGAGCAAGAACAATTTGGGAAGAATTGCTTGAGGGCTCTGATCTAGCGAAGTTAATTGTAGCTGCACGAGATTTGTATGTTATTGTGCAACAGTTTATTACAAAAGTCCTTCCAGGTAACTTTGACCATATGTGGAAACTGCTCAGTAGGATATTTTATCAGAAAAAAAAATTCAATATGAATTGTGTCTGAATTACAGATGTTATTAGAAAGGAAATCATATCACAATATGTGATATTGCAGGGAACCATTGGATTATATTACCCCAGTCAGTGATTCCAGCTGGAAAGTGATTAATACAGCTCATAGACATGGAGATTAGCTACATCGGTGCCTGGCTGGCCAGAGGGTGAGCTCTGATACCAACTGCCACTCAGCAGAACATAACTGTCTCTCCCAGTAGTCAGTCAGATAATATAATAAAGATTTCTGAACATGGTAACCTCTTTTCTTTTGGCAGAGTTACAGTTATTCCTCTTCCTGACCATACTGGAGAGATTTTATTCATGACCACACGTTTCACATTAAGTATTGGAAGTTACTGGATTACAGCACTGCGGTATGAAAGGTCAGCCACAGAGTGGACTCTGAGCAACTCTGGTTTTGTTGTATGTCCACATAAGGATGGCTAATCAGATAATTGCTCTGTATGCTGGTTTTCTACTGATTTCTATTCTAGCAGTTCAAAGATATCTGTGTAGTTTAGAGCAATATTCTAGTGCTGTTGAGAAAGCACTTAAATAAGCCCTTTCTCTAAAGTGCACCTAATATTTCCATGCAATTTTCCTTTGGGTCTGAAATGTTCTGTGGCTGTGAAGGTTTTCTTGGAAAGCTAAAGGGGAAAGTAAACTTAATTTGACTGTTTCTTAGTTACCTGACCTTTCATATTTTGTGGCATTGGGATTTTCCAATAGTCTAGAATCTTAGTTAGCTTCTTCTCTCATAGTTACTTTTTTTCTTTCTCGATCCTCCTACAATCTCTTCAGTTGCTTCCTGAGAACTGGAGCTGAGATCTACAAAAAAAATCAAATGGGATAAGATCTTCAGCTGGGGTACTTCAGGGTGTCACTTCTGACTTCATTCTAGTCTAATATTGAAATAAAATGAAAAATTCTGAAAATCTAGCTGAAAAGCTGCAAGTATCATGTGTTTTTCTTTCCAATTCATTGATGAGCAGAGTTGGCCTGTACACTTCTTTTGTTTCCCAAAATTATTTTTATTATAGAAACAGATCAAAAAGACGGGGTTTTTTTATTTTTATCTTTGTGTGCAGTAACAGTTTATCATATACTCCAATGGCCTTTCTGTTGTAGCTGGGACTTAAACTCTACAGAGGGTAAAACTCATTATTTTTTTACTTAACTGTGCCTTTTATCTTGCTAGTTTTCACAAGCTATTTGTTCCTTTCTGAGATAGCTTCCTCCTATGAAGAAGATTTATTTTTTTACCTCAGAAATTAAACTCCTGTTCCAACTATAGGCAGTTTTATTTCATATGCTAAATTGTCACAATCAAAGGCAGAATCTCTGCTGAACAGGTTTGGAAACATCTGGCTCTTTTCTTTCGAATTTTGCGTCTAATTATCTCAGTGATTGCTAAGTATGGAATTAAGCTGCCCAGCCTCAGCAGTCTTGGAGAGTTTGGGGTTTGGGTTTTTTTTCTCCCCCTTTGTAACTATTTTCCCCACAGCCTTAAATCATACTGAAATGGAAACAGTAAAAATATGTACCCAGAGAGCAGTCCACATGTGCTGGCACTTTGAAACACTACCACAGGAATTTCTTGCTGTGTATTACAAGAACCGTCCGCTTTGTGCAGAAACCAGGGACCGTGGAGGGCTCGGGTATTGCAAACAGTGATGCAAAAGCTGCACTCATGGGGAGACTCTGCTGCTGAGCCAGTCTGCACAGGCAAGGGATAGATATTAACCCAGGGATGTGAACGTCCTGGTGCTGCAGAAAACAGCAGCTGAGTGTTTATGCTGTAAAGGCCCATGCTGGATGGAGTATTTCTGATGTGCTGCATCGTGGCGGTCAGGGGGACTTGGAAAGCCCAGCTCTGATTCCCTGCTCTCTGTCTTTATGTCACCCGAGTCCAGATCTGTAGAGCAGTGGACACAGATCTCACAAGAGAGATCTCAGTCTCTCTGTGATTCACTCCCTGCCCATAAAATGAGGGCAAGGAGCTACGTGACAAGAAGTATATTAAAAGCCTGTGACTTAGATAGTTCTTCTATCCATAGAAGAACTATGGATAGAAAGTGAAGTACAAAAGGAGTACTTTTATTTCTTTATTAAACTGGGGGGAGGATGACATGGTCTCCAGTTTCATCTGCTGATGAAACCATCACTCCTGTCATCTTCATTAGGGGAGTGTTGCTTCACTTTGGCTGTCTGTTTTGAGGACAGATGCTCTGCTTGGCAGCATTGCCCCCAGAAAATTCAAAGAGAATGGACTGAAAGTGTGTCAGCTTTGGAGAGACCAGGCTTTTTTTTTTTCTCTCCCTTTTTCCCCAAAAGGAGCAGAAGTGCTGAAGGGCAAGAGCCAGGAACAGAGACTGTTCCTTTATCATGTACAGAGAGTTCCACCTTGCTCCAGCTTCAGACCCACACCCCAACCTCTCCTCCTTCCCTCACCTTTCTATCTTCCAGGAAGTGTCTAACACATATGCCCACGCTGAGGAAGGAAAAAAGGAAAACAACAACAATGAATCACAGTGAACCAACCAATCTTTCCATACAGCTTGGAAAAGTCCAGGGAGAGACTGCTGTTATTTCTGTTTTCAAAGAGGAGTGCAGATGTGAAGGTGAGGACCAGGTAAGAGTGAAGGTTCAGAAGATGGGAGGGAAATCCTGAAGGAGGAAAGGATTTGCTCCCTGTGGACTATCCAAATAATGTGGTAGATGGAGGGTCAGTCAGGGCAGGGGTTTCCCAACTCCAGGAAGGTTTTCCAGAGATAAGTGCATTTCTCAGGCAGAGGCACATGCCAGCAACACTCATTACTCTAGTCAACAGACATCTGACAATTTTCTGCACTACTTGATTTATATATCCCAAATTGTATCCTGGGAACCAGAAAAGGCTTTCTGCCATGGAAATAAAAAATAATAAATTCTAATAAAGGATGAAGTTAGTTGAAAAGCCAGCTTTCTTTGTAAATGACAGATGGTGCTTGGCTGTAAAAGGTGAGGGGAGTCATCCATTAGCACTACTTCTTATGCTGCATTCTTTGTTTTAATTATGTAGATGCACTCAGACACCACGGCATAGATGCAGGCTTATGGGAGAAACTATATCTTCACTATTTTACTAACGTTAACCATCGCTCTTTAAGATATTAAAAAGCCCGAGTGAGAAGCACTTTATAGGAATGCAGACATAAGCATAATGAAAGGACACGGCCCTGGTGGGACTTGGCGTATCAAGGCATCGTGCTGCCTTCAATATGTGCATGGAATTTGCATATGTGCTCTACTGTTGATAGATGACACTGGAGCACATATACATAAACTTTTTTTAATCCCATATGCAGTTTAACGAAGTCACTAGCAGCGTTATGTGATGTCATCCATACCTTCTGAGTGACTCTGGAGAGACTTTAGTATTTTTACTAAACTCAGAGTATTTTGGGGGCCCCTCTGGAGCCACTAAGGTAAGGTCAGATTGCTTTGCCACAGCTCCACACGTTAAGATGTGCAGTTCCCAGGCGCTGTGCACACAACCTGTGAGCAGGAGTCAAAGCTCCTTTATTCCTTCCTCTCCCCAAAATGCTCCCCCAACCTCCATATGCATTCTCTTGTTTGTACAGCATGTCGTTTCAGGCTCAAATATGCTTACATCAAAGCCTTATGATCACACATACAATGTACGTGGCTCTCCTGCTAGCCCTGCCTGTGAGCAACGGCCTGGAGAGCTAACCACAGCTCTGGTTGTGATTTTGGGAAGAGGAGATCCCATCTTCTGTGTGGTTTAACATTGCTATGTTTGGCATTTTCATTTAAACTGTGCAATTATAGGAGGCCCTATGATACTTTGGTCAAGAGGTTTGGGATTTTCCTTTCTATGAACTTTTGGGTCCTCTTTAAAGACAAGTTAATTAAGCACATTTTAAATCAGAGGCTATCTTCAGCAGGTCTCAAGTACAAAACAACCGTGTCCACCTGTCATTTTGTGATCCTGCTTTGCGGATCAAATCCTGCTTTCTCCACTGTAGCTGTCGGTGGCTTCACTGGCAGATGCTGCAAGTGGAAGTCAGCTCGGAGGTCTGCTTGTAAGAGGTAAGGGAGAAGGCTTTAGCATGAAGACTGTAACTGCTTTTTCTTAATCTTTGAATACTCTCCATCCTGTCAGCACATGCAGGAATTGCACACTTCAGTTGCCCAACTATGTATTACTATCAGTTTGTAGACACCTGCATTCACTGGCTGGAAGCACATCCAACATACCCTAGGTCAGCAACTTGCTAAAGTTTGTGACCTTCTGTAGAGGCTGTCCTGTAACACCAGTTCCCAGGAGCTGAAGTTGTGCACCAGGAAGAATCAAACAGGAGATGAAGGGAACACAGTGGTGTTACTAAAAGAGCAAGCCCCAACGCAAATGCCCTTCTCCACTTACCTTACTCAGGTCATCTTTGTGGAAATTAACTTACTGCATATTTCCTTAAAGAAAAATTCATCAATTATTTTTCCTCTTGAAGGACAAGTTGTGGAATGGTTGCGCAGAGGAATTAATACTAAATAGGGTTAAAGTGACATACGCTAAATACAGGGGAAGCCATATTTGGTTGCTGGTGGGCTACAGGGATTTTGAAGTGTTGTTCTGAAGTTCCTCAAAGGCCCATGCCTTGCTGAGGATCATTCCTTGGTACAAAGCACAGCAAACAATACGGTTTTCAGATCATTAGTCAGTGGTGACTTGTGCAACAGACTGTCCTTCCATCATATTCTGACTTTCTGCACTGTTCAGCATTGACGGTGTTGACTCCACCCCCACACCTTTAAGGCTCTGATCCACCTCTCCCCTCACAAAATTCAGTTACAGGGTAACAGAATGGAGGTGAGCAAACCACATCTGCAGAGGATGAGAATGAAGATGAGGATGAGGGGAACTCATCCCCCAGCTGCAGGGATGCATGAACCCCAACACACGCAGTGCTCCAAGCAAAGGTGGGAAGAGCAGAGATGTAGCATATGGCCGATCTCTGGCCAAGTCTCATCTCTCCCCCAACAGCTGCTGCTTCACAGGCAAGAGGGAAGCTTCCAGCGGAGTTTAGCCATCAGGACTCTGTGCTGGTTCCACATTTGGTTTCCCATGGTACCTTCTCCATGCCGTACCATGGCCATCGGCACTCTGCTGTGCATGTTTATACAGCCAAGCTGAGAGGAGGCTTAAAAATAATGGACAGGAGACCTATGATATTTCAAAACACTTCAATGTCAATCCCAAATTATGTTTAGTGAGGTTCCTGCTGTGAAACAATTTCTGAAGACAGGTGTCTTAAGTTACATGACACTCAATGTTTGGGTATACGCCTCTAATAGAAGGACTCAAACCAATAAAAGAAACCACTTCTCTACTCCCTATCTAAAAATACAAATACCAATTTAGCACATGAGTAAGCCCTTGAAAACCTATGATGTGAATTAATTGTTTAAGATCCTCTAATTGCTGGTTCCTTTCATAATTTCAGCCACTTACAACACTAATTTCATAAAGTCGTCATCATTATTGTCACAGGGTTTCTGCTTAGCAAATAAAGCAATGCTCTTGCACTGATTGTCCCTTACCACTGCCCCTGATTTTCCACAAAAAGTCGAGGAGGGTAGTGTAAGTGGGCACTGGTCTATCAGAACTGCAGGAAGAGTGTAAAGTAAAATCAGCACAGTGGGTCACATCTTGCAGCCGAAGCCAGTGGCTTAACCAACTCGGCTGCTCAGGTATCGCAGACAAAGCCAGGAGATTAAAGACCAAGAACGGTACGATAATTTTCTGTAAAAATCATCTGGGGATAACCAGAAGAATTATCTGAGTGGAAGGGTAGTACAAGATCAAATGGAGATATATAGATATAGATAGAGGTCTTGAATACATTTAAGTGTGGAATTAGAAGGTCTCTAATCACTGCACTGAATTTTAGAAACCCTCCATCAAACACAGTGGTGGAAGAAGGAACCTAAACTGGTTTAAGATGGATCTTGGCAGCTTTCTGGGTGGGATTTGGTAACAGAACAGAAGGAATCCTCAAGTTACAAATTAAAGGCTTTGAAAGATGGTTTTCCCCACAGGGAGCTGAAAGGAGATTTGTCGGGTAATTGTTGATGAATTTTCATCGAACCATATTTAGGCTATTAATTATTTCTGTTCTTCTGACCACTGGTTGCTTGAAAGACCACAAGGACTTTTTGACTTGGAGGGGTTTTTCTTGCCTTCTTCGAAATCAGCAGAGACTGGTCACACTTTGAGCTGGGATATTTGGCGAGGTGCAGTGCCACCCCCACTTGTATTCAGAAATATTTTCAGGACGCAGATAGTGCGGATGGTCAAAGCTACCCAGCCATCAGATCTCAGCTCAGGAAGGAGCATCCCTTCAGCTCCGCCTGGCAGGGACTGCCTGGGAGGGAGGGAGGGAGGTCCATGCTGAATATCAAATGGGCATCTCACACCACAATTTCTCAGCTATTGCAGGCATCCTGAAACACTGCTATTGGCCTTGTCTTCTTCCTTTGGTATGTTGGCATTTTAGTGGCTTTAAGTTTTTTTATACTGATCATAATGGGGTTTTTTTGTAGGGCCTTAAAAAGCCCATAGAAAGTGTTATTTCCAGCTCCTCTACATTCCACTGTAGGTGAAATTGCTTGCAGCAGACTAGCCACTGACAGACAAATGTTTTAATTATATCAAATTTATGATGCATTTTATTTAATTTCTTTCATTTTCATTTGGCATCCGTGAATTTTACTATTACATTGATCTTGCAAGAAATAAGCAGTGTTTGCAGGACCTCAGAATTTTGAGTATCTGTTGCTCTATAGTCAAGACTGTCCCAAGACAGAACAAATCCAGGGGGGAAAGATACAAAGAAAGAGAAGAAACATTATGTTATCCAAAAAAAAATGCTACTTCAGCCATTATTTGCTCTTTTTCCTTTAGAGCTATTAATCTCTGCAGAGCTGTACCACCATCCTAATAAGTTTCTAGAGAAAGGACTTGGCAAATCTGAAATGAATTCCAGGCCTCAGATAATGAAAAAGGCTGCAGGATCATTTCCTTACAAACCGCCCCCCCCCAACTTTTAAAAAAAGCTGCTTAGAATAATTTGTTTTTAAAAAAGCCACAGAGAAGTCAGACCTGCCCTCAATGAGGTTAGACTGAAGACTATTTATAGAATTTCCATGAGACTTTGTACGGGTTGATAAAAGTTCATTGCAGGGAGTAACTGCTCCTTTCAGCTTCCAGCCTTCTTAACAGTCTCAAGTTACTAAACTTTAGGAAAGAACAGGCTTTCACTTATTTTTACAGTTTGCATTCTTCAAGCTTGACAAAGATGAAACCATAATGTAAATTACAAACTGCATATATAAAGCTCACAGCTCACTGACATCACTAAACCAGTGTATTTTTATAAGATAAAATATAATTAGAACATTTATTGTTTTCTAGAATCTTAAATTGCCTACAGTTTGTTTGTTTAACATATAACCAAATTAAGTTGTACCTTGCTGTGAGCAAAACAGTATAAGCATTTGAATGTGGGACAGAAGAGGGTCAATGTTGGAAGATCAACATTTAAGAATAGAAGCATGGTAGTATATATCCTGCCACTGAAAATCTGGTGAAAGTCTGTTTTCAAGACTTGGTATGGAAAGAGGTGCACCAAAGGAATAAGGAAAATATGAAAATTGATAAAAGTTTGTCTCTCATCTTTGATGGGCATAATTAGTAATTTTGCATTCTCCTGCTCTAGTCTATATTTACTCCATTTACATTCAAGGGCTCCGTGTACTCTTACTGCCAATTTCAATCTGTTAATGCAATTCATACGTCTACTTTATTGCTTTTATTTCTGGGCCGTATAAAGGCCAGTGCTATGAACCCTTTAGGATTTATACATGTCTTCCTAGAAGACTTCAGAGATGTGCAATGTTTGATAAAAGATAACTTAGTTGCCATTTTCACTTCTAATAAAACAATTTGTGCTTTCAAAGTACATTTTAATTTCCACAACAGAGGCTTATTTTGGCTCTTGAGTTTTGAATACAACATGCCAGAAACCCTGTGTTTTCATAATACCGCTTGAAAAACCCATACATTTTAAACATTTTTCAGCAACCAAGTGTGAAAAGTTGAAGGAATCTGTTAACATATTGATTGCTTTGAGCACTGCTTTAAATTAGCTTTCTGTTCCTCTCCGTATGGTTTTCCATTAAATTTAAATAAATTAAAGTTCAGTTATCTGGAAGAGAGGTACAGAGTCCTCCTCAAGCTGCTGGATGAATTACCACCCAACCTTCTCTGTCATGAATTCGTCAGGACGTCTGCCTTTGGGTATCATGGATGCCACTGCAACCTACCACTTTCTCTTTTAGACAAGATTTCAATGCAGGTGCCAAGCACACTTTCAGAAATAGCCTTGCGACTGGAAATTACTTTCTCTCTGCACTGTGAGTCATGCCTGTAAAAAAAAAAAGTAGTTCATCAACTGGAGAGACTCCATGTTGACACACACAACAGTTTTCAGTCTGCAGAGATGCAGCAGACATAAACAGGAGGATATACCACAGATGGCATCTTTCATTCTGAGAAAAAAAAAAATGTAACTTGTATCTGCCCGTTGGATGCTCAGCACGCAGAGGAAGAGGAAGAAGAAGGGCGAACAGCACCCCCACTATTCACAGAATTGGGTCAAAACCAACCCATTCCTGTCCAGTGTAGGTTTGGGGTATATGCAGAGAAGGTGTTTTGCAAGAGCTTTAGAAGAACTTCTGGAGGATACAGAGTGAGCCTGGGATGTCCTCTTCCAAAACATGATTTGTCACCTATTTGCCCCACATCTTTGCACATCCTTCCAGCTCCAGCCCATAGCACAGCAGCCCTGGCACCAGCCAGCTTGCGGGAAGCATGAGGAGCCATTTGATCTCATGAAGAAAGACAGAAACATCATTCGAGATCTGTTGCGCTCGTTCTCTTTTTCTCTCTTATGCAGGAGAGTATAAAACATATCCGTCTTACAACTTCTGTCAGTCGTAGACATGATCCCCAAAGGCAAAACCTCCTCATTGTAGTCAGTGCCTCACAAGTCTCATCTGCCTCAGAAAAAAAAATGCAGCTGTGAAAAGCATTATCAGAAGCAAGAATAGCTTAATGGGAGCATGACCTATGAGAAAAACACTGCCTCGAGGAGCTATAAGGCAAGCCCCATTTGCAGGAGGTTGGGCACCCATGGTGGCAGCAAGCCCCAAGGCCAGGGTGATGGGCTGGCAGGGCAAGCTGGGCACACGGGCTCCACACTGGGATGAAGCTGCGCCATATTGCCTGCTGTGAGCAATGGGAAGGTGCAAGCTAGAAGGGCTTGGCTGTCTTTTGAAATGATTAGAGCGCCATAAAAATAGCAGTACAGCAAAACAGGGCCGGCAGTAATTTTCACACAGTGGTTATCTCCATAGTATAGCTCTGTGACTAAATAAAAAAAAGAAGAAAACTGAACTAGGGAACACATACTGTGTGAGTATGCCATGTTGGAAATAAGGCACGCTCTCCTTATATAAAGATATTGTAGATATAGATATATCTATATTGTGCACGTCTGACATATCACTGAATTTTTTACAAATCACAGTGTATCAAGCCTTTGTATGAACGCATAGTGAAAATTTTCAGGGTACACAGAGGTGCACACTGCTCAGCCCCGCACTGCTGTGAAGTATCCATTTTCCCTCTGCCTAAAATGGGACACTCAGCTTTAAAAGTCTGTGCGCTACTATAAAACTTACCATACCTCCACCTCCTTGAGACTCACCTCCAGTGGCCCCAGACTGGTTGTTCCTTTCACTAAACGTGCCATTCATCCCTACCAGCGACTAAACAGTTTTACTATGTGAAAATATATTAAATGACTGAATTATTTGTTTTCCAACAACTCGCTGTGCAATTGCTCATTTGACAAAAACCCTCGGTGCCTTGCAATGTGCTCCGCACACGTGGCAGCTCTGAAGAAGCCCTTAGCAGATGGGGGTCAATGAACAAAACACCCCTTTTAGTGAGCCTTGGCATATTCACCCCCAAACAAACCACGGAGGCTATTGTCTATTGTGTCGGGACTCTGTATTTGTGTAAGAGGGAAATTATTCATAGTAATGGGTCTATCCAGTTGATAGTCTCTATTTTTAAAATTCCCAGAGTATGCATTTATTTGAAGAGATAAGACAATTAGAGAGGTTTTAAACTGGCTTTTATAGGACTATTAGATTTCCCAATAGAGCCGTAAAAATTAATAAAATCACTGCTGCTATTGTACTAAAAAATAAACAGACCTAGCATTAAGGGCTGGGGTTTTTTTCCAAGGTTTTCTTGCTGCTGCTGTTTCTGTACCAACAAGCACAAATGATTTTTGTTCCTGGGATTGGTCTCACTTGCAGGAACAGAGCTGCAGCCCCTACGCACTCGTCTCCCTCCAAAGCTCAGCAGCAAGGATGGCCATGGCGTGTGGGGCAGGAGGAGACCCAAAGCCATGAGAATGACTCAAAGCTCAGTGCTGCAATAGGCATACATTGATCAGTCAGTCTATAAGTCACGATTAAATGACACTCAGCTTGGCTAATGTACAACGTTGCCACTTCTGCCCATCACAGCTACACGGATTTAAGTTGTGAAGGTGATTTGTCCAGCTGGGATCCATGAGGTCTTAATGTCGAAGAGTCTCTCTTCAGCTGGGTTCACTGCTGTTCCCAAATATCTGTATTCACTGCTTCTCCTGCGCCACGTAGCTTTATTTAAATTGGGTGGATGGCTGTGCGGAGATGGATGCTGGTCTTCTTGTGTACTCCTGAAAATGAGATTTTCCATTCCTGTAATATAGTGCTAAAAGTCTAACTCAGTCTTACAAAAGCAGCGCAGAGGTAGAAGCTGTCTAAATCATCCATTGCAAATTCTCCTTTATGTTAGTGGGGGAAAAAATCCTTTCACATTACCTGACTCAAGCTGCTTTAATCAATAGTTATCAGTCATTTCATTTCCCTTGATAAGCGCTTCTTCCCCTGAAACCTTACTGCTTTCTCCTACTGAGATGTTTTCAACCTGTACTTGGAACAGAACTTATTCCCTCCAGTATAATTTTCATTTTAACCTTTCCTCAATGGCCTAGAAATAATAGATTGCTAAAATTTCTTTAATAGATTGGAAATTTAAACCTCTTAGAGATAACCACCTAGACGATGTTACAACTCAATGATAAGGCAAAGAATAACAAATCTTAAAGGTTACTGAGCTAAGACTTACGTTTTAAGGCTGCTGAAATACTGGGTATTGTTATGGCTCCGCAATTAAATAACATTACCTAGTGTTATGGTTCCACGTGCTATTCAAAATCCTCTGGTCTGAAATTGCTTTCTTTAATGGTAACTCTGAGGGCAGTAATTACCAATGGAGGAAAACAAATATTTTCAGTATTCCCCCATGGCCTTCTCAATGCTTAAAGCACTGGTGCTTTCTCCATATCCTTCTGGGCACTGGAGGAATCAGGGCTTTCAGTTGAAATCTTCGGGCTAATTATATGTCTTCATCATTTGGAGTTGTGAATGTAAACCATGGCAACCTGTTTAAAAATTCTTGCAGCTTTGTAACAACCAGAAAATTCTTTGCCAAAAGCAGGAAATAATGGGGTTTTCCTTGCCTCTGTAGTACCCAAAGTACTGTTTCTTATAGAATATTTTCTAGAGAATTGCTGATTTTAATCCCTAACACCTCATGTGACCAGGTCCCTGCCCCTCCTGTCTATGATAGGATCCTAGCAAGCTGATAGATTTTGTCTAATTGAGTTGAAATTTAAAAATTAGTATTCCACCATCCTATTTTTACAGTGGTCTGTGCATAACTACTTGCATAATTCATTACAAAAAGGTGGTGAATTTGGGCATTAACCTTTAAATGACCAGCAAGGCTGTGAACGAGGAGAGGACAAGCCCAGAGGCAGAAAAGTGGCTGGCGGCGGGGGAGCGGCGATGCTCGTGCTGGGGGAGGTGCTTCAGCGTCTTGTCCATTCGCAGCTCTGCTCTCACCCAGGACTGAACCAGAAGTCCTTCCCACTTTAAGTATGAAACTTGTACAGGAATAGAGATCGAGAGGCACTTTGGGGAGAGATTTCAACCACACTTTTAAATGGAGGTTTAACACAGATTTATGCACACACACACACACACACACACCAGGTATGTGGGGCTAACAGCTGGCCCAAACTTTAACCAGGGTAGTCATGTCCACCCTTTACATTCCCCAAAACCGAGGTGAACCCTTGGATGCAAATCTGATAACTTGTCCCTCTAAGAATAAGCTCAAGTCTAGTTCCTTTAGCTGGCATTCCTGGAGTATCGCAAATGCCTGACTTCTAATGGACTACTTGTGGTGCAAAATACCTTCTAAAAATACTCGGTAATTTCAGTACTTGGGCTGAAACAGCATGGTGCTAAAACCTTCCCTCTGTGTTGTGATTTTCACTGTTGCAACCAACAGCTACAAAGGCCCAGTAACAGCCTCCTGTACTTAGCATCTCTGTATTTATCTGCATACCATTTATTTTTAGCCTGCTTTTCTCAGATGCTAGCGGGAGATACTGCATTGTGCTGCACTGTGCTTTCCCTATTTATCAGTCCTGGAATCGTGGAAAATATCACTTCATTCAGTCTATGTACTCCTCCCATGTAAATGCTTTAGCATAGATATCCTGAAGTTTTTTTCAGTTTCCATGTGATATTTATGACAAACTATTTCCAAGATTTCTCATCTCCATCAGCAGTTTCCAAATGTTACTTTCCAACTCGGGGAAACAGCATTGCTCTAAAGAGAATGGAAGAAGTACTCTTTTTTTAAAATATATTTACTTCAAGTTTTTTAAGAATCTATGAATTTGAGGTCATCAGTGACTATTTCTTCCAAACTTCCTCCCTGACATAAGATTAACAAAAAATATTGCACTAATTAACCTCACGGGAACTACCTGAGAAGGAAAGACTAATTGTGCACAGCTTTTAAAGCAATCACTTACAGTCATGCCAGAACAATTGTTTACCAGGGTGGGTTCCCACTTTCCCGTCACTCTTCTCCATACATGTCAAGTGCAGAAAAGGTGCTCAGTGCAATATCTATCTTGCACCCAAAAAGAAAGTCATGTGAGGTCTTTTCCTGACCCTAAAAGAGACAGCAATCAGTGTAGGATGACTGAGAGCTGGGGCTTCCCAGTCCCATTAGGGCCCCCATGCCTTAGGTGCTCCCCTTACGTTGCTGTGCAGCTGCAGAGCTCACCCACGTAGGTGGGGTTACCGCGGCTCCTCAGCAAATATTTGAGATGATTCAAATGAGCTTCAGAAACAAGCTGCTGTATCGTGGGTTGACCTCAGTAGAAATAAACTGTGAGTGAATGTATTATGTATATACCACATGGCATTAACTCATCACAGATGTGACAGGAAGATGGGGATTTTGCAGTGTGTTTTCTATTCTCTGGACATCCTCAAGTTACTTAAAATGTCATGAGGCATTCATAGCATGAACCACATTTTTAAAGTGAGTTTCAGTTTGGTGGGCCCAGATCCTTTCCAGGAGAAAGCTTAGCTGTTACCTGTGCTACTCCATCCCCCATTTGGGATCGGCTGCTGACCAGAGCTCACCAGACCGGCAGGCTGCCATGGTGCCTCCAGGCATGGAGCCAACCGCTCTTTGTGCCAGCTCATCTTTTAGGCTGAAGAAGAGCTGCCAATGCTTCTGCATGGTGACAATCCTCCCCAGTTGTAAATCACACAATCCCAGCTATCTGAACACACAGCAGTGGTATCTGATGACATCTGCTTCACAAATCCATCATGCTGCATATCTCATGCTTGACAACTTTACAAATGCTTTTGCAGCCTGTAATAATGGAAGGCTGTCAGTCATAACTCTCCTACGTCTTTCACACACATCAAATACTTGACTTTATCATAAATAACAGGGAGTTAATTACTGCTCTGATGTGATCTACTCCAAAGTTCCCCCAGAAATGTCACTGTTACTAAACTGATTGCTTGTGCATGCCTCTAGTCCTCATAACATTTATTTTAACCTTGTCCTTAGTGCACAAAATTTACAAGCGGTGCAAGTAGACTCTCCAGTAAGTAAATTCTAGCTCAAGTAAGAAAAAAATACGTCTTGGGGCAGGATCCACCCACACTCTGAGTTGATCTTGAAACATCATTCTCATTGAGTTTTGGCACATAATGCAAATCCCTGTACGATAGTTGCAGGATATCAGTCAGTAAGGTTAAACAAACATTGGCAAAATTTCTCTTTTTCCTTCCACTATATTCACCTCAGACATAAAAATAAATGCCTCAGCCTGCAGTGGAATATTGGAAACATGCAAAACGTAACAGAGCCTCCCATTGCACCGTTCAGCCAAAGAAGGATAGAGATGGAAGAGTTTCCATTCTCATCACCGGTCTCCTGTTTCTTCCTCAGCTCCAGGGACCACTAACCCACTGCAAAGGCTGAGTTTTAAGGCATCACCCAGGTCCAACCACAGATGAATGTGTATCATCTAACAAGTCCAACAGCAGCTGAATGTGCATCATCCCATAAGAGCACGTCAACCCCGCTGGGGATAAACTGTGCTTCCTCTAAACGCGGCATGCACCCAGATGGTGGAGGTGGAGATCATAGGGTCAAAATTCAGGCTGTGGCTGGAGCTGTGAACTCATGGACTCATTGGGAAACCTGGCATTAATTTCCACCTTGGATCTGCTGGCTCCTTTTGAAAAGCCCTGCTCTGTTGCTCAGCTTGGACTAACTCCACATGCACACTGATGCACAGAGGAATACTGCAATGCCGTGGGTGATCACTACTCAATGCTCAATTGCCATGCTGTAATTTTTCCAGAAGTCAGCTTTTCTCATTGAGAAAAGAGCCATAGCTACCCGGCTTGCACTGGAGAGGGCTGGCAGCAATGGAGCTATTGACCTTGCTTCCTTAAATATGTTGTTCTTGCGAGTTAAACGAAATATGTGAACTGCATTTGAAATATTTCTCTACTTCTGCAGTGTGTAAAAGCTTGCCCTTGTACATCAGTGAATATTAAATCACCATATTCTCATTTATGTGTACACTCCAAGATGCTGATGGAGTCACGTACTGTTATGTGTATGTACATGAGGATATAATTTTACTCTGTGTATTATTTTATAGTTACCGGGCTAGGTTCTGCTGACTTGATTCTACCGCCATTAAAAGAGAGGGGTGGAAGAGTAATGGATTCTGCAGTTGTTTGAAGGGTGGAATGAAAATGTCCTGTCCAAACCAAAACTGCATATGGACTTCAACCATTTGTGAACATTTGTCTTGCTTACTTCCAATAACAGTGCAGCCTTTTTTTTAAAGGGAAATTCTTCCAGAACAAAACCCAACAAGCATTTTTTCTAAAATGTTAACACATTTCTGTTGGTTTTGAAATCAGCTGCGCTTTGTTTCCAAACAAGCAAATTTGTAGGTAATTTGACTAAAAATTAGCAAGCAATGAACCTATCTTTTTGATCAGAAATATTTTTGTGTGGGCGAGCAAGCCATACTGACAAACAGTGAATTTGTCCTCAAGTCTGCTCTTGTATAGGCAGTAAAAACCCAGCCTACTCACAGGCGTGAGCCAAATCAGCTGAAGCCTTCTATACACTGGTACTTAAAATGTAACCTTTTCTCACCTTTTGATGGTTCAAGACAACCCGGGAAGTTTTATTGCTGTTGGGGGTAGGGAGCTCTGTCTGGAGGCACAAAGCAGAGCATGGCGGGCTCTGACACGCCGCAACGCAGGGTATCGCCGGGGGGAACCTACACAGCTCGATTTGCTTGTGGATATACACTAAATATTCCCTGACCAGGACACTTTGTACCCACAAGCAGCAGCATAAAGAGGATGAAAACCTTTGGTTGAGGTCTGGAGTTTTGCTCTGATTCACATAGATTCCTCTCTTTCCCCCACTGTACCAGATGCATTGATTTTTGTCAAGTTTTATATTGCAGAGCTACAGATTTTCTGCTGACATTTATTTCTGTCAGTGTCTTTTTGCTGGAATTGGTGCCTGATACACGGGGTGGGGAACTGATACTCAGAGATGAAAGCTGCTGGGTATCTTCGCAGACCAAATCCCAAAAGTTTTTGGCATTTTGGTTTAAGGCACTACAAAACTGTTTGTGGGTTATTATTTGGGGAAGACTGTGTGATTGCAGAATTAACAATTCTGTAATTCATTTGTGAAAGGGGCAGAGTCCCCGTTTCTGATGCAGCTTCACCATCAGTAATTCAGTGCTTGATACCGTAACTTCAAGGATCAGGCTAGGAGCTGCCAGTGATTTATGTCGTTGGGACTGCCTTAAGCAATAAGATTTGGATGGCTCCCAGCGCCTGCGTGGGTGAGGAGTTGGTGATTGAGGAGCTTCTTCCTCTCCCTAAAAGGGAGCCTACACTGATTTAAAGATGGAAGGCTAATTTTGTGATACCTTCCACATTCCGGTGGTGGATTTTTATATAATCTCATTTTTCAACTGAGATGGAAAGCTTTCCTCTTCATGTAAATCCACTTCAGTTAAGTAAAGCTGGAAGCCTTTCTATTCTGCCTGATTTTAATACCTCTAATTCATCAGTTGTGGACTTAGATATAAGTCACACTGTAGCTTCTCTACACTTCAGACAAAATTTAAATGTTGAAAGGTTGCTGCATGCTGTCTTTAAAAAGAACAGATTTTAGGTCCTGTTTAGAATATTTCTTTTTCAGATGTATAAAAAATGACATAAATCATGATTCTTTGTTATTTTGCAAGACAACACATCCTTGGCTCGTCTGGCTTGCAGAGACTCCCCTTTCTGGGTTGCTTGCTTTGGGGCAGCCAGAGGATGTGAGCAATGCCATGCAAAATGAGTGTGAAAAACATACACAATCCTTTTGTCTTCTTTGTGGGTCATTTCAGCCTTCTTGCCTTTCCCTTCCTGTATCCCAGAAAAATGGGGGAAGGCTGGGTACCAACTAGACAAACACCAGCCAGTGCTGATGGCTGCAGGAGCAGGTAGGCAAGCCCAGCATGCCCACAGGCATATGTACGGCAGGTTAGGGGATGGGACCTGCTGAAACAGAGCACAGGGAAGAGGGAAAAGATCTAAAGACCTCAGAGCAAAGGCTGGGATTCCCCATCCAGAAGTGGTTAGCAAAAAAAATGTAATTGCAAGCTGAAACCCTCTTCTTGGTTATGCTGCCATTTATAGCAGCCTTAGTTATGGATGTTTGTTTTAAGATGCTGTCCCTGTGGCAGGGGAGGATTAATCCATTCCATTCACTGTGGAAGAGGAGCTGTTTTCAAAACCAACAATGCTGTGTAATCACTGCGGGCTCTCTGGGGTTGCTGGAGAACCATCCCCAGCACCAGCCAAGCCAGCTATTATATTATGGACAGCTACTCAAGCTGCCCCTCCTCATAGGTGACTAGCCTCGAGCACTGCAATGCACTTTCATATAGTATAACAGATGGATAAAGCTGCTTTGATGTTCCTGTTCTGGTGAACTAAACATTGCACGAGCACCACTGGTGTTTGTCTTTTTTCCTTGACGGGTTCTCAGGATCTCCAGGTGCGTAAATGTTATATCTCAGCCTCCACAGCTTTGCACGCTCCCTCCATGCTCCCCACCATGGCTGGCTGCAGTTTTCCTACTGCCAGCACATCAGTGGAAGCCCTGTGTAATTTGTCTCCCTGCGCAGGATTGTGCCCTCTGCTATTCTTGCAAATTTTGAGCATGCAACTCAGAAAAATGATGTCTCTCAAGTACAGACTGTCCCAGAGGAAAACAGAGTGACAAATTATTTTGCTTGTCTAGTGGTCTAGAACTGTTTGTCATAAACAGATGTGTACAGCAGATATTACAGCAAAACTTAGAGATTAACTTGCATTAGGACTTCAGCTTTAACTTGTGCCTTGTTGCACCGGAAACTCGAGCATGGGCTGACTTTTCAAGCTGGTTGTTGCTGCAATTGTTCATCATCTTGAGCTCAGCTGTGCCAATGCCATGCCTTTGGTTGACTTTGTGGTGGTGTAGGTGACTCCCAGTGCTACCGCAGGGTCCCACAGGTGCTGGGACTGGCACGGAACAGGGGTGGGAGCACCCGGGTGGAAGCAGTCCTGCCTTCACCTGAGAAAGGGGAGCATCAGCATTTTCTCACCCTCCAGACAGCCTGCAGATAAATCCAGAGTGGCACATCAGTGTTCTCACACAGCACTGGGGCATCCCACACTTGCCAGCAAGGGGACATTTGCAGGCTGTGAAGGGCAATAAGAAACACATGCAACAAAGCATTGCCTTTCTCATTTACCAGCTTGTCCATTCCTTTCCACTTTTGCGGTCAGAGAGAAAATGACCACTGCGTTAGTGACTGATGGCCCAAGTAAAGTGGTTTTGTCGTGCCCACCCTTTCCTAGCAGATAAATGTCCCTGTGGCACAGGGCACCCCCTCTTTAACACTTAAAACTGACATCACCAAGAGGAGACAAACTGGGATCAGGACTTTTCCTGGGGTTTTTGCAGGGAGCCTGGCATGGCTCAGACTCAGGCCACGTGTGCCAGCGTGATAAAGAGGACCTGGACCAAGACAGCTGACAAACCCATCTCCTTGTGCAGCTGCTAAATTGAAAGCTAAACATAAGAAAGAGGGAATAAAAGAAGTCATAGTACTTCTGCATCTGTGAATACTACTTAGTACAGCAATTATAGTTATGTCCAGAAAAGCAATTAGAAAAAGAGATTATTTTTTTTTATACTCAACCCATCTTATTCCTACATGTGCTCAGAGCAAAATCTGCCTGCTTTAGCACCTTGCAGACCTGCTTTGCAGAGTACAATTCCCCTTCAGAGAAGTCTGAGGTGTTGAAGAGAGCCAGATACTTGTCTCTGGCTGGGCGTGTTACAGAAGTGTTTTATCTGAAATAAAAAAATCCAAACCAAAACAAAAAAATTCTTCATATTTTCAGAGCAGCAATAAGAAAACTTAAAAAAGGTAAGTGCCTTTGGTACTGGTGCGTGAGCCTCAACCCAGAAACATCTTGCATCTGCAAAGCTGAGCCAGAAGCTTAAGAGGACACATTTTGGGATTTTAATGCCATCAGCTTCCAAACGCACCCAAGAGCAGCTGGGCCTTTCCCTGCTGGTCCTGCAGGTGTCTTTCAATTCTTTGGAAAACTGCTGGATTCAAACAGAATCTTTAATTCAAGAATATCATTACTGGTCTCTTCGCTGGGAAAAAACTAAGATAGATTGACAACTTTCTGCTGCATTGCACAAGAGGAGGCTGGGTGTAGGAGATGATCTTGGAAATTACAGCAGCTTTGCAGACCAGAGACTGCTCCGTAGCTTGACTGAGCCAGGCAGGAATCCGTATAATCTATGCCTTTTTCCTCCTTTCAGCTACAAAACAAGGCTTTCTCTTTCATGTCAAGAGCATTTCTTATATTCAACTATTTTTACCTTTCCATGTGCCCCACCTTCCTCAGGTGAGTTTACCCTGCTACACAGCTATGCCATTATGTATAGAAAGAGATTGAGAGCAGTTTACAGGGGCTTAAGCATGCTCTTCTGCTCTGTTTGTATCAGATTAAATGTTTTTTCTCCTTCCATTCTCCTTATACACAAACTTTTCATAATTCTCTCACCACATGAATGATGTTCTGAATGTCTCTGGAAAGCAGCTCTCTTGCTCATGCTCTTTTCAGTGGGTTTTGTGCTAAATAATGCTTTCTGCCACTCCTTAATGATTTTTTTGTGCAGCACGTTGCGTCTAGCCGTAGCCTATCTTGGGCAATCTCAGCTCACACTATCCCTCACCTTAATTCTTCTCACTCATCACAAAGCCCAGGTGTTGGATCTTACCCAAGTTTTGCTAATTCTCTCTCTTTTTCAGTCTTTCTGAATCCCCCAGCTTGTTCAGCAGGTGTTATTTTTAGATACAGCCATTACGCACTTGTACATGCTCTTAGAAACGCTACTTTCTGGTGTTTAGTATTAGGCTTTGGAATTTGCCTCCCAAAACCAGACTCCCTCAGCTGAATCCCTCCAGCTCTCTTCTACAAGGTGACTCCACAGGCTGAAGCTCTATTCTAAAGGCTGATTAATTTTCTGGTTTATTTTTTTGACGCCTAATAGAATTTCATCCCTTGAAAATGAGATTATTTAATTCAGTCTACTTGGGATACAGTAATCCCAGGCAAAAAAAAGGCAAGCAAACAAAAAGAATTAAACACTTTGCAAAGTCTGTGTGTTAATAACATAATTGTGAAGCAAATGCACCTCCTCAGCCCTCCCCATTGGCTTTCATATAACTTTATGTGCATACGGATGACTTAACACAGGAGGTACATCTCTCTACTGATGTGCGTGACTGCTTCTCCATGCAGCTTCAAATAGAAGTCACACTTTTCCCTCATATAACTCAAAGCACCCTGCAAAGCAGCAGACCCATATCTTACAAGTCAAGAAAATGAGATGCTGAAAGCTTGCTGAGAGACTGAATCAATGGCAGAAGTGGAAATAAAACACTGCTCTCCGGTTTCTAGCTCCCTATCCAGTCATATTGACCATAGGCACAGTGAGAAGTTACCTTTTTTCTGTACTTAAATACTCTCTAACTAACTGTTGTTTGCAAAGGCTACCTGAACTGGGAGGCAGAAAATCTCATTTGTGGCAAAAATTAATGATTTCCAAGTTGATAATGACAAGGAAGAGCACATCTCCTGTTAGGTACATCAGGGTGATCTCACCCCAGCTAAGCTGATGCTGCAAAGAGCTGAGGTTTTTTATCTGGGTTCAGCATTGGAGGAGGCCATGAAATTCTGTTTCTCTAGTCCCATGGGGATCCAGCGAATCAGAAGTCCCCTGTTTTTACATGCCTTATGACTTCCTTTCCTAGCTCCCTCTGCAGACAAGCCAAGGTCTACTTCTGTGTCCAAATTCTGAGGCTCATCTAGCAGGGGTAGATCAGGAGTGTCATTAAAATTCATGAAAGTAATGCTGATTCACACCAGATATGGACCTCCAGTTTGACATAGGAAAAGCCTTGTTCACGTTTCCAAGGAAAGAAGTCCTTGACACACAGGATGGGGCTTGGTCAACAATTCTCCAGGGCCGAGGACCTTGCACGCAGCTAACACAAAACCACATTCTCCTACCCTTTAACCTTAACCCTCCACACAGGCTATGGGCATCAGCGCACACCTTACACCAGCACATACTTGCTTAAAAGGGAAAGTCCCTAAAATCTCTTGCCAAGGTCCTGCGTGATCTGCATACACGTATACTGGCTTGGCACTGACTATAATTTGGTCTCCAAGCTTTCTAGAGGCAGGAGGGCTGAGAGCTGTGCTCAGCCCCAGCTGCAGCACCGAGCAGGGCTCCACAATTCTGAGATCATCAATAATACTTGAACTTTCCCACAAGGGACTTCAAAACCTCCCCCTTTCCATTCATTAGCTGTTCTTCTGCAGAAGTAATTAGCTGACTACAAATTGAATTAAAAAAATTAAGTCGCTTTCAGGTTATTCATAGAAAGAAACGAAACTGAGAAATGGCAAGTTACTTGAGGGAATATGTAAAATACAAAGCATTTTCCCATTTTCTCAGCTCTCTGACATCACTGGGAACCGGGAGCTTGCATCCTTAATTGGCCATAACTTTTTCTTCTTGTAGAAAATGGGGTATTTAACGCAACACTCATTTTTCCTGAAAATCTTCTTTGGGATGTAGAAATGAATGTTAATGTATGCAAGCCCATTACCGAGAATGGTAATGAAGAAGTCGTGGCCAATGGTTAAGCTTAAATTAAGCACGCTTCAGAAAACAAACACAACTCTTCCAGAATTCCTATTCAACATTTGAAACACAATAAAAGTCCTAATAAAATGTTTTCCCTGAGAAGTAATAAATTCTGAAAACATGACTGTATTTACTTAGACTTTTTGTAATGAAAAACTTTTTCTCAGACAGGAAAACTGCTCTTTACAAGAAAACTCAATAAATACAATTATGCAACTGTTTTCTTGAGACTTGTGCAAACATGTGCTGTTGCAAATGCTCAACAGGCCAGTGCATTAGTCCCAGTCCCACGTATACATGTGTGTTGAACTCAGAGAAAATATTGCTCAAGCACTGAAAACACATATGTAGTTTTCTCTTTCTGTATCTCATTTATGTAATTAAAAACTCTTCCAAGCCCTCAGTAGAGACCTGAAAAGAATTGATTCATTTTTCACTAGAAGCGAGCTTTTTTCATGCCATAAATCTTCTGAAATGAGATGTAACAAATTTCCACTTGCAACTTCTTGAGAAATGCTATATGCTATATTTTATTTATTTGGGGAAGGAAATAAATTGATTCAAATTTATGATTTAATCTGGAAAAAATGCATCAAGTATCATTAAGATTGATTTTTTTTAGGTGGATGCTGACCACCTAAATGCTCTTATTGCCTCCTGAATTAATATCCAATATGCAATTCACACTCACCCCTGAGCCAATGTGAGTTGTTTTAATGATGCACGCTGGAGTCACACTTTGAGTACAGTGCTCGTGACTAAATTTAAGTGAGCTTTCATGGCTTGACTCCTACCATAGGAGCTTCCACCTCCTCGGACTGCTGCCTCATATCCTGTGTGGTGTTTCAGAAGGTACAAAATCATCCCAACCTGCCTTCGCAGGGACGCCCGGGCACCTTTGCTGAGTCTGGAAGCAGGCTCCCTGAACAGCACTGAATTTTGCTCAAGGTAATGAAAACCTTTACGTGGTTTTGGCAACCCTTCATCTGGAAACAGAAAAGTAACGATAACGAGAGCTCTCCCAGTGCTCCACAGCGCCAGATTCATTGGTATGCTCTGGCTGGTGATGCAAAGCAGTGCACAAACCTAACGTCTCTGCGTTAAGCCAAGTTTATGGCTGCTTTGCATTGTCAGCACAGTGCAAAGCAGCTGGAAAGCACCAGTGACTTTGATCCCAAACTATAGAAGAAATCTTGATTATTGAGCTGATGTGATCCCGGGCAATCAGATGTTGCTTTAAACACAGTAGAAAGCACCTCGCAAGGAGTCTTTGCCCTGCCTCATCCAACACAGACTGCACTTCAGAGGAATCAAAGCTCAACAGTTGCATTTATGCAGGAAATAAAACTAGCAGCCCCCATGGCAAACTGCTGTCCTCTCAGCTGCAAAGGTTTTGCAGGATTTCTTGCTACATCACTGAGCTCCATATCACAACAAGCATGAGATCAAAGCACAGGCAATATAGGAAGACATTGCATCAGCCCAGAGATGCCCCAGCTAACAGGACTCACAGGATGGCAGGTGGTAGATTTTGGAGGACCTCTGAGGCTGTGACAGTCAAGGCGTGATGCTGCAACCTCCCTACAACCATCACTAGGATGAAAAGAAAAGTCACCCATCCCTCTGGGCTCACCAGGTGCAGCTGCTGTCGCAGGTCGTGACCTGTCACATGGTTTCAATCAATTCAATCTCTGAAGCACATTTTAGAGGAGGATAAATAATGTAGCAAAGATGTTAGTTGACATCTCTGTAGGGAATGTCATTTGTATTTCTTCTGGTAATTTTTTACTTCACCACATTATAAAAACAAGGGGAAAGAATTATTTGGGTTTTGTGGCATTTAGATAGGTAAGTTTTAAAATATTACAAAAAAATGAAATAATTTTGTTTGGGTTTTTTAGTTCAAAACTGAAGCCAAATGAAGATAATTCAAGAGAAAATGCTCTCTAGGACAATGATGGACTGGAATGGTTGTACACTGTGCAACTCCTGTTAAAACTTTGGCTTGCAACATGATTTTTATGTATGTTTTATACCTCTACTTGCATCTTTGAGATTTAATTAGTTTCCTAACAATATTCAAAGAGGAGGTTTCAGCTCCTGAGACAATTTGGAACAGGTTTGGCAAAAAGTATCAGCATTACTTAAGGATGATGTTTTTACCCTGGAATTAAAATACCTTTATTTCTCTCCCAAACACCTAACTATCCAGGTGATCACAGTGCCAGACTAGAAAATGGTCCTAAATATAAATTCTGGAAAATCCATGAGTTAAAGTAGTGTAATGGAAATATTTTATAAAGTATACTCTAGATCATGTGCATTTGCAAAGTCAAGAGACTCAGTCCCATTTCTCTTAATGCTGTAATTTCTCACATTTCATTAAGCTTTAATCAGAAGACTTATGTCTTAATCTATCCCAAATTAGCTTTAAGCAGAATATGAAGTACAAGTACTGCTAATTTGTAATAGCTTATATAACCTATATCTGCTGAAGAATGGACTGAAGGAATCATTGAATTGCCTTCTTGCCTAGACCAAAAAGAGCAAAGGCCAAAACTTCAAATTTACAAAGTATACTCAGCTATAAATATATTTGACATCTACCTAGGTCCTCTAAAAGCTGTAATGCTACAGCAAGACTTTGAAATTTATGTCAAGTATAGTGTAACTTATAACAAAAGCAAGCTGCAAACTCCAAATTAGCTGTTTTTTCCCACATCAACTTTCTGACAAAAGGTGATATGAATTGTAAGCATTTATTTTGAAAAGTCCTTAAAAGATATAAAGCTTAGAGAGAAAGAAAACCAGTTCCTTACTTCATGTGGTGAGCAGAGTTGTTGCTGAATTTAATTCCTTTTTTCTCTCTCAGAAATAAAAAGACTGACTCTCAAATAGTAACATTGCCAGAATATTAACAGCCAACATGCAGGCACACACACAGATTGAAAGCCCCGTAATCAGCACCCGCTGCAGAGGGTATCTGGTTTATTTGTTAGCAGCTGATCGCGTGGACATGGTGTGTTTTGTTTAAGAACCTGTGGCTGGCAGCAGGAAGGGAACCAATGCTGGTTCCCCTGACTGCTGCCCTGGATGGAAGGGGAGAAGGCAGCAGCTGAGAACTCTTGGCCAGGAGAAACGGGGCATAAGGGCCAAGGAGAAGCTTCTGGGCAGACTGGCAGGCTCGCAGCACCAAACACCTACCCAAGCCACAGAGGCATCAGAAAATCAGATTTCTCCAAGGAGCGCAGAGGGAGGTGACTGCGTGGGGCTGGTGGAAACCAGGAATCATAAAAAACTGCTGGACAGAGAACAAGATTGGAGGGGAAAAAATGGCCTACCAAGTAGGGGGGAGATTTGTTTGCAGATGACCTTTTTTCAGTCTACCCCATCCAGCAGATCTGGGATGTTCTGATTTTGTGCCCTAATAAAATACAGCTTCAGAGCTTGAAAGCCTGCATGGCAATCATCTTGTGCTCTCTTTGAGGACTAGCCGTACCACAAAATGAGCCCTACACAAAACATAACAGGAGTCTCCCTGCAGCCCTTAAGAGGGTTATTTTCATCTTTTAAGCTTACAGATGACCCCAAGACAGACAGATCCCATAAGGCATGTCCATGAGCACAGCTTTGATGGATCATCATCACCTTGTTTGTAACAGTTCATTATAACCTCTTCCCCAAATGCAGTGGAGCCCTGTTGCCTTCCCAGCTGCAACAACTGATATTACCATAATTGCTTCATTGTGCTGATGAACAACGGGCTTTGGGACTCTTGGCAGGTGAAATCTGCAGATGCTCCGGCAGGATTGCTCCGAGCAGCGTGTAGCATAATGTGTCCTTATGCTGCTCCCACAGTGGTACGGAGGGAAGCAGAAGCTGGGGCCTCCACCTCCAGATATACAGACCTCTCACACATGAGCTAACGTAAACAGCTGTAAGCCCATAATTTGTCCTGAGGGCTTGGGCTGCTGACATGTTTGCTGGCAGAGCCTGCGAAGGAGCACAGCCGTAAACTACGCACTTAGGCAAGAGGGACCTCAGGAAAGGAAAATCCTTAGAAACCATTTAGATTCATTTAAACAAGAGAAATGTTCTTTTCCTAGACTGTGACACTCTTTCTTTGTCTCTCTGGCACCAGGTTAGTAATTCCTCCAAGGAATATGTTATATAGGAGTTCTGCTGTGAAAACAGACTCGCTCAGGCTTCTCCCATGTTTATTATACCACAGCGATTTGCACATCATGATGCTCCAGTTATCTTTGCCCGGATCTGCATATAAACTTGTTATATTTTCTCACCATAATCAGATTCTAGAAACCAGGTGAGAGCAGTCTTTCCAGCCATCACCATGACCTCCATGTCATCTTGTTGTGACTGAGCTGCTTTCGTTGGTGGAAACATGCTGAACAATTTGAACAATGCATAAAACAAGCAGGAACGTGATTACAGCCTGGGCTGGGCTGTCTTCGGAGAGCTAAAAGACAGCAGAAACCTCCTTGTCATCCCACTAAACTGGGGGATGAGCACACACCACTTGCAAATGGGAATGGACCCTTCCCATACTGGTCTTTTCCACGGCAGAGCCTCAGGCTGGATTCATTGGAGTGCAAAGCAGACGGGGCAACTTTCAGCATCAAACTGCAGATTTGTTCTTTATCTAAACTGTGATCATGCAGATAATCACAAAAACCTTCACTGATTTTGTAAGATTATCATAAATCATATTTTAAATTTTAATATTTTTAATTAATACTCTGAGGAAGGGAGGGATTTTAACAGGCATTGTATCAGCACAAGGGAGAAAACATGCATACTGCTGAAATCTGAAATGTAAGAACCAGTGAAGCAGGAAAATGATAAAAAATTGTCCCAGATGAGAAGAAATGAGGGAAGGAAAGATCTTTCTCCATGAGCCATAGAAAGGCTGTTAGGAGGCCCATAGGGAAAGACATGTTAGCTCTGCAAGAGAGAGACAAAGGGAACCAGAGAAGCCCAGTCTCAGTCTCGCACCCATGTAAACAGGGACTGTCCTGGCTCCTGCAGTGTTTCCTACCAGCAGTTCAATACGAGTTAAATATGCCTGTAGGAAGAATACTGCAGGACTGCTGGGCCACCACAGTCCGATGTCAGGAGACAAAGATGGAGTGGTCAGCACCAAGACAGAGGAGCACAGACATTCAAGCATACCGGAGATGCCGTGCTCCCCGGGCTACACGGCTGCTCACACCAGCTGCACCAGGCCATTGTCTAGTCAGGAGGCTGAAGGAACTTCATGGTGCGTTTTAAAACCAATATTTGAACCTTGGAATTTGCTGAGGAGAAACTAAAGATGCTGATGGGGTCCCCCTTTGAATCTAGTGAAGTCTGTGGACACGGTCACTTATCTCTGGGATGAAGCTTACAGACTAGCAGCACAAGGAGTAATTGCTGTGATCATCTCTTCTTGCTGCATTTGGACAACACAACCTCCGCTGGCCATTTCTGCAGCTGGGTGATGCACCCACCTTCAGAAAGACCGTCCTGGTTTGTGGTGGGCGGTAGCTCCAGTATCGCTCCCTCAAATTCCCTGGGCGCTGCAAAGCTGGAAATCAAGGTCAGGCCACAGTTTGACCAAGAGGGGAATATACTTCAGCAAAGGAGAGAAGAAACCTTTCAGGTTCAAAAATCTGCACTTGAATCGGTTTATTAATCCCAAAGGGCAAATCAGGAGAAGAAAGGGAAGGAGGGGAAGATGTGAGGAATTCAGAGAGTCCAGGACAAAAATAGCACTATTAAACACTTAATTTCTTTTTTGGACATTTTCCCAATTACTTTTAAATCTCACTAGGTTTGTAGAGAAAAAAAAAAGTTTATATCCTTTACAGCTCATTTATGTATGGTCTTTTAGAAGACAACCTTGTAGAGTGCTGTTGTATGGAGGAACTTCAGCTGCAGCTCTCCCATCCTCAGGTCTGAGACCTCAGCACCACTCCCAGCTGGCACGTCCTGCCTGTGGCCCCCCAAAACAGGAGCATAAGTGAGGCTCCAGTCAGTCCTGCAAAATAAAGGAAGAGGGAAATCCCACTCAGAAATAATCCTAAAGGGAGCGGGTGGGGATTATGGTAGCTTTAAACAAAAGTTAAAACTAAATGAAAGAGTATACAGTCTTTTGTTCATCATGGGGAAAAATGCTTATACAGCACTTTTCCCCAAACTTTGACAGCTCTAGCAGGTATACAGTGTATATGAGAAATATATGCAATTTTTGTTCCATTAAAAAAACCTCTGCCATTAAACGTTCATTACTTGACAGTCTAAAATTCAGTACCTGATTTTCATAGTCCTGCTTTATCTCTGTGCTTGCCAAGTGTAAATTAACTTCTATTTGTCTTTTTTGCTGAAATACAGCTAGACCTGCATGTTCTTGTGTTATAAAATATAGTTATTCCTTTGCATATAGAAGTAGATGCTATTTTCAATGTTGAAAAACATACATAAAACAGAGCAGGAAAGGAATAATGTTGATAGCTGGGTGAAGTAAATGCACAACTTTTGCAAAAGAAGCTCTGCTAGAAAGATTAATTATTATTGTGAATCAGTTTCAGATTGAGATGGCTAATAGCTTCAACAAGACAGGTTCTCTTGGACATCCTGGCAAAGTCCCTTTAATCTGGTTTCCATAACCTGAAAGAGATCGAATGGGTGGCTGAAATACGATAGGAAGATAACAGGAATGGGAGCCAGCACCCAAATCAGATTTGTGCATAATCAGCTCGGGCAATTCAAGCCTGTGAAAGCTTTTAAAGGTTCACATGATCCTAAATGGTTGACATGAAAGCATAAGTGTATATGTTCATAAAATATAGAGTTTATTTAAATAGCTACCTTGTAAATACAGTTAGGCTGGCAGGCTTGGATTGCAGAGGACTGGTAATGGACTGGAGGGTCTTTATTTATAGATCTGCTCCAGTTCAAATCCAGTTCAAGCCATCAGTAGCTAAAAGGACTCAGTTCAGCCTGCATGAACTCAGTCCAAGGCTGCCAAGCTGCGAGCAGGCAGGAGCTCCTGGCCCATGAAGTACCACCATGCAGGTACCAGGAGCTTGCAGGGAGGGAGCATGGGATTTTGCAGGCTGAAAGTCTGGAAGAGGCAAACCCAGCCGGCAGGATGGGGGAAGTGGCACAACCTCCCCCAGAAACCACATCACTGGGAGAGGGGATGGTTTTTAACCCTGCCTGTCCTCCCCGGGTGCGATGCCTTCAGGGTGCCCAAATTCAGCCGCAGACTGAGCATACCTAACATCTTCAAGGTTTTAGCTCAAGGTGCTATTTGCACAGTTTAAATAAACACAGTCCTGAGGATGTGGTTTAACACAGGAACGGGTCAGTGGCGGCTCCATCCTCTGGCCTGTCTGGTGTTGCCACTGCCTGGTGTGCAAAGCCGGTGGCCGCACTGGTGCAAGGCAGCCTCCACGCTGCCGAGCCAAAGCACCACAAAGACCACAATCCTCCAGAGGTCACGGCTCTTTAAAGTCAGTGTTTCAGCAAGCTGCAAGCAAAGACAAAAGAGCAAGCTAAATCTGTACTTGGCAAAAAAAAAAAAAAGGAAAAAAAGAAAAAAAGAAAGAGTTTAGCTCTTGATAACCATGAGCCAAATAATCTCATGACAAGGCTAAGCAATGCAGAAAGACACAAGCACATGCCACTGTATGGGAGGAATATTAAGTGTTACATGAGATGGGTCTAGACACTGGGGCCAGCGTTTGTGGGAGTGCAGTATAATTTATCTTCAAAATACTCAGGAAGAGAGATGGAAGAATTAGGAGCTAAGGTAAGACCTCTTAGCCAGAGAACGTGACTAGATGGCTGAGCAGACAGCCCCTTTCCAAACACCAGCTCTGGGGGCTGGAGCAGCAAGAGGCAATTTAACCCATCCAGGGCAAGTCCAAGACAGAAAAGGAGGGCTGTACCACCTATTTAACCATCAAGTATTTAATGGGGTGAGGAGGACTCAGATTCAGAGTGGAGAAACACAAAAAAGCTGGAGCATGTGTTGGTGGTGAGGGGGAAATCTGTACTGGAAAAAAAAAAAAAAAGGAAAAAAAGAAAAAAAGAAAGAGTTTAGCTCTTGATAACCATGAGCCAAATAATCTCATGACAAGGCTAAGCAATGCAGAAAGACACAAGCACATGCCACTGTATGGGAGGAATATTAAGTGTTACATGAGATGGGTCTAGACACTGGGGCCAGCGTTTGTGGGAGTGCAGTATAATTTATCTTCAAAATACTCAGGAAGAGAGATGGAAGAATTAGGAGCTAAGGTAAGACCTCTTAGCCAGAGAACGTGACTAGATGGCTGAGCAGACAGCCCCTTTCCAAACACCAGCTCTGGGGGCTGGAGCAGCAAGAGGCAATTTAACCCATCCAGGGCAAGTCCAAGACAGAAAAGGAGGGCTGTACCACCTATTTAACCATCAAGTATTTAATGGGGTGAGGAGGACTCAGATTCAGAGTGGAGAAACACAAAAAAGCTGGAGCATGTGTTGGTGGTGAGGGGGAAGGAAGATGCAGGGTGGGTTCTTCTACACCCCCCTACGGATCCAGGGCTGCCACCCAGCTGTGCTGACATCCCATGATCTGCAGATACCCCTGCAGCCTACGGCAGCATTTCTGCTAGACTGAGGAGGGCTACAGTAAAAATACTATTTCAGTTTTGCAAAATGAGTAAATCGTCTTCCCTTCCATCCCCACACTCAGCTCTCATCTACTTTCAAGGCACCAGGTCTCCCCTAACCATGGGGAAAGGATGAGAAAGGAGGCTGGGGCGTAGGAAGGAGGCAGGGAAGGGGCACAGCCAAGGCAGAGAGAGGTGACCAGACACCCAGACAGCTATGGTTCACTCAAGACAAATCCCTTTTTTGGATAGAGCTGACCAGACTGTCTGGTCACTGTATATATAGGATGGAGTAGAAGCTTGCAATTACATTCCATTTATGCGGTTTACATATAGACATGCTTTATAAGCTAGCACACATCAAGGCTGAGCATTTCAGTGGGCTTTTTCCAGGGAGTGGGTTCTTATCTCCTCTTAGGAAATGAAAACATGGGCAAATTTGCTTTTCCAGGTTGAAGAAACCACAGAAATGTGAAAGACATTTGTATAAATAACATCATGCACCAAATTCCACCATTCCTTTTTACTTTTACTTATGGCTTCAGCTGCATGAAATGAAGTGTTTCTTACTGGAACAAATGTGTCTTTATTTAAATAAAAAAAGCCCCAAGGCAGATTTACAGCAATTCTTCCTATCAATAAACAAACTAGTTGGAGCTCCTGATTCCCAGTTTTGTCACAACCAGGCATGATGGTCATCTCATTTGTGGCCAGATGGTTTGAATTAGAGCTGATCTATTAGAGGAGCTGAGCTGAGCTCCACCTCAGTCCTGCATGCGTGACTGGCCAATGCCCATGGGTGCTACCTCCTGCTCCTACTCCAAGGGCATGAAGGTTACTGCAAAAAAACAGAATGGTGCATTAATAAAGGCTTTCTCAGTCCATGCCAACTGCAACTTGAATGTTCCTATTTGCAAAGGATACAAGACGTTTCCTAGCAAGACTGGAAAACCAAACTAATAGTAATCCTTCGAAGTGGAAAAGACTTGCAGTTTGAATCAACAAAGAAGGCGAGAATATTGCCTTCACTCCAGTAACACCACCGACTCCAGTTGCATCCATCTCCCAGTGGAAGAATATAGCTTTTATATTATAAATAAGAAAAAATACAAATTACAAACAGGAGCAACAAGTGAATATAAGCATTTCAGTACTGAGCACATTGCACTCTGGCATTGAAGACCCAGCTACGTAACACACCATTGATTATTCGCGTGGCTTTAAGTACCGATTTTTCAAACCAGGCACATGAAATCTGTGATGTGTTAGAGAAGAGAGGTCCTGCACGCTACAGCTTTTCCATTAAAACAGTTCAATTAATTTCAGCAAGGAAATGAATGGTAACTTCCAGCTGACTCCAAATAGAAAATTTAGTGAGAAAAGTGCTCTTTCGTAAATGAAATGTATGGAGAACTTTCTTTGTAAGATGTGAAATGAAATATAAGTTAAAACACAGAAAACTGGTTACAAGACTCAGCCACTCAAGAAGATAACAGATTAGGTCTTGCAATATGCCCAGGCAACTTGGCCTGACTTTTCAGCCGCAAGCAGCAATTTAAGCAGAAAGCTTTGACTGCCTGGTTTGAGACCCGGCAGGACATGTGAGTTTAGGCTGTTTGAACACAACAGGCTAATCCTAAACCAGCATTTGTTAGCCTAATGACAGTTTATTGACCCTGACAGTTTATTATTGTCTTAAAATGTAGTGCCATTTCCTAGTTCAGGAAAAGACCACGACGGCAGAATTCAGCAAGACCCAACCAAACCCCTTAGGAGACAGAGAGACTTTTAATTCACTCCAGAGGCTACAGGGAGTAGGATTTATCCTGTATGTTCTTGAAAACCAGAGTCAGCATTGAGCAGCGGGCTGGCTCAGGCTACAGTGCTTTGCATAAAATGTTGTAGACGAAATAGACTTCCCCAGCAAACAAAAGCTGTGCTTAGATGTCATTTATGCTCTTCTTGAGATGCAAGAAACCTGGAAAGCCAGGAAGTGAGCAAGTCATTCATTTTTCCAGGCACAAAACCTTTCTATTAAACAGTTAAAATAGTTGCAAGTGGGGTTTCCCATTCTTTAGCTTCCTTCACACTCCTCTGTGCTTTCGATGTGTGAAGGATGCTTGGTGCTGATGGTAAGGTTGCTTAACATGGGGAGATCTTCCCTCCCCTCTCACTACAGGCTGGATTTACCTCTAACTTCAGAGGCTTCATAATGGTCTATTTTGAGGTCATTGTGGCAAAAGATGAAACAAGCATCTCTCAGTGCGCATGGTGGTAGGAGCAGATTAGATCAGACCGGTGTAGGCACTCTGGCAGTGTTCAGTTGCTGGAGCTCTGATGATGGAAACATCACTTGCAGAGAAGTCGGTGCTAATACCAGCACTGGACCTGAAATCAATCCAGGCCAGAAAGAAATCTGGGAACCAACGTGGCAACATAAATTAAAAATTCAAGACAAATTACACAGAGATTGTTGCAAGTGACAGAGGAAAAGAACTGCAACTACTGCAAGAAATGCAACCATTTTTCCAAGTATTTGCAGCCAAATTAGCAGAAGTGAAAGAGAATGCCGACAAAAGCAACACAAGCTGATAAAGAAGGGAATTGTACACTGACAGCATGTCCATAAAAGCTGATAGAGAGGAATGAACTCTTTCATTAGAGATCAATGCAGCTTGGGTGTGCCATAAACTGTGGGTTGGTACTCAGGCAAGTGTCATACCAGAAAATATTGTTAAAAATTGACTAGGAAAGAAAGGCCAGTAAAGCAGAAATATTATACTGGGAAACAAAGCTACCAAAGGGTTCTGTAGTGTAAGACTTTAAGGTAAAGCTAAAATTGCACCTGTGAAGTTTGTTAGGTTTTGGAAAAAAAGGAGGTAGTGGTGGGTTTAAAAATATGGTAAGTTCTCAAGATCTATGTGACTGTTGCACAGGAATAGAAAAGCATAAATGAAGCACCGGGCTACACTGTACTCATCATCAGATGAATGTGGAAATAGAAAATAACTGGTGAAATGCATGAAATCTGCCAAAGGATTCAGGCTAGGAAAGAGCCATGTTGATGGATCCAGACATAATGCAGCTGCAGTGCAGATGCCTCCACACTACAGGCAAAGGCTACATTTTAATGCTTCCTTAACAATGATGCTCCCTGTAATTGTACTTTTTTGACAATCCCACCTCAAAACAGGCCAAGCATGGTCTGCTTCTCCCAGACACAAAAGCCTGGAAACGGCTCTGTCCACCTCTGGTCATAGCTTCTCCAGACAGGACCTTGGGTATTTCAGATTTCAGCACAAAACACTGATGCCAGATATTCTCATCCAGGTAGCCTGGGAGAAAATGGAGCTGAGATATTTTAAATACTTTTCAAATAACACCTAATAATAGACTTCATCTTAGATTCTTCAGAGAGGCTTTTCAAAGCATGAAACATCATCAACTTAATTTTTGTATAACAAAAAGCTGAGAACTAAGCATCCTAATTCAGGCAGAATTATATCACAGGGTAGAAAAGCTCTGATCTTACATGAAACACCACGAAAGATGCACCAGAGTCATATTATAACAGGTGCACAGAAGTTTTCAAGCCTCTGGCAGGAGGAAATGCATTTTGCATACATGATAGCCATGGGGAGCTCAAGGCTGCAGCGACTGGAGAAGTTGTGGCTCAGCCTTTTGAGATACAGACTCCTATAAGAAACTGGACCAATTACAGGTCCTTCTTACTGGAAGAGAAGCCAGAGGGTGCAACCTGCAGTGATAGCGCATGAAAATAAATTGGAAGGAGCCGTCAGTAGCAGCCGTGGGGACAGAGGTGACGTGCCTTTTCAGAGAACTATAAGAATATGCACAGCTCCTGGAAGGCATCTGAGGATGTGCTATGAATTGGGCTGCACTGCTGGGAGACATTGTGCACAGCAAAGACACCCACGGCTGTGAGAAGTCTGCAGATGGGCTCAGCTCTACTCACCTTGCAGCGTGAGCAACCCAAAGCCCAAACATTCAGGCTAGTTAGTTCTGAACCCCATCCCCCAAATCCACCCCATAATTCTCCCTCAGTGTGCTCCATCCCTCAGGGTGAAATTGGCACGGTGCTCCTATCTTTGTAGTGAACTACAGCAAAGCCTTAAGCTTCAGCACTCCTAGGCTAGGGAATCATCACAATCTAGATCTGAATGTGTCCATATGGACCTTAAAGCTCTAGGTCATCCTGAAGCAACAGTGGATTTTTTGGCCATAAGCCTGATGCAATAGGCTGTTTCAAAAAGCCGGTCTTGGAGAGGGAAGAAATGATAACCTAAGCAGCAAATCCCTGAGCAACCTGACTGCTGGGGAGAGAAGGCGTTTGGGCACATGTGGCAATGGATATCCAGTGAGGCTGGGGCGGGGTGAGGAAGGAAAAGTGAGAGAGTGCAAGCATGTGAATGAGCCAGAGAGAAGGTGGGGGTATGTGGATTATCAAAGTGACCGGGAACAGTGGGGGGACCATGATGTGCCAGAGAGCCCACAAAAAGCAGCTGAGGACATGAAAGCACAAGGAGAACCAGGACAGGGCTTGCTGCTCTTGCAGTGAGATGTTTTCCTGCCCAAACACATCAAAGGTGCCATGGAGGATGCGAGGGGAGGGAAAGATAACACATTACTTCTGGCTGGATGGGGAGCCCCACTACCCAAAATCTGAAGCCTAAAAAGGACAAAAACTTTTAAAGGCTGTGCCCAACAAGCCTCAAATGAACTAGCAGCACTAACGCCACAGCCTCTACATCTGTGACACTGCCACTGTCACCCCATCAGGGTCAGGGCCACCTCTGTCCCCAAGGGCACTAATTCCAGGGCTAGCCTTTGGATAAGGTCTGATGCCGAGCATCCCTTGTCAAGTGTTGGCACAAGCATCACAGGCCCAGGATCCCAAAACTGAGGTCTTACAGCTGCAGGTTTACTTTTCCTCTAGATCTACAACAATTTGAGATAAATCACTTCACCTGACAGCGCTGGTTCTGCTCTCAGGCCACTTTAATATTGTGGAGCTATTCCTAGGTTGTGCCAGATTATGGGGAGATTTCAGCATGTAAAAATTCATGATAATTTTTCATCTAAATTACCCCAAGATGCCAGCAAACAGAAACACCACCTAAGAGAGACTAGTTGTGAGAATTGTTTTAACACAATGTTGGGTGTTTTTTATGTGATGCCAACTCCTTTTGCAATAAATCAGAGTTCCCCAGCACATGCCTCTCGAGAGGTATAAAATCACCTGAGAAAAAATGTTCTGGCCATACACCTACGCTATAATTCTTTCCAAGGGTACATCACCACCCACATGTAAGACACATGGGATGAGATGCTGCTCCCCATCAGCTGCAGGGCTTGGCCAATGCTGACCCCGGAGAGGGACCTCTGCAAAAATGGTTAACAACAACACTTTCATAGTGCTCATAAAAGCGATGAGCTAAACATGTTAAATAACATGGAAAGACTCCCAGTGATTTTAATGGGTTTCATGCGAGTCCACTGCAGGCATTTTGTACCTAGAAGACCCCCTTTGTTCCTGGAAGATGAGTTGTCTGTCCTATAGCAGCACAGTGGGAGAATGTAGAAGGAGCAGCCGAGGGAAAGTAAACTTAATTAACCATTTAATTTATTGGCATTTACACAGTTCATTGATTATCTGGCTTCACAGACTCCTTCAACTGCTTAAAAGTATAAAATGATCCCAATCTGAGATGTTCTTTGTCAAGATAAACCCTATGACAGCTATATTGCTGTCACACTATATAATAGTGGGCAAACAGGCCACTCCGGCAAGACCACCACTTCACAGTTCATAGGATCAAAAGGTGGACAGAGGAGGGCCTGGTCCTGAATACTATTCTCACTCTTGCAAACCATACTTTTTTAATTGATCACTGGGACTATTCACATGAAAACTTACTCACAGGGGTAAAAATACCCTACCAGCTCCCTTTCCTCACTACATCTTTATCTTCTGACCATATCACCTATAAGGTCAGCTCTTGCGAAATATTGCTCAACTAAATGATGTTATCTTCTGTGGCCAAGCAGGTGATTTAAAACCAAAAGAGTTGTGATTTAGCAAGATCTGGCCTTTGTTTTTTGTGGGAACATGTCGTCTTGAGTCATAAATCTCTTTTTGTTGAGGAGAAAAATTATTTTTAAAACTGTGCATTCTTAAAACCAGATCCAGTGTTACATTAGTTTATGTCATCTAAAAGCCTGGTTTTAGCAGGATGGTTCATATGGTAGTCAGACTATCCTGTTATGAAAGTAAAATTTCTAAGAGTTTGGTTTTCCTTTCTGGTGCTTTTCTGCTGGCTAAGAAAAGAAACATCTGCCATGTCCCAGCCTATTTAACCCTCCAGAATTATAAGTGTAATTGCAAAAGGTTTTACAATTGGCTGTTTCCTTATTCCCTTCCAAATTTCATGTTACGTGCCATAAATGAGTTAAGAAGAGAAAGTAATTCTTTCTTTTAATGCCCTCCTTTGCAACTGAAGAAACTAAAATAATACCCGAAGTTTCCTTTCCATCTATGACCATACCAAAGAGAAGTGTAAGATTTTAATTAGGGAGAAAAAATGACCCTCTATTAGAAAGACTTAATTGAGACTAAAAAGTAGTCTCAAGTGACTGCACAGTAAAAAGGCAGAAATCATTTGTTGGTGGGGTTTTTTTAATATTGTTTCCTCCAGCACTCACAGCACACGTCAGGGAATTTGCCATTCCTCTAACTACTCCATCTCATGATTTTCACCACTGCAGCAGCACTGACCACATACAGGACATATGGCTGGTAATACGCTAGAGGTGCATGCCAAGTCATTTTGGCACACCTGAATGCCCAGCTGAGCAGCCTTTGTAGTGCACCACAGCGTGAAATGGCCAATTTGTCCTCCTTGCCTACATTGCAGCAAGGTGTGAAATCCTAAAGAGGAAAGGCAGCTTTCTCATTTGCCTTTGGGAGTTGGTGGTGAGCCAGAAGAGCAGCAGAGTGCTGTAAAATCTTTACTTGGGAAGCCTGAGATGAAACAAGGTGCAACTCAGGAAAAACGATGACGATCAGCCACGAAGCTCAGCATGATCCATGCAAGGCATAGCAGTGCCTCCGCTTCGTGAGATTTTCCCCCAACCCCAGAAAGCTGACACTGATCCTGCCCCCCATGGATTTCTTCCCTCCATCTAAGCTAATTTTTTTAGCCTTTGTGATTCATTCTCTGTGGGAAGACATCACAGCCCACGAAGGGAATTTTTTTGTGGATTTGTGGAAAATAAGGACTTGCAGAGTGGCCAACCACCACATTGTTGTGATGGGGAGTCCTGGGGAATTAGGAAGAGCAGGAGAGCAGCATGGAGAAGCTGCTTCTCCTTTCTTCACTCCCATGTTGGTCTCTGAAAGGCAGCACAAGGAAAAAATATGGCATGATTTTCAGGCCAAGCATGCATATGTGAGATTCATGCTCTAGTCATAAATCAAACTACAGGCATTAAAGCAAATGGAAGTGGCATTTTGTAAGATTTAAGGCTTCAATTCAGAAGTGGGTATGAAACTTATTGTGGGTATTTCAAGGGATGTTTGCAGAAATTGTTATGGGAAAATCTTGCATGTGGTTGGAATTACCCAGGGAATGGATTTCTACTTAAAAAATAAAATCAGTCATGGGTGTGGTGGAAACAAATACTTTGTTGCAATAACCGTTACCAAGATTCAGAATTTGCTGCCCTTTCACAACTGCAGTTTCATGAAGTTGCCAGAAAAAGTCATCTTCTTTTATAGGGAGGTTATGAGCAAAGAGCAGGCTTGACCTTTCTCAGAAGCTTCCATGGAAGATGGCACTGGAGAAGGTTATGGAGAGTTTATTCTTCGATTACAGTGGCTTTGTGCAGCTATAGCATGTGTTTCAATGGAGTTATTCAGAGCTACGCTTGCAACACAATCACACCCATTTTGAGGGGATAAATGCACACTTTGAAGTTATTTTAGGTAACAAGAAATGGGCTGACTGCCTTAAATAACTCCTTGCCTGTAATTATGAGCTAGGAGTTGCTGCATACAATGTAAAGAAAACCTCCTGATGACAGGAATGGAAAACATGCCTTTAAACTAAGGCGGAGATGCTCATACATTTCTTCAAGCATATGCTCTCTCAGGCACAACCCTTGCATGCCATGTATGCATTTGCATTGCTGCTTGAGCACAGGACAATGTGCTTTTCTGATCAGATATGAAGATTGAATCCGGTATATGTTCCCTGCCAGACTGCAAGGGAAGCCTGATCACAGTATTTCTTGGCTCATGGTCCATAAAAGCTGAAGTAGAGGGATGATGCTGGCAAACGTAAGATGCCAAGTGAGAGTGGGCCTGGCTTTGCCTGACCTTCCCTGCCTGCACAGTGCCAGCGTGGCTCTGCAGGGCATGCCCATCGCCCCAGGGAAGGCTCACCCAGGTGGTCACCGGTCCACCACCCACACCAACTCTGGGATGGAAGAGAAAGGAGACATCCAAGAAGCCCCAAATGCAAAAGCAGAAAAGAGTGAGCTACATTTGATCCAGCAGAACAACATAACGGGGTGTTAATGAAAAAGGGATTTCAGACATTTACTTGATCACCCACAAGTCTACCTCAAGAACTGGAGAACAGTTATTAATACACCAATAAAAAATGTAGAAAAATGCAATAATTTAGGAGAAAAACGGTTTGAGGGACTAGTTGCAAATGGCATTTGATGGCTTCTGTTATATAAATTGTTCTTCGGTGATAAGGATAGGACATCAAACTTCAGCTAGGTATTCAATGACAGCATCTGTTTCTGAAGCAGCTGCTACAGTGAATTCACAATAACAACCTGATTCTCCTCTCCCTGAAATCCCAGGGCAAGCCTAGGACTCACTAATAGTTTATTATTTATTGGTTTATGTTTCATTAACTGAAATAGCCTGAACATTGCATGGGGTTGGCAAACATACCAGGGACTGGTACATAGAAAAACTAGCATTAGTTTCTGATTCTGCCATGGACCTGGTAATGGATTTTGCATAAATAATTTAAACTTTCTGGCTTGTTTCTCTATACTGAAATTAAAACTAACTTTTTTTTAATAAAATCTTTTGATATCTAATAGTAAACACACTACATAAAAAGTAAATAGTTTAATATCATATTATCATATCAGATAGTCTGTCTCATTTACATGCTACAAATGTTGTACAGAAGAGTAATTACAACCCATATAAAACCATGAAAAGTTGGTCCATAAGTAAAGTACTATGAAACACCTGAGCATTAAAAGAACAAACTTCCCTGGAATAGCTGAGCTTTATGTTAGTACAGGTTAAAAAAAGTTTTAGCCTTAAATCTTATAAAAGAGTAACTGTGCATAGAGAGCAAATCAGGCCTTCCACATTGTATGGCTGCAAGTTTTAGCAGTTAACTGTATGTTGAATGTATGTGTTTTTCATTATTGGCTAATATGTTGTTAAACATACGCAGACCCAAATGTGCATGTGCATGTGCATTACACTTGTACAAGGAAACTCTTCCCACAGCAAGCACCACTTTCCAAATTCCCAGTAATGACTATTCTAAAGAGCAATTGCTTGGAGCGCTCCTCATGTGTGTTATGGGACGCGCATTAAAGTCTGGGATCAAATGTTGCTGTTTTTTCACTTGTGATTACAAAACTCCTCAGAGCATTAGCAAGCACAGCCAAGCAGAACCTATGGCACTGCAATCCTATGACCCACTTGATGTAAATTAGACAGCCCTAAGGATAAATGCCTGTCCTGACTGGTCAAAAAAAGATAAACTGATTTTAAATAGCACAATAGCAATTAGCAAGGCTAACAAGGGTTTCCACATGGGATACCACTAAGCACAGGAAAGCATTACATGGGGTGGAAAACAAGGACAGTGGAGCTCTACAAACTCAGGACAGTGTAAATAACCATGGTGGCAGTGGGATATAAACCAGAGCAGCAGAGTTCAAGAGTTAATATCACATGAAAGAGTAAGGGAACTTAGCCAGAGAAACAAGCTCTATTCCTTCCTTTGAAAATTTAGTTTTTGCTGCTGCTAATGCTGATGCTCAACCCCGCTGGTGTTGCCCAGAGAGCTGGTAGATGCCCCATCCCTGGAAACATTCAAGGTCAGGCTGGACGGGACTCTGAGAAACCTGATCTAGTTGAAGATGTCCCTGCTCATTGCGGGGGGTGTTGGACCACATGACCTTTAAAGGTCCCTTCCAACCCAAACCATTCTATGATTCTATGAACCAAGCCATTGAGTCGTCAGTGAATTTTCCATTAAGCTTCTCTGCTTCTCCTCTTCTCCATGTATGCTTGGCTATTTCAAGGTCAGGCCAGACCTGGAATGTAAGCGTAACTTGTGCCACCAGAACATCTGCTATGGGGCATTTCCAGCCCATCCTGGAACAAGAAATATCTGCAAGAATGCAAGAAATTCAGGCAAAACTTGCAGATAAGCTTAGATAAGTATGATAGCTACAGCTCAGATGAGAGCCAGGTCCTCGGCTGCATCACCTGGCATCCTTCCACTGAAGTAAATGGAGTTCTGATTTGGCTCCATATCTGGGGAGGGTTCCCAACAGCCAAGCTGATGTGAAATCTATGAACCAGCCATTGAGTCGTCAGTGAATTTTCCATTAAGCTTCTCTGCTTCTCCTCTTCTCCATGTATGCTTGGCTATTTCAAGGTCAGGCCAGACCTGGAATGTAAGCGTAACTTGTGCCACCAGAACATCTGCTATGGGGCATTTCCAGCCCATCCTGGAACAAGAAATATCTGCAAGAATGCAAGAAATTCAGGCAAAACTTGCAGATAAGCTTAGATAAGTATGATAGCTACAGCTCAGATGAGAGCCAGGTCCTCGGCTGCATCACCTGGCATCCTTCCACTGAAGTAAATGGAGTTCTGATTTGGCTCCATATCTGGGGAGGGTTCCCAACAGCCAAGCTGATGTGAAATATCATTGTTAGAAAGGATGGGGAAAAAGTTCTGTTAGACTGTATAAAAAATTGCGGGTTTGGGGTTTCTCAGCCTTGTACAATTCATGGGGTAATTCAAAGGGAATCACTGCCCACATTTCTGTGACACAGGGAAGGTAAGTGACCTCCCAGGTCCTCTCCTGGCCAAAGTCCTCAGCCAGAACCAGAGGCACTGAACACCAGCGCATCTCACCTGGATGGGCTGCAGGCACTCTCTGGCCAAGTGTCCCAGCCCACCCTGCCTTGCAACCACTCTCACCCTCCAAAAGCATGAGTGAAAGACAGAGCTTGCACACATGCATGAGAAAACGAGCATCTTTGCTTATTTATAGAACTACTTTAGCAGAGTGAAATAAACGGCATGAGCAAGCTTGCAAAGAACTGACAGCGTTAGCATATAATCTCTCGCATTTTAAAGTCAGCATGTTCACGTCAATTTGCAGTGTGTGTGCATGTGGAAAGAACTCTGAGTTGCTCCCTGGTTTCTAAAGGGCAAAGATGGGGCTTTCTGCTGTGTGTCACCAAAAATTCCCACTCGGGCAACAACATAGACTCCAGAGCAGTGCAGGCTGCTGTATTTTACCCCCTTCTTAGACCTTTCTGAAAATCTATCACTATGGACACTGGGAGATGAAGTGCAGCAAAAAAGGCTCAAATTCTGGTAGCCTAAAATTTTCCCACATCTCTCCAGTGTTTTCTGCTGAGATTAGGTTTCAAATGGGAATAAGCCACAGGTAAATTCCAGGTAAAGGGACTAGAGGTCATTTGCACCTGACCATCAGGGCTCCCTCCTGACAACTGTAGTTGGTTAATTCTCTACAGATCAGGAGTCAAAGGCTTGCACATCATCAGCACTGGGAAAATACACAGCAAAGAAATTTTGGCAGAACGATGTTATCAGAACTTTTGGTAAATGCAGTGGAGAATAAGCCTGATTTGAGATTGAGGAGTTTGATACTGTCCTTGCAAATGGGACCAAAATTATTCCACAGGTAATTCTTAGTTTCAGGCTGCAGCACCTTCTCCAGCATAGGCATTGATAGGGAAAGGGCAAGTTTCTTAAGCAAAGTACTTGGTTACGCACTTTTGGATTAAATCCTGATTGTTATAAAGCCAGAAGGAGTTATCCCAATGGCTTTCACGTTTGCCATGCTTCTGAGCTTGAAGTACATTGCTGACTGAGAGTCAGAGCTGGATTCAGGGAGAAGGAAGAAAAAAATACCTGTATTTGTCAAAAATCTTTCCTGTCATTTCTTTTTAATCCCAGATAGTTTATCATATTTCAACAATTATTTATATTTGATAGCAACTTTCTTCACAGATGCCTGTAACCACATTACAATTATATCTACACCTCATCCCTTTGACATGATTACTGTTTCTGGTAGAGTCTGCAGCAAATCAGACCTGGTCCTGAAGAGCTCATGCTGTTAGCCTGATGAAATCAAGAAAAAATGTAGCTATTGTTTATTGAGGAAATAAAGCTGCTTCCATAAATAAGCAGGAGGCACAAAAGAGAAGCAAAAATGAAATAACACTCTGAGGGAGGCATTTCAATCATTTTAGAAGGATTTTGGTGCAAAAAGACAACAGGAAAAGAGCTTCCTTCTCTAAAAAGAAAAATCTTATATTTTTAGTATACTCAAAAAACTTCAAATCCCACTGGAGGAAGAAATATTAGAGGCAATCTCAGCTTTAAACTATGGTAACGAGCCAGCCTCCTTTCCATGGGTATGGATTTGTTCCCAAGGGAATTATATTTAAAAGTAGAAAAAAAGGACACAAAAATTGCTGCAGCAAAAACTCATTTCTGAAACTGCCCACAGCTCTCTGCTGCTGTACAACACTAATGCTCAGCCATCCCTGAGCAACAGAGAGACACAGGACTATGTTCACCATCATTGCCAAGTGACATCAGGTTCTCCAGCCAGATCAGGTTAGATTAGGAGTAAAGAGAGATGGGACAACCAGCTGCCATCTGGGGTGGAAGGTTCCTCTGCACCAACACGTGTAGCTGAGACTGCATGTGCTGTGCTGTAGCTGCTCTTACAGGGCTCTCAGGGAGCATTCAAAAGATTTGTTAGACCCCTCCTTTCTCCTCTGGTGATGATTAAAAAGAAAAAACACCCCAAAACCAAAACACAACTGCAACACCATAAAACAGAAAAATAAATGTTAAAAATATTCCAGAATGGTCCTCAGGAATTCTGGACTTGACTGCTATCTCTGACATTGGCCTCCTGCACAACCCTGGGAGATCGCTCAGCCTACATGTCCCTCTTTCTTTTTCTTTGGCTAGCCAAGATACAATTTCTCTAATTCTGGGATGAGCACTTAGCAGAACTGATGGAAAGCAAAGCTGGCACAAGATGGTGGAGATGCGAGTAACCTTCCCCTGCTTATCTATGGGTCTCTTTTTTTTCCCCTCTCATCAGCATCTCACACGCCTTACCATCAGAAGCAACATCCTGACAATAAGCAGACCACAGTCACCCGTTCTAGTCACATCCTTGCTGCATATTGATCAATGAAACACAGGAATGCTTTTATGTTTGTCCAAGCTGACTGGTGAAAAAAATGAAGGGCTGTTTTTTCAGTACCCAGAGCAATGTGTCCAGAGACATTTACAAGCAAAATCATATCAGAGCTTTACACAAGAAAATTCTCCGTTCGTGTGACTAGAGCCCATAGGCTCTAGTTGTACCACATTGGTGTATGTCAGGGACTCAAGCACCTATTCAGGTTATAGAAATCAGCTCCTAGGCATCCAGTAGATTTTTGTGACGAACTACATCACAGCTCTGTAGTTAAGAAAGATTAAATTTAATTGAGAGCATTATTATAGGTCTCACTTTAATATCATTTGCAAATGTTCCAATAAAATCCTCAGCCTTTTGGCAAGTCTTGTTCATAATCCAATATCATTGATTAGTTTAAGCAAGCTACAAATGGCAAGCTGTCTGACTTTGCTTGTTAATGCAGGCATCTTCTCTCATCTGCTATCTCTTTAGAATAACAATGAATGCAGCATCCTTATGCTTGCCAAATGCACTTTAAGCTTATGAAATACTAGCTTTATGTCAAAAATAGGCTTTTTGCAGGAGCACAATTCGGTAGTCTAACAAAAACAGAAGACAGTTGCAGCATATCTAGAAAAGAAGCAGCTTAGCCCCAAAATTCAGATCTAACTTCTCTTTTCGAAGGTTTTAGAAGGAGAATTTTGGCCGAGCCATGGCACAGCGAGAGAACCGGTCATAAATCTGGCTCCCAAAAGTCAGGGCTTCAGCATCCACACCCATTGCTGGCATTTCCCAGCCTTCAAGAAGAAAGGCTCCCTAATGACTCTCCAAGGCCTAGGCAAGGAGCATGGGCTGTGTATGCAGTCGGTCTCCATTTCCTTTGGAGGGTCCATCATCCCTAAAGACATCTGAATCGGGCCCAAAGGCAAAGGGAAGTGAGGGGAATACCAAGTCCTCGGGCAGCTGCCGGGGAAGGCCACTGCCCACATTTACTGTCATTAGCCAGATGCATCACGGCTGGCCCCATCTCTGCCTGGCTCCTAAGTGACAGGGCATTTATTACTCTTCCAGGCTCCACCCACTACCATTATTGCAACAAAATAAAATGTAATCACATTTACATAGGATTTTCAACCATCAGTAAGAAATGTTCAGTCTTTAATTGCAGACACCAGCTCCCTCCCAGTCTCCCATCCCACGCTCCAGCCCACAGCTGACTGGCATATCCTGCCCTTTGTCTACAGCCCTTCACAGAAAACTTCAAAGAAATCCTTCTTAAAAGCTCCTCCTGACAATCCTGCCCTGCTGCTCTCCCAGGGGGGCGGCAAGATAACAGCAATTGAAGGTTTGCTTCCTTTGTACTGTACTGCCGATCACCGAGACACCATTAATCACTAGCTTAGGTATTGTGAGGCACTGGACTAGCACAACAGTACAGATTGAGGATTTGTGGCTTCAATCAGTGGTACAAATATTGCAGAAGGAATTATGGCAGCTCCAGGGTAATCACAGCCCTTTCTTCAGACGCTGAAAGCATTTATAGACTTCTTCCCTCAAAACTGTGTTATGAATGACTGTGCATAGTTAGGCTAATGGTTGGAAAAAATCCAATACCTGCTAAAGTTAAGGATGGGGGAAAAGGTCTTGTCTACAAGCTTTGTGCTGTGAGGCATGACTTTGATTGCACACATGTATTGCTTTTACTCTTTCCTTTCCCTCCTTGTGTATATCTTCTCATCAGGAGGACCAAAGCAAGAGTATTTATTTAAACCCTAATGCTTAAGAAACACTGTACTGCAACAAATCAGATTTGAGGCGCTTTCACATGTTCAACCATGTTTATATATGACCTGTGGGATAAGAAATGCTTAACTCACCCTTCCTTTTACCTGTCCCCTTATCCCCAGGCTCTCTGCAAGGTGCTGCTGTGGGTGGTCACTGCCCCACATCATGTTCATCCCCATTAGAGAGGCTAACATGGGAGTTGCACATAGAGGTAGCTCTGCTTCACAGTTTGTTTTCTCAAGTGGTGAATGTGCTCTTTCATAAACAGTCTTGTAGATTTGCTGAACTTTTTATGTGCTACGCTAATAGATCTCGCATTCAATAACCCCCTCAGAAGATCAAGCAATAAAATCTTATTTTTTCAGGAATTTGTATCGCTTGTGTATCTTAATGAAAATGCTGTGGTTTGTTGTTTTACACTGCACTGCAAGTACCGAGATCAAAGAATTAACACAAGATTCAAGATTAGATCTAGCTTTGTAAGCAAGCGATGTAGTCTTTGTCTTTGATATGCAAACAAAGAATCGTTAAATAAATTTGATAATATCAAGCTAGTAAGAGGCTTCAAATACAAGTTGAGCAACCACTAGATAGCTGGAGACAAGCATCTTGACAAAGCAACATTAAAAAGATAAATAAATCCCAACTTAAAACTTTGGAATTAATTCAAACACAGACCAGAAAGTCTCAGCAATTGTGTGTGTCAGTATTTTGTCTCCAGACACAGTATTTTAGGAAAATGTGGAAGTAAAGGTGAACCTGATGAGATTATTTTTCCTATCGGCAAAAAGTTTTATAGTTGCAGAACTATTAATATTTGTGGATGGACAGCGCTCAACTCCATTGGCTTCATGTTAAACAAAGGAAAAGGTTTGAGACAAACTTTTGAGGTGGTCTAGACAGCATGTATCAGCTTTACGTTTTTTAACCTATTAGCCTTTTGGAAGATATCTTTAGAACACCATGATCTCAGCTGATCTAGATACTTAGAAAATATGATTTATTGTACAAAAAATAAAAATGTAACTACTGATCAGTGGCTGCAGTGTGTAAGGAGAAAAAGGAAATCTCTGCCTCAGTTTCTCTATCAGTGAGTGAATAAAAGTTTCTTTGAGCTCTGAGTAAAATCTGCTTTTTCATTTTTTAATATTAACATTGGCCATGGACCAAAGCAAGATTGTCTGAAGTACTCATACAAGTAACTAATTGCAGCCCACTGGTGCCAGGGATACCTTCTTCTGAACACCTCCCATCCAAAGCACTGCCATGGCACAGCTGGAGCAGGGTCACAGCGGCCTACAGAGCTGCTTCCCAAGTGCAAAGTCACTGCACATCTACTGGTAGAATTTGCACCTCAAAGGTGGGAACCCCCCAGACAACACCACATCGTACAGCGCCCAGACAGCAAAATGAGCTTCTACAAGAGCTCCAGAAAGGGATACCTGCCTGGGAAGTCATCAAGTTAAAAACCTCTCCCACTCCTGATGTTACTAATGACTTTTCAACCCCTCCACGCAGAACAGCTTCCCAAAGCAACCGGCAGCTCTCCAGGTTTAGGACCTTCTCTGTGCACTCATCCTGGAGGCAGAGGCGAGCTTCCCCATGCAGGCTGGTACTCAGCCTTGGGATGTGCCAGGCTTTTGTTGCATTTATTTAGCATCCCAGGGGCTTTTCCCGGACACCTGCAGGTACAAGGCCTAGTGGTTTAAAGAGGCAATAGGGGCACCTTATACCCACTCAAAGGGGGCTTTTTTCAGGGTAGTCACAACAAATCAGAGGAGTTTTAGATTAGGACTCTGGAATAAAAGAAGGGTTCAGACTATTGCAGCCGCACAAGCTGGCATGCAGATGAGGCTGTAATCTATGGAGGTTTTTTATTTTTAAAGACACAAATAAGCTTTTATTGTTTCAAAAGGGAGACATGGAGAAGAGGGACACTGTCACCATGATGTAGTAACCCATTCTGCTCCTAGCTTTTTTTATGCAAAAGCCACCAGAGCTCAGCTGATAATTTGCATCAAATTTGTACCTGCCTCTGCAGCCGGACCCTGCACAAAGCAGAGCAGAAAAGCCGAGTTCATCCCAGGCCAGCGGCAACAGAACGCACAACTATCCACGCAATTCAATGCAGTGAGAGGCTGGGATGTTACAAACTTCAAGGACAAACAGAAGCAAAGTGCAAATACAGAAAAAGCATGCCTGGTCTAACTCCTCCCTCCAATACCAAGCACTGCAGGAACCATCGAGTGCTGTTTTCCCTGGGAAGACTGAGGCAGCAGTATTTCTTGCCTTTTTAATACAGCTCTTTATTGCATGCAGTACTTAGGATCCGCAATTGCTCCTACTGCACAGCTGGAGAAAAAACACATATTGGCACACGAATACGTGTTGTGAGTGGCCCATGAGCAGCAGTCAAAACCCTGTACACCAGATCAGTGTCTTTGCCACCACTTTGTGTTAATGAGCTTTAGAAAAATATCAATGGCAGAACCAAGGCAGATAATTCATCAAACCCAACTACAGCCAAATATACATACACGCACTTAGTGCAATACATTATGGGAAAGGCTACATCCTCCTTTTCATCACTGGTACAGAATTAATGTTCATGCCAACAGCATTAATTACCCTCACTTTGATTTCTCACAGGGAAAAGGCAGGCATGCTTCAGAACCACTGGAACCCTGCAGTCCCTTATTACAGCACACTTCTCTTAAGCCCAGGAAAAACTGTGATAATCAATATTTGTTGATCTCTGCGCTAAGTCCCACTGCTGCTTCTAAATCACAAAAAGCACTTCATCAGATAATGCATCTATTTAAATTTACCAAAGAAGAGATAGTTACGCATAGGCTTCAGGGGCTAGACATGCAAGAGTGCACTGACGACTCCTAAAATAGATGGGAATAATTAAATGCCTAAAAACACAATGCAAACAGGAGTGCTGACACAGATTCGACTTTGCTGGCTAAACAGCAGGCTGAGGAGCATGGATTAAACACCCTTCAAACATTGGAACTCCTGCCTGCCTGCCCCATCCATGTCTGTGAACCAACTCTCAGGTTTGGATGCAGAAGCATGGTTGGGCTTCTGGAAGAAGCAGCAGCAGATTTGTCTTCTTGACCTATTAATTAGCACATGGGTTATGCGGGTTTAAAAGCCCTTTCTACTTAAGATGTGGCATAAAGCCCTCATTTCCCACCTCCCACGAAAGGTCCCTAAACAAATAAGCTATGGGGATGCTCTAAGCCCATGTGTCTGGATGAAGTCTTCAGGTGGAACAAGTGGGAGCACACCAGCTCTCTGAATCCCACCAGCATTTCAGCCACCCACGTATCTGTTCAGCAGTGCTACAGCTTAGCAATAGAAACTTAGATATAAAGCAGAGTTTTGCCACAGAAATGAAGGCAACCACAGGTGAGGGGGACAGGAATTAAGGCCAGCAGGACCCACTGTCATTTCTTTGTGGGCACCCGACCTCAGGTGTTAGTGACACCTCAAAAATAAAATCTAAGATCCCCAGTCACGTACAAACTTGTATATGTATTGCACTTACAGTAACAGAATTATTTCTATTGATTTCCATTGAAAACCAGCCCCAGAAACCTACCCAACTGTCATAGTTTAACCTCAGCCAGCAACTGAGCCCCCCCCAGCCACTCACTCACTCTTCTCTCCCCCCGGGTGGGATGGGGGAGAGAATCAGAAGAGTAGAAGTGAGAAAACTCATGGGTTGAGATAAAAACAGTTTAATAATTGAAATATAATAATAATAATAATAATAATAATAATATA
>NW_008795129.1:23398267-23417427 GCF_000699145.1 Aptenodytes forsteri
CTCCTTATAAACTTCCGCCACATGGGTCGTGTGCACTTGACTTCATCTGGATCTTTGGATAACTGCTCATTGTTCAGGTCACCATAAATCACCTCCAACATGGCTAATTCCCTCAGGTACTGGATACCTCTCTCCATGGTGGTCCACTTGCCTGGGTGACATACATCATCTTCCTTGAAGGGATACCTTTCCTTCACGCTTGACAGGAGTCGCCTCCAAAGGCTGAGGACTTGTGTTCCTTTTCCAATCACTTTGTCAATGCCCCCTTCCCTAGAAAGGGATCCCAGCTGCTTGGCTTCTTTACCCTCTAATTCCAGGCTACTGGCCCCGTTATCCCAGCATGGGAGCAGCCAGGTGACAATATGCTCGCCTGGACGACGGCTGAAATCTTTTCGTATATCTCACAGCTCACTCAGGGATAGAGATCAGGTAGTTACTGCCTCATTTATGAGTTCTTCCTCTTCTTCCTCCCCAAGCAGCAGCCGGCTCTCCTCCTCCTGTTCTCGACAGCCCTACTCCAGGGTAGTCTGTCTCGTACACTTCTTCCGCCAGCTCACTTTTAGAAGAAGTTTCTTCCTCCCTTACTAAACGAGCCGACTTCTGCTTCCAAGATTTCTTCTTGTGTATAGGGGTGACTGATACCGGCACAAGTTGGTTCGTTGGTTCAGCCGCAGTGCCTGTTGCCAGGGTTAGAGTGGCCACAGTGCCTGTCAGCGGGGTTAAAGTGGCCGCAGGGCCTGTTGTATAATTATGTATAATCAAGATGGTGGTCAAATGTGCTGAAAAGAGGAGCTCAAATTTATAGTACCCATGTGCAATTTGGGCTCATGAAAAAGTATTAAATCATTTCTCAGAAAAATAGGCCTCCTAACAGCCACACAAGACCATACTTAAACTGTACTTTATTAGCAAATCTAAGATGGGCTGAAAAAAAATGAAGCCCGCCTATTGTCCCTTGGCAGTTGCCTCTGTATTTGATTGTAACTTGAGAAAGATAAATAACACTTACTTCATCAGGGGAACAAGCATTTTCTCTGGTAGCTAATGAAGCTGCCTATTCTCAGTTGGTCTGCATCAATATATCTTCACTGAAGTCTGTGGAGCCCACCAGTCCACAATGCTGGGATCTGCACTTTCAAGGGCATAAACTTGACACCATATAAATGTTATATGCTTTTCTTTCACTTTGTAGCTCAGAATTGATTCATTCTAGAGTACAGTTTCAGGGCTGAGTATAACATAACTCATCTCCAATTGGCATTTGTCTCTGTGAATAACACACCAAGCGTCCCTACACCCAGTGATGAAGCCTCTAAGAGAATGATAACATGTCTTTTTATTGCTCACGCCACCATAATCCTACTCATGATTTGCCCTCAGACCTTGTCTATTCCAACAAAATAGCTTTACCAATTCCTTGCCCTCTTCTCTCACTGCAGGCTTGGTTTTGTTTTCACCAGAAATTGTTTGAACTGAAAGGTGGTGTAGTCAAAACACTGAAGCGCATAAATACCTGTCTGGGTAATGCTGTACCTGGTCAGGAAAGAATACAAAACCCACAGCTTGCAGCAGGAAAACCAAATACCTAGCTGCATGTTGGCTGTGAAAGCTGGCTGTAGATATGGGTCCAGCACCAAGAGAGAAAATGAGGTTTGATGGCTGAGCCTGAGATAAGGATGCCCTTTTTCCATGGAGACTCAGGGGCGGTGATTTCAGTCTCCAAACTTGCTCAGGGGCAGAGAAGGATCTGCGACAAGCTGGCTGAGCTACAAACCACAGGAGAGGTGGGAAGCCTGCCAGGGAAATAGGGCAGAGCAGCCATGGTGCTGCCATGGAGCAGATGGAGTCACCCTAACACTGCTGCACATTTTACATGCTTATTTTACACTTTCATGCAGTGCAGAAGGATTTGAGCCCAATCACTGACTGCTTTTTAACCTGCCTAGTGAAGCATCCCTTGCCTGCCTGTTTCACAGTACCAGCCCCTCACCCCAACACAGCCATCAGAGCTGGCCACAGCATCCAAGACCTCCGTCAGGCAGGGCGCCGTGGACAGACCCTGACCTTTCCATGCTACAAGGAGTCCTGCTCACTTCAGAATTGGTATAAACTTCGGCACCAGTAAATCTATGCATAATCTGGGTTTGGCTGAAAATCTAGGCTTGACAAGAACATAGCTTTAGATACTCCAAAACAAAGGTCATCTACTACAAGTCTGTGAAAGAACAGGAAAGTCCTTTGAGATTTCTAAATAACTGGTTCTATATTTAAAATCTGAAACCTGAAATCTATTGTTTGTCAAATAACCAGCTTAGCTGGCTAAGAAAAAGTAATAAAACACTATTTACAGCATAAAGCAGAAGTTAGCTTACCCTACAAGAAGGCAAGTTCCATAAACAAGATGTCAGTGGAAAGACACAACATTGCAAGAGACTTTGAGTTATTCCTTTAATAGTTATCAAATCAAATTCATGGATTCCAATAGTATTCTTCAACAGTAACCCTACACAGAGGGTTTGCTACACATCATTGGTCTTCCCCTTTTACAAGCCCTTAACTGACATCAGACTTTAGCCTTTTTAAAAACAATATCACCTGTTTGGGGAATACACCTTCTGTAAGACCATTTCAAAGCTCAGGTGGTATCCTTAAGGGTGCATTCTGCTGGAAGGTGTTCTTGGCTGTGTTTAAATTTCTCCAGCAAATGTCCCTATTTCACTTTAAACCAGATTAAGAACTCCTTTTCTTGTTTTTAACATCTTGAGTTATTCTGAAAGTGATGCTCATCAAAACATTTTACTTTTAGGTTTCTTTCATTCACTGTATTCCTAAAGGATCATTCTGTGTGGACACAACCCATACAATTTCTTTCCTCCAATTTTTGTCTTCTCATTTTGTCACCTGATTTCTTCCAAATCCCCACGAATCCCCTACTCCAATGTGCATTGGTGGGATTCTAACAAGTGGGCTAGCACATACAGCAAAATGGATTTAGTGCAGGTTGTGCAAGCCTTCCCCACATGCCATTTACAGAATATGTTACTACATTGTGTTAGTAGTTCATCTCATTGTGACAAAGCTACCTTCAGAGAGATATAGAAATCACTAGATATAAAAGCAGAATCTGTTCTAATAACTTCTTAGAAATGTTACGCTTAACTTTTGCATCACTTATGGGCTTACATCTTGAGCTCTTTCACAAGGGAGTCTGGCCCTGAGCTTCCTCCTAGAGTCAGTCGAATAACTGTGACTCCCCAGAGTTCAGAAGAGGGACCATCTAAGAAGTCATCTGTGTCTTCTATTCCCACCCTTTTCACTCCTATCCCTTCCCTTTTCTCTGAAATAGTTTCCGCCTTTCCCTGGGAATTTTTCCCTGATCTTTCACAGGTTGCTGCTTTCTGGCATCTGCTCTGGTCATCTTCCTCTGCTTGGAAAGAAAACTTCACTCCCAGGGGAGCCCTTGACCTGCAGAGAGACACCTCCTTCCCTGCTCCTCATGGAGCTGGCTCTCCTTGGACACATCCCAGGAAAGGAGCCAGTGACACCACTGGCACCATAAGGCACTCATTCCTCAGTTTGCTCTTTCAGATGTCTTTTCTTCTTCTATCAACAAAGAAGGGGAAGAACGCCAACTAATCCTACTGCTGAAATGAGAGTTTCCTCCTCCATCTTCAGGGATGATGGAAACTGCACATACTGCCAAACAGCAAAGGTCAGCCTGTTTTGAAAAATGCTAAAGAGTCAGCTATCATTTTCAATACATTAAATGAGGTGTGAATTGTAGAAGCTCATCTACAGATGAATTTTCAAGTCCCTATTCTATTGCTACTTATATTATAGAGGTCATTGCCTGCAGAATTTTTTTTTTCAGAGTTTGGCTTTGCTTCCTCCTAAGGGATCAATAAAATAACTCAGATTTCCTTTCTATTGTAACTGTGTTGTTGAGAGTATCTTGTCCTAGATAGTGAACTGCTGGCGCTACATATTATATTGCCTATAACCTTTAAAGGAATAGATACTTCATATACCATCTAGAAAACAAGTGTTAAGTAAAATGCAATACCAGAAAAATAGTGCAACAAACTTTCAGCAGAGTCTCCTTTTTCAAGACTCATCATGAAATTTCTTTTTCCCTCTCCACCCCAATAAGTTAAGAACGACAACATACTATCTCAGACCATGACTGTTTTGGGGATCACTACCACAGGACTTCAAGCTAATCTCTCAGTGACATCAGCTCAGAGCGCAGAACTAGGGAGAATTTGTAGAAGCCAAGACAGTCTTGTTGAAGTTGACCAGTTTGCTAACAGAGCTGCCTTGCAATAGAGGTCTCACATCCCTAATTACAACAGAGGGGCTTTTGCAGGAATGCCTTCATAGTATTAGTGTACTCCCCTTCCTAACTTGCCTCTGAGCATAGACATCAGGAAGCCAGAAAAAAGGGAAAAAGGAGTGCCGCAAAGTAAGCCTACTACTGAAGCAGAAATTTACTTTAATCCCATTCCCAAAGATGACTCATGTTCTTTAACAGAACTTGAAAGTCAAGGTTCTACCCTTTAAAGTCTTCATCTTCTTGCAGCATTAGTCTCATAGCAATTTTCCATGTAAACAGGAAAGTTTTAATTACATAATGGGTACTTCTGTTGTTTTCATAAGAATTCCTTTAATCAGATGCAATGCTTAAAGAAAGCTGTTCCTCATTCAAAGTTCAGATTATTGAATAATAAGACTTATTGTTCAGAACCACTGAAGTAACATTGCAGTATGTGCTAATTTAGTGTCATAATCCACAACTCCAGGTAATGCTTGACACACTCTGTTGACCCTGGCCAGATTCAGAAAACATGAGCAAGCTTGGTGGTCCCTTTGTAACATACCTATGCAAACCTGCAGCATAAGCTTTGCTTATGAATGGTCTGAGATATTGATGTCCAGTTAGCAGCAACAGCCATACCACTAACCTAGCCACCACTAGAAAAAGCAAGAAACATATACCACCGTGACTGATTTCCTGGCTTATATATAGCTATGAAATTAAAGCATGGTGGGAAATGGGGGTGGAGGCTTTCTTAGAAAAGCTCCCACCAGATGCCCATGGTTTGTCAAGAGCTGCGTAGGTTATGTTAAGGCTTTAAGATGCAGGGTCTTTTCCCCTTCCTTCCCTTTTTTTTTTTTTTTTTATTCTGTTTCTTATGCTAGGATGAGTGGAAAGAAAATAGCTTATATTAGAATATAAGCATCTGCAGTTGTGTTCATGGCTCTGTCTTGCTATTCCTTACTGTGGCTGCTAGAGTGCAAAGACAGAAGAAGTTCTAGTTAGTCTGTAGCTGCTTATTTCTTTTGATATTTGTCTATTCTACATATATATCTTTTTTCTTCAAAAAATGAAAGATCTGTTTCATGCTTTTCCCATGTTGTTCAGCTATACTAAATAATGATTGAATTCCTGTTCCAAGCTCAATGAGATACAAGCTTCCCAAATCCTCCAGAATTTTGTTCGTATAACACTTGTCTCAGGAAAAGGGTTCCTTCGGGACATTTTGTGCAAAGCTGCTAGATCACCCCCTGCAGCTGCATTTTGGTTTAAGCTAATCAATGTTTGCCCATATATGTTATTTTGCTTCTTTGTGTATTAGCTAAGTACCCATGAAATGGGACCAAGTGGTGCTTATTGTGGTCTTTAAAGAGCTATTGATAAACCCACTTATGAAAAGCTTTTCCAAAAGAGAGTAGGCACAGGGTGCAAGTTAATGGGCTGTAATGGCCTAAAGAATAGCTAAGGAACAAAATAAGACAGACAATTACACCTCCTTCTCCTGATAGTTGGCAGAGCTGCCCCAGCCTGCTGAGGCTACACATTGACACTGTGTGCCTTCCCAAGAGGAAGAAGGTGTCAACATTTGTGAAGGAAACTAAGTGATGTAGGCTACCTTTAGAGAAAATCAGGGTGAGCTGGAAGATGACTGACAAAATGAAATTAATTGGAGAGTTCAAGGTAATCCCCCTTTATAATGCAAATATTTGGTGCATGATATTGGATGTTCTGTTGTACAAAAAACGTATGCTGTCTTTGCTGTAGGCAGCTTAATGAAACTCCTTAGTGCCTGGCAGCATTAATAGACACAAAAGCATGTCATACCTTAAAATTAAATCTAATCTAGCTTGACATGGTATATTGTTTACCTCTGACCTTCCCACCTCCAAAATCCTATTAAAGACATGAAGAGGCTTTGACTTATTAAGATGAGCAGCAGCAGACCAGCTTAAGTTGTTTTGCTTGAGAAAGTTGATAAATGACTGTTGTCATGAAAGGTGGAGGAGAAAGAAACTGGGCAGCATTGGTAGGTTCCTGGGGAAGGAGAGCCTTATCTTTCAAGAGAGGGGGTGTCCCTTATTTTACACTACTGTGGGCTAGGATCTCTCAGAGGAAAGGATGGGCTTTACCTCCACTGGTGGTGCCAGCGGTGGGAGAAGCCTTCCCTTCCTAGTGGCTGAGGTGGGATGGGGACAGGGGTTGCCCAGGCTTCCCAGCCCCGGGCTTTGATGGGTCATGGTGTGCCTGTGCCCTGACACAGGAACAGCAGAAGGACCTTAGGAACAGTGAATCAAAGTGAGCTAAGATTATATCTGGTTGTTCTTGTCAGATATGAAGTCCTTCTTCCTCTCTGCTGGTCTCTGGCAAAGCCCAGATAGGTTTTAGGCTCCTCTGTTTTGGGTGCTGAGACTGGTCCCACTCTGCCCTTGCACTGCAGGGTGTCCAGGTGAGAGGAATGGGAATGATCACACAGCTAGAAAAAATAACCCACTGGGAACATTGGAAGGGTCCCTGGTCTCTTTAGTCAAGGAAAGACTGAGAGGACATATACTGGCAAATATGTAAAAGATAATGGTAAAGAGGAAGGGAATAAACACTTATGACTACAGGAGAAAGAGCAATAAACCTAAAGGATACAATAGAAGAACCAAGCTAAGTAACAAGAAAAATTGTCCAATAAAAAGGATAGTTAATCACTAGAACGAGTTTATCTTTGAAGAGCAGGTGAGTGAGCATCAGCTGAAATGCAAGGCTGTTCCTGCCTGCGCACAGGTGTGGCCTGGGTTCATGGGGCCTCCCTGCAGACGATGAGCTCAATGGCTTCCCCAGGTCACTTCTATCTCCATTTGCTGTACTTCCTCGTCCATGATTTATCGGTTGTCTCTTGTGCTCCCAGAGTGGCTGGCAGGGAAAGCGCGTTGCCTGCTAGCTGCCTGCCCCACCAGCTACTGCCGGCGGGCGAGGTATGCCCGCAGTGTGTCTCGCAGCTCGCCCTGCACTGCCGCTGGCACGCTCCCAGGCGCAGTGAGCTTCGCATGCTAACAGAGACAGTTTGTTCGTGCTTTTGGCTGGGAGCGTGAAATAACTTCTGCCATCTCCTTTTCCACAAACAAAACTGACTCTTGTCCTGCATGAAGAGGAGTGGCTTGAGGATGCTGGTACAGGCTGGTGAGACTGTGCTTTAAGGTTCACACCTCTGTTAATGGACTGATATTTAATTATCCTGTGTGCAGTAGAGGGTGATGCTATTGCTTGTCCCCAGTCCTCTGTTGCAGAGGAGCCTACCAGCTCCTTCCAGTGCTGCTCACCTGTGTCTTCTGAGCAACTAAGCATCGCTCGATGGGGTCAAGTCCATTCCTGCAAGAAAAAGGGCATCCAAAACAAACAAAAGCCAAGAGTCTCCCTGAAGGAGCTTGAACTCTGGCTTTGCTAACAGAGCCCTTCTGTCAGCCCCTTGCAGCATGCCTGAGCAAGGACCGAGACGTGTGCAACTGGCTCACATCTCACAGCTGGTGCTGGATTTTGCCATGCTGCTGCCCAGCTCCTGCGTGCCCCTCCTTCCCCACCCCACAGCCACTGCCCCATCGGCTGAGGGCTCACCGTTAGTTAAAGCCCTTACCCTGGAAACATGGAGATGCTCAGGCGGTGCAATGCAGCTAAATTGCAAAACCCTTACTGAAGAGGATGCATTTCAGGTAGCAGAGTTAAGAAATGTCAGGATTTAACGCTGTTCGTTGTGGGCAGCTACTAATTACAGGATCAGATGTTTGGTTTTTTCCACCAGTTTTCTGTTTAATTCATACAACTAAAACCAGGTTGTTACAGTGAGAAGCGTTAGACTACTTCAGTAACTTGTTGCTACCTGTGCAGTCTATAAAAAAGTATTCTCTTGGCTTTCAAAGACACTTAGTCGCAAAACTTCAGGAGAGAGCAGGTTTTAAAGTATAGTGTAGGGACTGAGAGAGGACTTTTGACACTCCTTTTTGCTTCATGAAAACTAGGCCTATAATAAAAATTTGACACCTTTTTAATGCAATGGCTCACTTTTGAAAACTTCAAAACTCTGGCTTTAGTCCAACCTTTTTGCTAGTATAGGCTGTGACTTGTAGTTTCAATCATAACTAAAAGTCTAAAAAAACCCCCTAGGTGTCATATTGAATAGTCAACAATGCATGATTTTTATGGCTTTGTAAGTGCCTCGAGTGCATCAGAACACTAAATTATTGCTGATTTGGACTGTACATGCAGATCACTTTACTCCTCTTGACAGCCACAAAATACAGATTCAATAGCTAATGATTTCAGTGTTGTATAGATTCAGAACTTCAGTACTCAAGATGAAAAAAGAGGTTTATTCATTAAAGACAGACAATAATTAAAAGGTGCAGAACTGCTTTAGAGATCCGAATCACAGAAAACACCTGCTCCAAAAATGCACACTCAAAGGAAATAGAGATATTCCTAGCAGCTTTCCACAACACTCATGGCTCTGTCCCTACAGCTGTTGTGAATCATTTATTTTACTAACTTCTTTACCACGTTATCCCACTCTCTGCAAACAAAGACTGTACTTACGATAATTAACAATACAAAGTAATAAAGTTAAATATCAGCATCCTACTGGTGGCTAAAGAATGTTGCAGCCAGTAGACTAGCATGCCATAAATAAAAGCAGTCTCTCAGTCCTGTTCATAGCTATAGCCTTAGCTTCAATGTAAGCATGCTCAGAATATAAGGCAGTGTATAAATCTCCCCTTTTCATTCCATTGCTGCACCAGAGAAATGTGAAACATTTCATTTAAAAAGCAGGTGTCCATATGCTTATATGTAACATTTATTGCTTTAGGAAGAAAATGGTCTGTGTTGTGTGATGTTGCTAGTTTGAGAAAATTGTCCTATTACTTAATGAAAAATTTAAGAACACAGTTCAAAGAGGGCAGCTCAAGAGGCATGTGTATTTAATGTTTTTCTGATGGTTATGTTTGCGCTGAACCAATGGCTGACTTATAAGGAGCAACCTCGCACAGGTATGATAACAGCTTAGCTAATTTAATGTAGAGTGCTCATGAAGCTTTAAAAAAACTATAATAGTGACATAATTGAGGCCTTCATGCTGTCTGCATGATTTGTTGCTGGATAGCACCATCTCTCCGTATCACAGGTGGCTTTTGCTGCCCACAGGTGTCACTTGGTAAACGAGGCAAAGGAGAGCGGTAGCTGTCCCACCTGCCCCACGGACCTGGCCTCAGGTGCTGCTGCGTCCCCATGAAGGATGTCACATTCATTTGGGTGATTTGGTGAACTGCCAGTTCCTGGAAACCTCAGTTGTGCACCACCAACAATAACGTTTAGCCACTTATTCATCCTCAGTATAGCTGTGAGATTTTCTGTTTCTCATATGGCAATGTGTTAATTAGGGTGTGTAACACATGGCCTCTATAAGCTGTACCAATAATTTCTCTATACACACAATTTCTTCTTGCCTTCTTTATCATGTGCTGAAATTAAGAATTAATTTTCCCTTGCAGCTGCCTCAACAAGTTAACAACATCATGCATATTATAAACAGCAAATTTCTTTTCAATAGCCAGGCTCTGAATACCAATTTTTCTTCAGTACAATTGATAAAATTCTACTGTACTTGTCAGCAGAGAAATATATCAAAAAATTATGTAGAAGTGAGTGTACTGTTTAATTAACTTGCATTCTAATGTGAAAGTTTTAAAATTATAGATGCATGAAATATCTATATTTGCACCAAATAAAAGGTAAAAATACAGTGATGAAGTATAGTGACCAAATCAGTGAGGGATCTGATCTGAGCTGTGGTCATTACAATGGCCTTTTATGTAACAGAAAACCATTTTTCTACTAATTTCTGGAAGACATGAACTTTTTTTCCTGCTATGGCTCATAAAATACAACTTCATATTGTCAGGCTTGGCTACAGCTTGTCTTGACGTGGATTTCCTTACTCTAAGGAAATCATACAGTTTAATCTCATCTAGATGGTAGCTTTTATTTGAAGATTTTTCATTAACAGACTCTAAAGCCAGCTCAGTTCACAATTATTACATTGTTCATTTTGTGACAGAGGTCCAACCAGATGTGCTCTACTACCGCGTAGGGCAGCCCCCCCAAAACCTTTAGCTTTCCAATCTTTTTCCATCTGCCAACAAACTGACTTTGCTTTTTGCTTTGATTTGCTTTGATTATTTGTGTTATCCAAATGAATGTTTGAATGCTGTTCTCAGATTTTTTGCATTAAAGTATCAGTGGAAATCCTTTTGCATATATGTGGCTGATTTTCCAGCACAAGCCTCCTGGCATTCACAGTTCTCTTCTTGCCGTTCCCCCAGAGGAGGTGTTTCTTTTCCACCAACAATCATAAACACCAGTAGGACGAGGAGTTCCAACTCTTTCCATTTATTACAATAAACCTTTTTAACATCAGTGTGATAGCTTTGCTGGATCTGTTCCATTATCCCAAAGGATAATGGGGAATGTGAAATTCAGGGGAATTAACATTAGTAGACAATTTTGCAAAGTTCTCTCTGTAACATGAGTTCTCTGATGCTGTTCCAATTTTTCAATATATTCCAAAGGGAGAATATATGATCTACTAAAACAGGAGCAATAAGTCAATCACTTCTGGTACAAATCAGGAAAACTTATATCCACACAGCTCTACAAGCATTTGCATGTGGCTACATCCTACTGATTTTGATCTTAAATAATGGTCTCGGAAAATAGCCTACGGAGTGAACTTGTAAGGTAGACTGGGGTCTTGAGTTTCAGAGTGATCTAAGGAGAAAACATTTCTTAACAGCCACAGAATTCTTTGTGTGAAAATGAGAAAAAGAGAGAAGCGAGTCTGCTTTCATTTAGCTAATAAAGCTTTTAAGGTCCATTCTGGAGTTGGCTTCTTTTCCTAAAAATTTTTTTATATGTTGGGTGTCTTTTTTGGGCTGGTCTTGAATTACCTCCAGGCTAAAATCTATATGAAAGCTTTTATTCTTTCAAACCTTAAAACTGTGGTGCAGTCTCTCAAATGTATTGGTGGGAATAAGGAAACTAAAGTGTTTTGAGATAGATAGTTTGATAAGTTCATAGACAAGAAATGATAGGGTAAGAGTAATCTTGGAGTTTAACACTTGTTGCTGTGATAAATCCATGTGTGTCTGAGCTGTTGACAAATCCCTCATCTATTTGTTGATAATGAGTGTTTGTATCATACTTACATTGTACTAATCTCCTGCTTCAGGGCTTCTCTTTGTTACTCATAGGAGGCAAGATAAACTTTCCTCCACTTGACTTTTTTTTGAGAGGATGATGGAAGAGGGAGAAGCTTTCCTTTCTCTGAGACTCTGCAGAAGGGCCAGAAGAGACACAAGATGTGCTGATGTTCCTCTTAGTGCTTGAGTCTCCAGGTGGCTGGTCGATGTTTTGCTGGGGGTTGAATTGCTCATCAGATTGCACATCAGAAACTCGGCGCCCCTTTCTCGCTCCGAGCTTTGCACGGTCGCTGCGTTCAGCTGCAGGGAAGCTGTGCATCCGACAACCCTTGAAGGTTTAATAAACGCTCAGTCTGCTTTGCATTAGCATCCCCTGTGTGCATGTATTATAATTGTTGAGCTTTACAAGTTCTTGGCACTCTCCAGAGAGCAAAGTCTCTGTCGGTAATTCTTCAGTGAAGCATAAAAATGCCTGTTTAAAGATCTATTATAAACCAGACTGCGTGTTTGTCCATTTTCACTTTACTGGCCAACAGTGTGTAATAATACTTCAAGATGAAAGATGTTAACTTTACTGATACAAACAAGTTGGAGCAATAAATGCATTGATCAAGCACTTTGCTGAGGCACATAAGGTATTTTTTTAATGCAAAATCTAAAGCAAAAACTACAATGAGAGAGGGATTCTCCACTTGATTTGGAGCTATTAAGAGCAAAATATTTCAATGGAGACTAAAACTCTTCAGCAGAAGTGCTTTGCTTCATACTGTGGGGAAGTATAAATGACAAAAAAAGTGTTTGCACTGAAGCAGAGGAAATGCAGTGGAATTCTGTTGAATAAAGAGATAGAAACGACACAGGGTAGAAAAGCCACAGCTTCAAAGCCAATTTCTAGTAGGCTCAGAGACTGTGGATGTCATTAAATATGCACTAGTAGCATAGAAAAGAAAATATGGGTGTGCAAAAACAGTGAGGTGCAAAAAGTGACAAGGAGCCACAAAGAGGTAGATAACAGAGAGGGGCTGGAATGGTTAGTGAATGCAATTAAAGACCCCAAAGAAATTACAAGAAAAGTAATGATACAGAATAAAACATGATTTCATCAGACGGTGAGCAAGAGGAAGTGTTTCCAATATAAGAAGGGTAAAGCATCAGTGAAGGAGACTATGGGCTTTCTAAGGCAAAGACGATGATTTCTAGACAATAGATTCAGCCTCTGCAAGAAAAAAAAAATAAAAAAAATAAATTCCCTGCTTCAGTGTTCATAAAGGTTTTGGAACATATGCCAAGAGCAGATGTACAGTTTCCAAAAGGAGAAAGAAACCTTGCAGAAAATCATTGCCGTAACAGCTGATCAAGAAATAAAACAATCTCAGCCGTGGGGAAAAAAGCCAAAATTAAACAAAGATCCATCTCACTGTTCAGAAGAAATCTGAAGAGGAAATATGAGCCTGGGTCACAAACGTTAAAACAGGGAAGCAGGGATACACTAAAGGGATGTTAAATAGGGATATTAAACTCAGTACCCCAGAGCCTCATCTTTCAAATAAGAAAGAATGCAACAGTATGGAGCTTGATTTTGTGTTTTTCTTATAAAGGGCTTGAGGTGTTACGATAATACAAGCATCAGTTTAAAAAGAGAGAAAAATAAGAATTTGGTTTTGTTTTATTCCCTCTGAAATGTCCATTTTGTGGCTCATAACTTTCTGGACAGCGTCTTCCCTGTACTGCACTAGATGTGGATCAAATACATCATAAAATAATTTTTTCCGTTTCGGCACATTCCAACCACTCAGCTTTGTGTTTTCAAGATGAAGAAGGACATTTTTCCCTTGTGTTCTCATGCTTCATAGGATTTATAACAATAAATATGAGCTGGTAGCTGAGGGGAATTCTGATTTGTAAAGTGACCATCACGAAAGTAAAGCATCACAAACTAAAATTAAACTTGAGGTTTGGGCTTGTTTCCAGTGGCAGGATCCTATTACTGGCAATGAAAAGAAGGAAGCCGAGTAAGTCAGAACAAAGTTATCCACACAGCTAGAAAGCCAGACCTGTACAAAACCTTACAGATTAGGTGGGGACAGTTTTAACATTTTCATTTTGAGCACCATCAGTGAGTAAAAAAGAGTACTAATGCAAAGTTTCTGAGGAAAATGCTTTCCTGTCAAAAACGCTCAAACTAACGAGACTCTGCGCTTCAGCAGTACTTCACTTAACTCAGATGGATTGTTTTGAATTTCTTTGGAAAGCAGCCAAAATACTTCAAGGAGTTAAAGTAAATTCATAAACTTATCAAGAGAAAAATCAATTGCATTGTGATATTTACAGCAGAAAAAATGGCAGCATGTAAAATGCCTTCTGAAGTATTTTAATACATTAAATTTATCTTCCAAAAAATTGTCAAAGGTGAGAATAGAGTATGGAGAAAACATCATGGCCTTGCTGCCAAGTGACATCTCTGAAGGCAGTGGGTTACATAGGTGTGAGAACAGCGTTTGGCTGCTAGAGGATTTTGAATACGTGTTTATCACTGTCCTTTCCCCAATGATAATTTTGCAGTCAGAAAAGCACTGGGGCCATACTCTGCAGCTATACGCCCTTCCTATCTGCTATGACTGAAATTACTGTCTGTTTTATTTATATAGATACATGGCACAGGTTCAACTTTCTACATTAATAAGATTCTTGGGAAGAAAGGAGCCTCAGGAGGATTCAGAAGGACTGGGACACTTGCACTGGGTACTGACATTTTGGGTCATGTTCCCAAGAAGTGGGCATGTCCAAAAGATAAAGAGTGGAGATGTTTTCCCAAACCTTGGCCAGTTTCAAGGACTGAGCAGTAGAAATCATTTATTGCAAATGAGTATCCACCCAGAGAAAGGATAGCATCATGGCCACTTTTGTAAACAAGTTTTGAAAGAGAGTTGAGAGGGAATAAAAATAAGATTTAAGAGGGAGGGAGAGCATCATCAAAGTAAATGTTATGTGGGAGGAAGTCGTGTTGGTCTTTTTGCTCAAAGTGCAATAACTCCCTATCATTTCCTGCACTTTATTAATAACTACTCTTCTGTTTAAAAATATTTTAATCCCTTTCGTAGCTGGAATGACTCATCAGCTCTTTTTTCATTGTTAAAGATGATGTCTTCCAGTCTCTCAGCCACCAGAACAGTGTCCCCAGGGAGCAGCATGGTGCTAAACCAACAGTATGTCCTATTTTGTTCCCCCAGATCCATCAATCTAATTATTCTCATTAATTTTAACAGAGAGCTAAACATCTATCGTTATGAAAAAAAAAGTCAGAAAGCAATGCCATACTCAGAGTTGATAAAAGAGACATGAATCTCTCAGAAGCAAGAGGATTCCTGCTGCATCACATGGAGATGTGGTGCTATTTCATAGCCCAGGAATCACAGTTTTGCCTGTTGTTGCTCTCAACATTCATGAATAAATAATCCTGGGGAGAATTCATGCTTTTTCCAGCAGGCCAGTGAGCAGGCTGTGCAGAGAGCCCCATGTCCAAGGAGCAGGTACCATGCAGGGGGTAGGTGCTCCTGCCTCTGGGCAGCCTTGTTACCTGCCAGCCAGATGAAGGGTTTAGCAAAGGCATGGCCCATTTCTGTCTGCAAGCACAAACAAACAGGGCAAAGCACTGTGTCCTGCTTGGGGTCAGGAGAATGATGTGGGACCAACACAAGAAGATGGCACCGTGGTCAGAGCAGATAGCGCTGGGAGCATGCTTGGAGTAGATGAAGCCCAGCATGTTTGATTAGAGAAGAGCCATGTTTACAACCCACTTTTTCACCCTTGGTAATTGGTACACTGCTGGTTTTACCTGCTTTGAGGGGCAGAGCTAAGGGACAGGCTTCACTGCTGCATCCTCCCCCTGCCAGGGGAAGGAGAGCACTCAATCCTCCTGCCTCAAGCCAAAAGCCTATAGTCGGAAGGGGAAGCTGGTTACAAATGGCTCTTCCCAACAATGGAAAATGTTGCCTTCCCACAACCTTTAATTCCCTTATTTCTATTCTCTTCATTATCCCATGTCCCACTGCAGAAAGTGATGCAAAGTTGTTTTGTCACATGCTGTTACCACAGACGATGGTATAAGACCGGCAGATTTTCTCCCACTGTGAGGTCTTTCAGTCAAGCCCAATGGAAACCAGAAGTGTCATCAAGCCAAAAAGGTGGTGTAAGGACATTCTTCTAACTGCTGAATTTCAGGCAAAGAGGATGGTTAAGTGTAAAAGGGTCAGTTTATCATGCTACATCAGACAGTCATATTTTAATTTAAAAGTAATCCTTTTTGTATCATATTGACATTATTTTCACACTTGTTGCCTATGCCAGTACCAGTGCTGTAAGTAAAGCAATTGAGCTTGGGGGATGATGGCTCACCAGTTTTATTATTTGAAGTCTATGAGAAAGGAAAATGTGATGGAGTCTCCATTTTTTGAGGTCTGTGTTTCAATGCATCAAGACAATAATGCCCTGAGAGATAGGCTATACTTCAAGTGTGTTTTATGAACGGAAGACAGAATTATTGACTTGGTTTCTTTGGACTGTGTTGTGCAGGAGATCAAAGAAGGTGTTCATAATTGTCTTCTAGGAACCTGACCAATGCCAACGTCACAAATTCAACATTAATAGCCATTGTCTACCACCCAAGAAGGCACAAAGATGGTAAAAAAGTGACATACAGACAAAAGGGAAATAATAGGGGGAAAAAATGACTGCTTTCCAAGTGCAAAATTTTTTTGAGAGTAATTATGAAGAATGCTATGCATAGTTTAATCCATGCCAGATCTCCTAGTGAGCATATAAACATATTCATGCTATTAATATTTTCACTCAGAAGCAAACTGCCATTGCACTACATATAGAAACTTTTCGATTTAGAGGTGGAAATGACACCTCATTCTTTATGATGATGAGAACTGGGGTCCTACTGCAGTAAAGACACAGTCCCACTATGAGCCATATGAGCCAAGCTCATGCACAACCCTGCAAGAAGATGTTTGAAGAAGCTAATACCTTGCTTTCCTGAAATTACTTATTTGATTGTGCATAGCTCCCAGGAAGAAGAAACTGAAGCTACCTGTCTTCCCCTCACCCACAAACAAAGCAGAGGGTAAGCTTCTTCAGGGTATCAAACAATGTTTTTTTTATTTCAAATTTGAACATTCCTTCTATTCAAATCTAAATACAATGGACTTTATCTTCGGTGGGCTCATGGGGCCCTCGAATGTCAGATCTGTAACCCTGTGGAACAGATCCTCATCACTCCCTATTGTTTTCCACCAGATGAAGATCTTCCATAGAAGCTACATAAATAGCCCATTCATAAAAGTATAAAAACATATTGTATGAAGACAATAGCCCTGCAAGGCCAGCAACATCCCTGGTGAAGTTAGCAGAGTTAAACATGCAAAGAATTTGCCTTTCTCCTCAGGCTCCAGTGCAGAATCCCAATAACCATCATCTCTGTCTCATCGCCATTTCCATCGCCATTTCATAAAGACTGGGAAATAAAGATGAAAAGCAAAGGCTTTAGCTAGCTGGAGAGCTCCTGTGTTCATGGTGCAAAATATACTATGATAACGCACAGTAAAATAGAGTCTATTACCTAATCCTCTTTAAGGACACTTCTTTAATGTTTCAGCTTTGGACAAGTTACTGATTTCACTATTCATGTTCCCATTTCAGATTTTTTTCCTTAATCAGGGTTGGCTGCTTTCCCTCTATACTGTACAGGTACAGAAGGGAAGCAAATGGAGCAGTGATATTAACAGGTGCTGAGACCTTGGCGCAGGATCTGCTGAGGGCAGTTCTTTGGTCTTTGTCTATGGCAGCACTATAGCACCAGGACAGTACTGAGGGATTAATGAATTTAAGCCAAGAGCGGGTTTCCTCATAGTACCGCATGCATGGGAACTAACATTCACGTACGCTTAGCCTTCCCTCTTCTGTATGTACTGCTTGTATTCTGCTCTGCTTAAAAATTGAGGAGACACTGAATTGTTCATCACAAGATGTATTTTCAGCCAACATTTGGTCACAACAGGAGTTTCCTTTGGTCCTTACTTGAAAAGAATTAGATGTGGAAAAGGTAATGAGGATATAGATCTAGTTCACTCTTATATTCACCTATCTCCAAGTCCTTTGCCTCTTTCGTGGACATATAATGTAGCATTTATTATGGCACAATGCATTTGTGCCACGTCACTGAGTGCATCGTGGCAGCGTACAGTATTGACTTATTGGCAGGCTACTTCTCAGGGTCAACATCAGTCTTGCCTTTACACAAAGCAGAAATGCTCCTTCTACCTGATTAGGCATCACTGCAAGTGAGCAGTGGGAAGCCAAGGATTCTCTAGTTAAAAGGCTAATTAGCCTGTCTTAAAATAAACTTAAATTGAACCAAGGGTGAGTGATCCAGAAAATAACAAAGTGCATCTAATTAGAGTGGAAATGGAACAAACTGTGCTCTGCCTTTTTGGCTTCATTTTATATGTTAATGAAAAGTGATAAGCACTATGCCTGATACTGTTAAAGAGCTTGAGTGGAAGAGCCTCTTGTCTTCGGCCAGATGCTGCTATCATTTACACCAACATAAGCAAGAGGAGTCTTCCTTGGTATGGATCCAAAGAGCTGAAGGCTGTCTTACATCACATCAGCCCCAGTAAGAACCTTGAGAAGCCTAGGGGTTTTTCCAGTCCTTCACATTGCAACCAGAACATTTTGACCTCTCCGCTTAACCGTAAATTAAATTTGCCTTTGGCTTTTCTGGGCTGGAGGGTCAATTTACAAAACATTTGGAGCTACTCAGTTCCCACCACTATAAAGTTCAGAGAATGTCGACTCACAACAGTACCATAGATCCCAGCCTCGCACAACTGCCCGTTATCGTACGTGTACACTGTACATCGGCTGTGTTAAGTACATTACTTGCATGGTTTTACTTGTGGCAGCTTCTTATACTCAACGTACGCTGAAGCTGGAAAAGAATGCACAGGAGGTTTTACAGAAGTCTCGGGGGGGGGGACCTGGAATTGAAAAGCATCACCAGATGAAAAAAGGAGGCATTGAAATGTGCTGCCATAATAGGAATGTAATGAAAACTGTAATATCAGCACAGGGTGCTGGTGAAATTATCCAGTTATTTCAATATCATGCTGTAGATTTCTCTGGTGTCCTGTAACCCTGTATTCTGGGTGGAATAGCTTAAAAGAAATAAAGGTGCTGCACCAGCGATGCTTGTGATTCGATAAACATCAGTCTCTCCTGCATCAACATCCCTTAACTATGCAGCTAGGGACAATACATTAATTTCCAAGTCTAAACTGAAACAGGGTAGAAAGTTCTTTCCTGTTTTTAATCCTAAAATAATTTCCTGTAGATGCCGTATATTGTACTTACTGCCCTCGAGGGTTTGGTGTTTCGGTAAGAATGTACTTGACCGTACCCCTGAGGCTCACTGAGGGCTGGGCTGTCCCCTCACCAAGTACACAGCTGTATAACATCCTAGACAGGGCAAGAACTAGGATCTTGTTGTGGTTTAACCTCAGCCAGCAACTAAGCACCACACAGCCGCTCGCTCACTCCTCCCCGCC
>NW_008795129.1:23417937-23460305 GCF_000699145.1 Aptenodytes forsteri
AATAATAATAATAGAAGAACATACAAGAAGCAGTGCAAGTGCAGCAGTGACCTGACCTGAGCTGGCTTTGGTGCCCAGTAACTCCACGCAACACATCACCTCTCCTGTCCTGAGTGACCACCATAACAGATGGAGCCCAAAGTCATGGACTAAATGACATAGACATTTTGTGGACATTTGTGGACATTTTATGGACATTTTACAGGGGTGGTCCATGGGGTGGTCCATAGACTAAGGGAATGATATCTGTGTATTGTATCAAAGGATGGGAAGGGGGATGGTGGTTAACAAGGACGTATTGGATAGTGTGGTAACTGAGCATGATGTAATGGTATGAAATAAGGGATGGAGAATGTGCTGGTTTTGGCTGGGTGCTTTTTGCACTCCTGATTTGAATGACTTGTTGGTCCAAAGGGGAATTACTCTGAGCTAGCTCCCTTGCCTTGATGTATCTTATGAAGCTGACTGGTACTTTGCGGAACTAAGCCAAGACTTTGTCCCTCCTAATCTGCCCACTCGGGGTGAGAAGTAGCAATGCCAGGTGTGGGGCCTAACGAAGGGCTGGGCAACCCTTAGAAAGGTGCTAGTTGTGTTCTTAAATGCAATAAGATTTTCAAGCTGAAGGTATTGGGGATAGGCCAATTATTAGTTCCTAATTTTTTTTTTCCTGAGGTGATTTGACCTTCTGAGTACAGAGGTCTGCAGGCTATGCAGCTGTACATGGCTGGGATGTCAACATTGGCATACACAGCTGCCAACATTGCTCAGAGGTCAAGCTCCCGAAATTACAAGGGAGTCCAAGAGGAGAAGGAAAAAACCTGAAGTATGGAAAAAGGAAGGGGGGGGGGAAAGTCTGAAGCTTAAATATTTGTGGCAGATCCTAAATTATGGTGAGAGGTGCTAGTCTCTCCATAGTTGAGATCAAAGCCAGAGTTTAACCATGAACCAGGCTTCATTCCCAACTCCACCCTCGGCTTCAGCAAGGCCAAACTGATTCTCCTAACACTTGAAAAAGCAGACCTATCCCAGGGTAGAGTTTTTCCAGCATGCTGGGGAAAAAATCCGGCCACGCCTCTGGACAGCTTCAGCGATCAAAACATTCAGAGGCCTCTCATATATTTGTAAGATTTTCCTATGATTCCTTGTTTGGTTTTCTTTTTTTAGATTTTGTCTTGCCTTTAAAATGACAAACCCTAAATGTGTTTGCTTTATTTCTCTCTTTTTAAAACAGTTCTCAACTGGGGTGGCAAAGACATGCAGAAGGATGGAAGGGGCTGTGTGGAGGTCAAGCTGCACGGCCATGTCAGGTACCCGATGGCCATGTACCAGCCTGCAGCTCACGTTTGGCTCCATCATTCCCAGCACAGGTAAAAAGTTTTTGGAGGCTGAGGGATATCGGCCCGTCCCCTTCCTGCTCCCTCCATCCCAGTTTATGTTATCCCAACTCCAGTTAATAGCTTAAAGCAGGAATGCCCTTCTCCTGTAGGGTTAGGAGAGCCTCCCAGGAAGCTGCTTAGCAATCCAGCTCCAAAAAGCATGTAAAGGCTTGGAACAATTTGTGAGCAAGTGGTATTTTTATCTATATGGAAATGTTCAGACCTTGAAATACAGACTGTATTTCTGCATTAACTCAAAGTGAATGATATCATACCCTTGAATTAAATCACTGGGGACGATGATGGTAAACCTGGCTTTATATTGATAGTGTCATCTTATTGTCCCTGTTCTATATCTCCTTCACCATGACAGCGTGGCACTGAAACTCCAGCCACCGATGTTCCAGCATCCATGTCATTTAATGCAACCATCTCCAGTCTTATAAAATAGATGGCTCAATCCTAAACAGATTAACTCCCTCTGAGAAGCTATACAAAGGCGATTCATTTTCCCCTGGATACGCACGCAAATACACAGCCACACAAAGAGGTGACTTGCATGCACATCAAGGAGAATATACATCCAAAGACCTGCAGAGAGGAACAGCAGGAGTAACAGTGGGAAACTGATCCCAGCCCATGGGGATTTCATTAGGTTAAAAAATATTTATCTACATTCATTTATCCAGAGCCCAGTTCCAGGTTCATGTGGAATAAGACACAGGTGACTCACTCAATGGGATTTGTTTGTCTCTCAAACACTATTAAACTTCTGGAAAGTTCACAGAATTAAACTCTTACTAATGTTTCTTTTTTATATGTACAATTTTACAACAGCAAACAACAAATTCTTGAAGACAAACTAGAGGCCTGTCCCTAGAATATAGAATGATATCATATGAATTTCTGTGTTTCAGCTCCATTTAATAACAACTTATTTTTCTAAGCCAATGGCAACATAGTTTTTCTAAACCACTAGCAAGTTTATTCTCTCCTAATAAAAATCGAGATGTCCTGATCAAGGGTTTGATGCAAAACTGAAGGAAACCTATGATAATCTTTCCACTGACCTCAATAAATTTGGATAGAGACCCTGAAATAAACGTTAATGTGCATCAGGAGAAATAGTGGGCTGGAAGTAAAGCATCATAGATAAGTCAATGTTAAAATTGCTGCAGGAATAGTATTTGTCTGATGTTTCAGTATGGTTACATTTTAAAATACATTCTCTGCACGGTTAGGGCAAGCATTTTCCTTAAATGAAAAAAATGGAGCTGGTCAGACTTCTCTGTTTGAATGCTGATGGCATTTTTCATTTTTATGCCCTTCTCAAGAGCTTGTCCAGAAAAACATGAGATTTTGCTGAAGCGATAAGGGAATTTATACATTCAGAACAGATCTGTACCATTATGACTTCAATGTGTAATGCTGAGGCAATAAAATTTATGACTCTCTTCTTCAGTGCTTTAATGAGGCATTGCCAGGCTCGCTGTATATTTGCAAATGTCTTAACAGAAAATGATTTTTAAAAGTACTAGAGTACAACTGCCAGCACAAATGGCCATAACACCAATTATCTTTGCAGGATTTAGTCATTATGTTGAATCAAAGGCAAAACTGAATCATCAGCCAGTTTTCTCCTCCAGTTTGTAAGGGAAGACAAGGGGACACGTTTCTTCTGGACACATCTCCTGTTAGCTTTCCTCCACTTATGTCTCCATTGCTGGCATAATCCCAGCAATTAAACTGAGCCTCCTGATGAGACTTATTATTTTTAATCCAGCTTGTTAAAGGGCATAAGTGTTTTCACTAATCCATCTTTGGCATGCTTGCTTTTCCACGCACAGCCCTTCTGAAGGGAGCAAGGATGCTTTCATAGTGCCTGGGACAGGGCTCCCCGATGGTCGCGTCTCTGACTGACACCTTGTCAAGTGACCTGTAAATTCTCTAATCAGTTTAGGGTCCTGTGGGACCAGGTGGAGATGCTGAGGGTGAGTGGACTGACAAAATCAATCATGGAAATGTTTACTTGCACTCCATTTTCCTGCATATCCTCATAGAAGACTCTCCATACCCAAACATCTGTGGGGCCAGAAAGTGCAAGAAAAATGGGTGGGGTCACCTGTGTTGCCTATCTCTAAGCTCTCCAAACTCTTCCATGTTGTTCAGCCTTCATGGAGTGAGTGTGTCTGTTTGGGGGGGAAATGACAAACCACTGAAACCGTCTATCTCTTCTATTTCACTGCCAAGAGACGTGCCAAACCCAGTAGCTAGCCTGTTTAAGGTTAGGCCAGCTAAGTGTATATGTTTTTGAAGTGTTTTAGAAAGGTGCAATGACTGATGCTAATTTTATTTCCCCTAAATTCTGAATCAAATAATAGGAGGTAGCAACTTCTCTGTTTCCCTTGAGAAGGGTAATTGTGGCCCATTGATCTCTTCAGCTTCCCCTGTCCAGAGCAAAGGGAGAACAATTTGGGTGTGATTTTTCCCACAGAAACTCGACTGGCCGAGAGAGTGTTGGCTCCTGTGAAGAGCCAGGATGAGGAAGGTACCACACAAGCACACAAAGGCTTCCCCATGCACTACCTTAGCACCATGCATCTCCAGCCCTAATGGCCTCTGGGAATAGCTTTTGACAGAGGATTGAATCAGTAGCTGAAAGCTGCTTCTGGTTTTCAAAGTACGGGATCCTAGGCATAACCTGCCGGCTTCTGGGAGGTCTGTATTTCAGCAGCTATGCATTTGTAAGATATCAAGGGCTGGTCTGCTAACCATTGACTCAATTGCCCCACCAGGAAGGTCAGATGCTTATTCATAGGTCATGGTGAAGTAATTAGTTATGAATTTCCATCATGTTGGACTGCAGTTGACGCAGCTCCCATGACCTCACTATTTATCTGAGCAATTCCCCTTGGCTGATACCGAGCTGAAGCCATGGAGCAACATCAGGGCACTGGTCTGCTGCCACTCTGCCCCCTCCAAAGGCATCCCTCAAGCAGTCACAGTTTGCTGACTGGGTCTCAAGGAGCAACCTTCAGCATACTTTCTTGGCTGCTCCCGCACCTGACCAGCCAGCTAAGGCAGAAAACTGTTAATTTAGCTTCTAGGTCAAGTATGAAAGGAAAGGGTGTGATGAGCTCACTGGCTTAATATCCTTAGCTGCATCGGCTGGTTTAAGGTATGTGTTTTGGTAAGGTCCAGGGACAAATTTTTCCTGTCTAATAAAGCAGATAAATGAAACAGAAACATTTTCCTCAAAATCTTTTATGCAAATATCCATGTTTTTTCCCTCTGAAATAGATGAGCCTTTTATTTTAGCCTCATTCACTTGGATGCATTTGATACAAAGACTTTGTCAGCTGTACCTCCCTGTTGAGTGTATAAGTGCAGCATCCTTAGGCTGCTTGATTCCTTTTCTCTTAAGGGATAGCAGCTACATGTGAAGCTCTAAACAGTAGGACTTTGCTGATTTACTTTGGCTGGGAGATCCCGAAGGGAAAAAAATTGATACTGTGGGTTACACTCAGTAGTTTCTCTCCAGTCTCATACCTTAGAATTTCTTCTTAATCTTAATACTTCATAAACACATTTATTTTAGTTTATGGTGCCACCACAGGATGAATGTTGTCTTGAAATAGGTGCTGTAAAAGACATGGAAGGTAGAGGAATTTCCAATCCAATCATAAAACACAAGCTCAAATGGGGACAAAATAGCCTAGCAACTGCCTGCCCAAGCCTGAGACCCAACACCACTTCTGGAGGAGAAGGTCCCTCTGAAATGCACATTTTGGAGCAGCAGCCCACAAACAGGTAGAATGTGAGCATCAATTTGTGGATTACAACATCCACTGAGGTTAGAGTGAAGACTCAGCTCTTTTATGCACTCATGTCGCTAAGAGCAAGTGTTGCTTTCATTTGCAAACCCACAAATCCCATGTGAAGTATTATTTCCCTGTTTTTGAGTGCTAAGAAATGCATCTATATAAAAGCTCTCAGAAATATTGCTCTAAGGATTCTGTAATTCATTGTAACTCCCAGCCCTGATAACTACAAGGTGATTTTTCATAGATTTCTAAAATTGGCAAGCTAATATTTCTTGAATCAGTCAGAAAATAAATACTGCTCTATCCTTTGCTTATCCTTTTTTTATCAACAAGTGCAGTCACAAAAACATATTTCCCCAGCCCAGGATTTTAAGGTTCCCTGTCAGAGTCATTTTCCCACCCTCCAGAAGTAAATCTGAATCCTGTTACACCAGGGAAATGTCAACTGATTCATCTTCCACCCCTGATGGCCATAACTTCCATTTCTACCTATCAAATATATGTCACAGCTGGAATGGATGAAAAGCAAGGATATTCTTACAAGCCTAAAACTGAAAGACATTCATACTGAGGAGAAAAAATAGTGACACAGCGGTTTCCACTCTCCCCAGGGAACAGAGCATCAGCTCCAGAAACAACCAACCTTATGCTTATCAGGGCGTCCATTTGGGTACTATTTACTGCTGTTACTTAATCAACTCAGAGGCTTACCTGTGCTGGGAAACAGCCACATGTGAGTGGAGACCATATGTATAGAAGTCATGAACGTGTCATGGAAGAAAAATGGTATTCTTAAGCCAAAAAGAATAAGCCCTTTCCACACAAAGGTTATGGATGCTTTTAATTCCAAAGCCCCATGTGCCAGGGCTGCAATAATTGATGCTATAGCTTGACAAGCCAGATCAATAATTAATGGTGAGTTTGCTAGTTTTGAACCAAACAACCGCAGCAGAAGTTAAATCCATTTGTACCCTGTCATAGGACCAGTGTGCTTTTAAAAAGATGAGCAGAAATTGGCAGGATGCTTTACAAGAAGTCTGGTAGAGAGATGGATATTTTGAAGCCTTTAATAACAGCTTAATTTCATTTAAGGCATGCCACATAACCAGGTTACTACAAGCATAGGGTGGCTCATCTGACGAGCGGTGTATGATGGATCTCCTGTACGTTAAACACCTTCCTTCTGGAAGTGTCAAAAACATGATTGATTTTTTTTATCCCTGTCCTGTTGGGGAGTTCAGTTGCAACACCATGGACTTTGTCAGAATTAAAACAAAAATCCAGGCAGGCAGAACTGAGTGAAATTGTAACGCAGGCAGTGTATAGTATGTCATTCCTGTTTGGTGGGAATTAAGGGGTGGTACAATGCTAACCTTTTAAAAGATCTTCAGCCACAAATGGAGCATGCCTTTGCCTGAATGGACCTCACTGCCCCAGTGATCTATTATTTCCAACCCTGCTCTCCTAATAAATAAAGGTTGTTGGATCTGAAACCAGTACCAAGCTTGTAATGTCGTTAATCCCAGGCATAAAGTAATAGAGAGTTAAACCTCAAGTTCTCACTCAGGGAAATTAGCTTGTATCAGCAGTGGGTTCCTGCCTTGTGTAAGCAGGTCAGGATTTGACTAATTTATTATGATACGTATTAGAGATGCAGCAGTGATAAGTTAATGTGGTAACTGTGTTATTAACAGTAGCACAATTAATGCATCGTATTGCAATACTGCTGACAGCATATTCTGCTCAGGGCTGGCTTTGTCGGGAGCACCGACCACCCTCCTTGCAGTGCAGGACACAGTCTGTTGTGCCATCATTTTGTGATGGCTGTGTTTTAAAGCGATGACACAGATTGTCCCATCAAACAGGCAACTGTCAGGCTTTCGCATTTTTACCATGTGAATCCAAGGCCAGAGTAAGAAGAGCACAGTGCAGACTTTTTATAGTCTGTGCGGGAATGTATGCCTGTTGCTGAAATACTTTTCAACGTAGCCAAAGGTTAATGTATGCATTGCCATGCATGTAATTAACACTTCTCTTGCAGGACTTCGCCTTTTAATATTAACATCACTCTTGTCCATTTGTCACAGTAGCTGGCACTTCCCTTATTTTTTTACATCTTCCCAAATTCACAGCACTGATTTTCTGTCCTCCACATGTATATCTGCAAACCCGTGCCCAAGTCTCATTTCTGAGACTGAGCTGATTTCCGAGTGTCTGCTTCAGCGGCACCTTGCAGTGCCCAGCGCCGAGAGTGCTCCTGCCAACCTGCGGGCAGGGAAGGATGCTCTGCACATGTCCCCTCTGTATCCACACCTCCCAGGGCCTCCCTTCAGGCTTCCCTCCAGCCCATGCCTGCAATCTGAGATCCAGCAGCTCCTCTCTGCCAGTTCAGTAGCTTGTCAAAGTCCTGCGTCATTCTTGGCTGCTTTAACCCACCCTGCCCCTCCATCCCAACTACCATTTCAGCTCAGCACTAGATCCACTTTTGACATTTTGGCATTTTTAGTCCATCTGCTGAGGCTTCTTCTGACTGTGGCATATGTCAGTGCTCCCAAGGGACATCAGTCAATTGCTTTGCTGCAGCTTCAGCTTCTTCTGTAATGATCGAGGCTTTACTAGTCCCTGACCAGGAACTGAATCAATTCAGAGTTTGATTGAAACATTCAGTCCATTTAATATATTAATGCTCAGTATTGGAAGTGATGCAATCACTAGACAGATGCTGACTGCAAGCACCTAACTGTCCTGGATCACAGTTCTTCTCAGTTTTCTTGAATCCACACACTCCGTAAGAATTAAGGATAAGATCATGTTTTCTGTATTATGTCTTTATCTTTTGACAGATTTTTGAGCAGGATTTCAGGTGTTGCCATGCCGAATGGCAGCAGGTTGTTCCTCCAGCATGGGCTCCAGGAAGGAGAGCTGCCGTTTGCTCACCCACTTCCACCCTCCCTTGGCTGCTCTTTAAAAAAATGCTGAGAGCACGCTGTTGCTGGCAAACAAAAAAGATGGGGTGTTGCTAAATATTACCCCAAACTACCTCAGAGTACATAGCCACGGTGTGTGATTAATAAAAGGGAGTTCTTTAATCAATACTCATTTCCTGACCAGTTGTCAAAGTCCTCCTTTTCCCCTTCCACACTTCGCTGTAATGCTGAGTTCAGTGTTTTTTACTAATTTACCGTGCCAAAAAGGCACTGTGCTGGGATGCTGGTCGGTCACCTTGCAGGGATCACACATGTGCCAGCAGGACCAGTTGCCAGTGCTGCACAACACTGCAGAGAAGGGAGGTCAGTGGCATTAATCGAAACTAACTGGAGGGGCAAATAATCTAAATTTCAGACACCCACATGCAGCAGGGGCTTGGCTGGTGCGATCACCCTCACGATGGCAGGGCTGCTGAGGGCGTCCGGGATGGGGTGAGGACAGCCTTTACGGGCAGTGGTGTCTTTGCAGCCAGGAACAGAGAGGGAAAGCAAGAGAAATACTTGGAGGCTGTTTTATGCCATCCTGCTGTTTGTCTCCCCTCTTCCTCCGGCCCTGCTCCTACCACGAAAACACTCCAGGCTGAGGAGGTTTAACTGCCTTCCCATGGCTTGGTGGTAGAGGTACAAATGAAACTTGAGATGGCCTTAGGACAAGGAGGACACCATAAAACTGTACCTCCTCCTGCTATTCCCATTACTGCATTATCTTTCATAACAGGGGTGATGACTGCTTTGCTATGCGAGTGCTTTCGCTGCAGACTGTCACATGCTGCACCGCTCCCTTCAAAGGCAGTGAGGAGTTTCAAAGTCAAAATACTGGAACAGAGGGAGGAAAAGGGTCCTTTTCTGTTGTAGTTTTCTAAGCTATTCTTTCACCATCATAAAAAAATACAAGGAAGGAGAAGGTTTTTAAAAGACTCAAAGGAAATAAACATTGACTGAACTCGCTTGACTCCAGTTGCCAGACATGGAATTTTTAATAATTTTAACATATCAGAAATGTCAATAATTCTCTGGAAACCCAAAGGCCTTCTTGTTTTTGTCTTTCATTTTAGCCTAACGATAGATAAGCGAAAGCCCGTATTTTTCCTTTTTCCAGCCTAAGACAAAACTTCTCTAAACAAGGAGGACTATCCAGGTCAACAAAGCAGGGACAGGCTGCACCATGGAAATAAAAAACATCAGCTCAGTTTCCAGAGAGGTGAAGAATCAAAGGGTTTTTTCCCTGCCAGGAATTCCTGTCTCCCAGAGAAACTCAACCGATTTGAAAAGACCAGCAGAAAACTCTCTAACAAGGGGGGGGGTGTGTCTCCCCATGGGAAAAGGGGCTGCTACATTCTCTTCCTCTTACAAAACGCCTACATTTTCTTAACTGAAAGCTGGATATATTTTCAGTGTGTTTTCAGTGCCTTACAAATCATTTTGCATTTTAGTCTCTCTTGTTGTTCCCCAGCCACTGGAAGGGCTGATTTTTTTGATTTATATTTCATAGGGGTAGGTGATGATACTTTACTCGTCTTGGAAAGTCGTTAGCACAAGGAGTCCCGCTGGAACATAATCGTCTGCAAAACTGCCTGTTCATGAAAGGTATTTGTAGCCTGGGCCAGCCTGTAGACAGGGCTGGGCCAAATCGTAGTCAGTCATAAAATATGATCCTTTGGTCTGTTGTTTCCCTAAACTGACTATCTTAAGACAAAAATCCTTCAGCAGGTATTTTAGCCAGGCACTAATGATATTTTATCCCATTTAAGTAATCCCACTCCCAGTCATAAAAGTCCAAGTTATCTCAAAAACAGCTCTTTGGATTTAACGGTGCTTAGTCAGCCAAGTCCAGCCCATTTATTTTTGTTCTTCTCCTGAAAGTATTCAATATATTCAAACACTTTATGACAATTGCACCGAAACGGAAAAGTAAAAAAAAATTATAGTAATAAAGGGCATGTGGGAGGGTTCCAAGAATTCCTTAGGAAAATTGTTTCAAATCCATGTGCATAAAAAAGAACACTTTTTATTCTAGGCATGACTGATGAAAAATGTTAGGAGCTAGAGTTGGGAAAAATATTTTGGATTTCGTAAATGGTGGCAATGTGTTTTCTCCCTTTTTTGCTCCATTTTGGCTGCCCATGTCCTTCAGCAGCTTTATGTCCTGCTGCATCTCTCCGTAGCAGCCATGGCCTTTGCCAGGCACTGGGCACAGAGAGCAGCCAGAGCCGAGAGAGGTGGCCCAGCAGGAGAAGAGCCTCCCAAACGTGCCCTCCATTGTTTTTTCTGCTGCATTTTATTTTAGCTTTTTTATTATACTGGCAGCTGTAATAAAATATGCAAAGTCATGAAAGTCTCAGGGCCACCTGAGTTCAAGCAGTTTGGCATAAGGGCCAGCACAGGGCAGAACCTCCTCCATGACAGGCGAACACGGGGAAAGTGCAGAAACCCCTCCTTTCTGAAGCAGGGCAGCTGCAAAATCCTGTGGCAAATCCCACTAGGCATTACTGAAGACCAGCCGGTGAGGGCATTCCCTCTTGTGGATTTAAGGACAGTTCAGAGCAGAAGGATTGTAAAGGACAAATATGCAGGAGATGGGAAAGCTCCCATGGTGGGACCTTACGTGGTCTTTAAAAATAAACTCATAAATAAAAAAATTAACTCAGGATTACCTCTGTGGCCATGCTTCCCCCCCGCCCCCAGACACTGCAAATTAGGAATAAGGAGACACTTCAGTAAATTGGAGCATTCACTGAAATAGAAAGAAGAGGGAAACTTTTTAAGTGAAACATTGTTATTTTTGTCAAGTGTTTACCAAAATACAAGTTGGAAGATTATTTTGAAAATTCTGCCAACTCTAACATTACTCAAGGCTCAGTGAGGGCAAGTGGGATATGGAATAATTTTTGTGTAGATGTGGTTTACTCTATATTAGAAATGGATGTAGACTGTCTGATTTTATTGGGCTAATTAATTACATGCTAGCCCAAGTCAGATTAGGTAACTGTATTTTCAATTGTTCGGCATTCTTACCAGAAGGTGGATGTCAGCCAGATATTTTAAAATATCCCCACTATTCCATTTGCTTCCAAATAGATGTTTTAGCTTTGCATTTGGAGCAGGAGTTGCGCAAAACAAAGCAGCAAACCAGTTTCTCAGCACGGTGATGCCTTTTGGGCCATTTGAAGTACAGATGCGTTATCAGTGGCGGAAGATATTTTATCTTAGCAGTAAAAAAGGGTCATCACTCTGGGGTAATTATAAACATAAGCCCTGAATGTCAGGTACTTGCCATAACGGATTCACATTTGAGAGTGTTTTTTTTAACAGCATGCCACTTGGAGCAACATCTCCCATTGCAGTATGGAAAGGAGCTGTCATGCAAACATCTCCTCATGGTACCTTTAAGGATCTGCAGCGCCATCAGAGCAGCTTGGCTAACATTGGCATGTCCTACTTATGTATATGTGTTAACCAACACTATATTTGTTCTGCTCCTCTCTCTCACCTACTCTCTGTTTTTGCTGTACCTAGAAGAGAACAGCTCAAGGTCATGAGCTTCTATCTTATAGGCATAACATATGGGCTCAAAAACTGCCTGGCATCCGATGTGGGAAATTCAAGAAACAAGCTGTGGTGACACTGCTTGCTGAATGCTGCAAGAAGATCACTGGAATTCATCGCTATTTTCATACCACTATGACAGGAGAAACTAATTCAAGACATTTTGAAAATCTAGCTAATGTGTTGTGAAGGCTGAAACAATATGGGCTGAGAGCAAAGGCCAAAAGCAAATTCTTTCCGAGGAAGCTGAGCACGCTGAGCATATGTTAGATATGCAGGGCCTTTCTAAATCAGTGGATAACATAGCTGCTGTAGCAAATGTCCCTTGCACAGACTCTTTCCTTTCTAGGATTCAGAAGTTATTGCAGCCGTCTTTTGCCAACCTTGCAGTCCTCCTCCACTCTGTGTCTCAGATGCTCAAGCCGGCAAGAAAAATGAAAGTATTAAATCTTCTGCAAAAAAACACTGGCAGAAACCAAGGAGATTATCAACTCAGGTAGAGAGCAATCCTCTTTCAAAGTATCTGTCTTTGATATGTGTCCTCCAAGGTATATTTAGGGCAGTTTCTATTGAAATTGGTGGCAATTAGGCACTTAGATACCTCTGTGGTATCTAAGCCTTCCCACTCCGCCAGCAGCCCTAACAAACGCTTTTGAGTGCGATCCCCTGCAGGAAGAATTAGTTTCGAAAAGGGAAATGGGTTTACAAGTTGTGAACTCAGACAAGGACATTGAAACAACAAAAACCTGGCCGACTCCTTTGTTCAGCCACAAAAGCCAACCACCATTTGGCCGAAACCTTCACTTTTCCACTGCATCTTCTTAAATGAGGTTTTGGAAGGTCCATTTGTAAGAAGCAGATAAAACCAGCTGCCAGTAAGGAAATGTCATCTCATCCCAGATAAAGTACGTGCTGGGAAGTGGGTGCAGATACTGTGGCTTAGCAGGGTCAAAAAATGTCCCCACCAGCAAGTAGGAGCTGAGGGCATGAAGCTCCTGCAGCAACTCTTCTGCGGGGAAACCTGCCCGTGCTGGGGTGTCACAAGAGCACTACAGAACTGAGAAACTCCTTTTCAATACCAGAAGCTTTTATTAGAGAAATAGCACAGACTAGTTCTTGCTGGTTGCCTTCCTCTACTTCTCCTCCTTTCCCCAAGTAGACACACTGTCTGCACTCTCTTTTTCTTGCACAGCTTCTCCCCCAGATTTTCCTCCCCCCCTGAAACCCTGCTAAAGACCGAAGGAGATGGGACTTGCAGAAGCAGAGGCTTTTGAAGGAAGTTTAAAGGAAACTTCTGAATAGCCTAGCTGGGTGAATGCTGAGAGGAATGTGAATATCTGTCTGCCTGCGTCTGAAAATAGAAAGGACGGAAAAGAATTATTCGAGGTGTTTCAAGAGGTTATAAATAAAAATAATGAGATGAGATTTCAGACAGAAATGTTAAGGCTGAATATCAAGGGGAATTTCCTGACAGTGAGTGCTTTAGGTCTTTCCTGGTGGTTTCTTAAGAGAAGTGATGGAAAGTTATCACTAAAGGCATAAAGTGGAGAAGGCACTGGGAAATGCACATCAGGCAACCCTACACCGCTGGGCAGAGGTGGGCAGAATTAGTCCCCCTCCATCTTCGCTAAGTCCATTGCTTAATAACAGTAGTGTTACCCTAATGCACGTCCCTAACCAGCCAGGAGCAACGTAACCACCAAATTTTTGTCACAGAAGTGCAGAGGCTTGTGGGATTTTCACTAGAGTGTGTTATCCATGCTCTGTAAGGTTTCTGCTAAATTCAGTTTACTAAAAGTTCCTGAATTAGGTTATAAGGTTATTCCTTTACAGATTTTATTTCTATCAGCATTTTTAGCCTCCAGTTAGCAATTTCCATGTTACTCAGAGCCATCTTTTTTGCATAGGCCCAGCAATAAAATCACAGGCCAGTTTAGATATTATTTTTCTCAAGGGATGCCTAGGCGCTGAAAGAAGAAGGGAATGGTTTAAAACCATTAAAGCCAGCTAAACTAGATGAGTGGCTTTTACTCTTCTTAATCAGAATTCCTTTTAAGTGTAGCCCAAGGTAGGAGAAAAACCAGGAAAATAAAAGTTTCTACATTTGTCACACGCTTTGCACATCAGATTTGTAAACCACGCCGTCTGTGTGGCCACCAGTGTGGCCTAATGCCTGCACACACACCAGCCCCAAATGTGGGAGAGCTGGATCCTCCCCAAAAGCCTGTTCCTGACCTAGCAGGTGACCTTAACAATTGTCACTCTGTGCATTAAAATGGATATAATAAATTGTTTTCCTTTTTAAAGTACTTAAGTATCTGTCCCTCAAAGCTGTGATACAGAAGCTGGATATTAAGAAAATAAATAAATAAAATTGATAATAGATTTGATTCTGCATAAAACAAGTCCCACGTTAAATCTAAGCCCAGGTTCTTGGATTAGGCATAAGCCTATCATGAATGTTCAGAATGGGGACCTTTTTCCTATGAAGCTGAAATCAGATTTTGACTCAGTGAGACTCTTTGCATGATCTCCTGCCTTTCTTCCTGTTATCAGGAGGGAGGCCAGAGAGATGCAACTGTACCTTTAGCCTCTGGCACTATAGCTGGGACCTCATATTTATCATGTGTTGTGCTATAGGATTAGATGAGAAAGAAGGTCGTTAAGCTTTTTTGTCCCAGAAAGAAGACAGGCCTAACAAGAGATGCCTACAAGCATCCCTGTTACTTAGTTGAATGTTGAAATAGGTGCGCAGGAAAAACATCAGTTTCCAAATCAATAACATTCAACTTGTACAGAGAAAAATGGGTGCAGAGACAGGGTTGTGTGATAAAGATGTGTCATATTGGTTCTGAAAAAGCCAAAGGCTTTTTTTCAAAGCCTGTTATAATTGTTCTGGGTGTTGGATCTAATCCTGAAAGATCCCAGTGATGAAACATATGAATATCAAAGGAGGGATTACATTTACTGTAACTTCAGAGTCTTTTTCCTGCTCCCTTCAGGTGGATTTAGAAATGCTTATTTAGTTTTCAGTCACTGTAGGGTTTAATCTCACCATACAATAGGAGCATGTTACTTAGAAATTACTGAAATGGTGAAAATATTTCTCCTCCACACTGGTCACCAGTGAAGTTCTTGATGTAAAAAAGCTGAAGAGGGAACAGGGCATTTAAGTAACTTCACAGCAACAAAATACAACTCTAATGAACCATATACTATCCTTTTCTCCAACTACTTCTAAAAGACTGTAAAAAGATTGCATTGCTGCACAAGAAATAGTTGGGTATTGTAATATGCTGGAATAGCTCAGCTGTACACAGAGAGCTTAATGACTTGTCTAATGTCAAAGATCAAATCAAAATTGCTCTCAGGAAAGGGATGTGGGTATTGAAATGTGTGATCATGTGCCCTGCCCAGGGAGAGCGGTAGGTGATGATGAAAAAGCAAATTCCAACACAGTGTACTAATTTTTTCTAAAAGTATCCTGCAAATGTAATGCTTCACTAGTTAACACTTGTTTTATTAGTAAATGTCAATGAAATGTTAATGTGACATTTTACCACAATCAGGACATTAATTTAATTATGTAAAGATCCTCATTAATTAGATTCTCTAATTGCTATGTTATTTGCTTCCTAAGCCCAAAATTGTTAGTATGATCTTTCTCCAATAGCGTCCACTCCAATATCTGTGTAAAGCCCCTGGACCCACAACGTTCTCTGTGACCAATTTAATAAACTGCATTACTTTCATTGACATTAGCAACAGAAGTGTTTAGTGTTTGTCATTATTGTTCCTCCTGCTTTTGCTAAAAAAACACCTCTTCAACAGGTAGATTGAACTAAGACTCTTCCTTGCTTTTGCAGAACATCTCCATAAAGAGGAAATAATCTGACAAGGGCATATGTGATTCAGTGGTTTGGTTATATTTTATGGTTCAGTTTAGGTTACGGCTCATGCCCTCTGTCAAACACAATGTGAAAGATCTGCCAAACGTGACTGGAATCAAAATCAAAGACAAAGCAGTCAGCATCATTTGTGCAAGCATATATCAAAAATCTGCAGTGTTTCTGCTTCCAATTAGTCCTACTTTGTGACCCGTTGCACTAAGTCTAGTTCCAGTGTTTCTTTGCAGATGGTCATGATAGTCTCTATTCTACTATCACCCTGGCAAGCTAGACGCATGTTCCTGAACTCAAAATGCTTTTTTTCTTCTAGTCACTTTCACTGATTCTTTTGAAGTCAACCAAATTGCTTGTAAATCAGATGGCAAAATAAAATAAGCTTTCTCTTGTGACCATACTGTATTTTTATTGGACATCCCTCCCAACAGGGAAAGCTTGTGTGAATGATCCAAAAACTGAAATTATGCTCAGTTTTCAAGCTTACCCTGTGGCCACTGTGCTTGGGGCTGATCACTCCTTCCACGTGCTGCCAGTCATCTAATACTCCAGGCTGCTTTATTTATATACTCGACAACCAGCGTTTTTATCTCTGTCTTGCCCCCAAACCATCTGCCCTATCTGCTTTGAACTTAGAGCAGAAGACTTTGCCAGCTTGTTTATAGTACTCATGTTAAAAACAAGTAGATGTTGAAAAGATTTTCAAGCTTGACAGATTATCATATATTTTTGCACTGGCCACAGCTTGAAATTCAGTAGCATGGGGATGTGTTTCTATATATCAAACAGTAGCTTGGTGTATATTCCACACCTGAAGTTCAGCAACAGAAGTTCCCATTGCCATCAGTGACACACACTACTATGAGGCCGTTGTTTGCCTTTTCTCATAAATTCCAAGTGCTCTTTACAATGGCCAAGCACTGGGGTCAAGAGCACCATCCCAAGAATAAAATATTATGCTTCTTTCACTTTAGCAAATGGATATTCAGGAGAGTGGAGGGCTGGCTTCCTAGGTTGTTAGAACAATTTATTTCCAGCTGATGATGACAGAAAACAGAGAACTATGCGGCAACGAACCACCAATTTTCCTTACTTTGGAAGAGCTCAGCACCATGATGAGCGGAGGACAATTCAGCAGCAAGTGGGGTTTTGAGTTGTGTGGAGGGTTGTGTGCCCATGGGGTAATTAGCCACACAAGTCCTCTGATCCACGGCTCCTTTTCAATTGTATGCTCCAATATGGATATTAGCATGCATAGAGGGAACCTCAGTCAGAAATAGCTGTTTCTGTCCCTCTGTCCTGCAGGAGCTGAGGAGGTTCGGCAGCACGAAGGAGCTCCTTGCAGGCAGCACTGGGATGTAACGGGGACACCAGGAGGGCTGTTCCCTCCGCCTCATGGAGCTGCAGGAGGTGGGCCATGCATGTCCTTTCTGCAGGGCTCAGAAGAGACCACACAGTCCCACAGGCAACTGGCTCTGGCCCCACAACCTCGTTTTCATTTGTTTTCCCATTTAGTTCTTGTTCTTTCAAGTGGAAATGACTAATTTGTTCCAAAGGACGCTGGTGGAGAACAACTTATTTATGTCCCTTCCACAGCTGGCCAGAGTCTGTGCAGTAAATGCAGGTGATTTATCTGAGGCTGTTTACAAGCACAGAAGATGTGCTTCCTGCACAGAACAGGGGCACACGCTGCTTTTTCCTTCTTTTATTTCCTCTTCTTTTCCATTCTTTCCTTTTTACGAGGGTTTCCAAATTCCTCTCATAGGGCAATCAGGTTTCTGTAAAATTACTGATTCCTCTTATACCTAACAAAATGCTCTGCCTCTTCCAATGCAAAATTTTTTCTGGATGTCTGTGTTTTCTTACAACATCTTCCCTGGTTAACAGTCTGCATACTCGATCAGTTGCAACCACAGCTTCTGAGCTAAATGTAGTAGAAAACCACATTAACGTAATCTCTGTAGTGATGAAATGAATTCAGTACACACCATAAATCTTAAAAGTGGTCCTAAAAGCATGAACTCATTACATATTGCATACATCCACTGTTACCATGATCTCATAGTCTTGAACTTAAAGGTTTTCTTCTTGTATGAGAAACTGGGCAAATATTTTCTATTGGATTGTGCTGATGTATTTGCAGATCGGCACATGGGCAGCCCCAGCGCTTAGCAGAGGATGTCCTGGTGTGACCTGCGGCTGGTTTCTCACAGCCCTCACGCAGTGGCACAAATCGGGGCACAAATGAGACAGCTCATGTCCAGCAGCTATTGCCCTCTTCAGCAAACCTCACTTTTTTCCTTGCGAACAGCTTTTCTCCTCTCACTCCTTTCTCCTTCCGTGCTTTTCCTCCTCAGCAGCACCTTATACTTTCTGAAACAAGCTTATGCCCACCTTCATTTTGGCATACCCTTGAATTGCTAAGAGACGTGCTTCAAAAGTCTTATTTTTAATGTCTCCAGAGACTGCCCAATGCCCAGTGCAGTTTAACGTTTCTGAGCGCTATGTGTTATCACAGATGTAGGGAAAAATGTTTGTTTGGAAATAGCTAACTTCTCTGTTGCGGTACATATTTATACAATACAGGTAGTGCTATCTGATATTAACATGCTTCCTGGCATCCTAATAAGAAGGGTGTTCAGGTTTCAGTGAGACTACTCCTGTCAGAATAATTCCCACATGGTCTGTGTCGGCTACGGCTGTTCTGGAAGCATCAGGACACCTGTGGTCGAGAGGAAAGTGTCACGTAATTTCAGGAGCACATGGAGTGCAAGCACAATCTGAAATCTTTGTCTTATTAATATTTGATGCGTTGTTTTCTTTCATCTGCGCTGGAGAAATCAGAGGAGTTAAAAGAAGCAAAATGATTTAAACCCTCACTTTTCTGTCCTGAGGGACTATAAACACCATTTTTCTTCCTTGATGTATTGAGTGAAGTCATTGACAGGTACTGCATTAGGGAGCAGAAATACTCTATGCTTTTCAGTCTGTTATAAAAAAAGGAAATGCAAACCCAGTCGGAGTTTGCAGCTGGATCGTCGCTCCCATGTCCGCTGGGCGACAGCTCACATGCGAGCGAGGAAGCAGCTGCACAGGAACGGAGCGGTGACATTTGTCAGGGTGCTGGTGACGCTAACCTTCAGGTCCACCCGCCCTATTATTCAGCTCCAGTTTGTCTTTTATACTCTTCCTTCTAGAGGCATTAGTTGTTTTTTTCCAGCCTACAGCTCAGTAAATGTGTGTAACTCCACCAAGGACAAACACCTTTTCTTTCACTCCTCTGGGCCTCTGTAATTTTCCTGCTGCAAATCCACATCAGAAAGGATCCAGTGACAAACCTGGGGTCCTCCTGGCCCTTTACATCCAGCTTCATGCCCTCGTCCTCCACCCGGCAAGAGAGCTACTTACTCACACCACGCATTTTGCTGCCGCTGGGCTAATGGGTTTCCAGGAGGGCATCACTGGAAACGCACGTCCTATTTGCATTGACATTTATAGAGGTCATCTTTCTCTCCTTTGAAAACCTGCTCAGAAAACAGGCTACACACATGTCAAGCTGCTGCTTGTTTGAAATTGTGAGGAGCGAAGAGAATCTTTAATGGGCCTGTCACTGTAAATTTTGAGTTTTAATTGCACTGGATAAGTCTTTCAGCTTGTCTTGGCACTAGCTTAGTCACAAGGAAGATATCTAAGTAACTGTGTCAGGTAGTGCTGGCTTAAGTATTTTGAAATTATCATAAAAGTCTCCAATGACTAGCAATTTACAGAATATTATGTTATTCTTAGAAAAAAAAGGAAGCTTCAAGCAAAATCATCAGATAGTGCTTTGAATCTCAGATTAATATATATTTACTGCTAGAAGGCAGGAGAGAAAGACTTCAGAGATGTGTTGGTACTGCTGCTCTTCTTGCTTGATATCACCTTTATAGCTCTCTTTCTGGCAGGGAATTGCAGAGCAGATGAACTGAGGTCCGGAGCTTGTAAGATGCTCCTCGCTGGAGGCACCTCCCAGGCAGAGACCCAGGATAGACCTGCAGGAGGAGCCACGGAGTCCTGGGCTCGAAGACCTGCCGACCGCCTCAGCGCTCCTCGTAGGAGCCTCCCTTTCTGGCACCAACACAATACTAAATTAGGTGAAAGACTAATTAGTGCAGCTAATGAAACCACTGCACTGGAAACTACCATGAAAGGCCACGAGGCTTACTGATTAATGGTTTCAGTGGGATTGCAGGGACTGACATCAGGACCCACTGAGATGCACAGAATACAAGTTACATTTCTAGCAGCATCTCTGTTAATCCAGGTAAATATTGCATAAAATGAATGAGAGAGAAAGTTATTTTCCTAATGCATTTATACGGATCCCCTTATATGAAAAAAAAAAAGGAGGGACATTAAAAGGCCACGTACCTAATGCTAATTTTTTAGTACCTGTTTTAGTTTGACTGTGCCAAAAACAGTCTTTCAGGGTGGGAAAGCACAGCAAAAGGCAGGAAATATCCAGTGCAGACAAGGTGCCAAACACCTCCAATTTACATCCCCAGCTGGTTTCAGGTCATTTTTGTGGACATAGATCAACTGTGGAAAAATTATATCAATAAGAGAACGGTCTCATTTATTTCTTCCTTTTTCCTACCTGTGGGTGCCTTCATAATTCTGGGTTTCCAGCAAACGCTGTCAAGTTTTACAGCTGAATAAACCCAGGATCCCCATTAATGAATCAACCTTCCCTGGGCTCAGAGGACCCCTGCTGCAGCGGACACCGTGGTCTCAGAGCATTTCCTGTCCCAGTGGTTCCCATCCTCCTTCTCCCACTCTCCAGCTGGAGGAGGAAACTCCAAGGATCCATCTCTTTTCTAGCCGCAAAAAAAACCAGCGAGCTTTGATCACCAAAACCTGGCTGAAAGTCATCCAGGGACGAGGCCCCAGGCTGGGAAGATTCATAGGCTGTTTGATTACGTTGGACACATCTTCTCTTTTCTGCCTTTGGTTCGTATTTGTTCATGGGAGAGAAGCGTAAGATCTTTTTATAGTCTTTAGATAGCCAGCCACATGGTGCTGGTGTGTTGTAAAGCTGGACACAGTAGGCAATCTACACCGGATTCGATCCCAGGCCATGGCAGGTGCTTTGCACATATTGTCCTGCTACAGTTTTCCCAGTAGGAGCAGGGGACTTGCCAGTATAAAGTCTCCTTGCCAGGCTTTTTGTCCCTTTGAGGACTGAAAGAACAGATTTAGCCTTTTTTACATTAATGCAGGCTAGTAATAAAAATGTGTGACCCAATTGTGATTATAAAAACAATGAGAACAGGGCTAAGGTTTTATAACTTATGACAGCAAAATCCTCCACTGAATCACAGGAGTACGTATTCTACTGCAAAGCTGTGATTTAACCGAAGAAGTCTTTAAATTCAGACAAAACGTGCTAGTAGGATTTTTTTTAGATGAGTCGTCTCTCAGTCCTTCTCCTGGACCCGGCTGTCTGGAGTGATGCTGGTTGGGGTGGCTGCCCGTAGGGCTCTATCCGCACACAGAGCTCAGGTGCTGCTGCCAGATAGACGGACACAGCGTGTGTCCTCCACTGGGCTCGGCTGTCCACCAGGAGCCTCCCAGGCTCTTACCCACAGAGGTAACAGAATCACTGCAAATCCCCATCTTTCGCTTTTGAAAAGCACAAGTCCAAATGAGTTTCCCTTTTGCACAGGAAAAGCCATGAAAGTTTTGGTTTGGATTGCTCTTTTACTTAAAAAAATGCAAGCAGGCAGGAGCATATGTGAGTGCATAAAAAAGGCTCTCCCGCATCTTCAGAAAATAGACTCTTCCAAACCTCAGACCATCCTTTCTTTGGGAATATATACTTTTTAAAACGAGCTAATTATAGTCTTATCTCAGAAAACAGAGGATTCATGCTTGACCTTCTCAGGGCAGCTAGAGTACATGTGTGAATCTCTCTGCAGATTACGATAGAGTTCGTTTACAGAGGTGTAGCCCAATTCGCTGTTTAAACTCTGCTGAGCTTTTAATGGCAGAGCTTTCCTGCCTGACATCCCCAGCCTCCCCCTGCAAAAGCAAGCCTTGGGTGTCTGCATGTGCACAGAAAAGTGGGACTCTTCTAGGAAATGCTGTGTTTTCATTCCTCGAATTGCCTTCAACTGGTCTTTGTTCCCCATGTGATGCCTCCTGGGTGCCACCAGGCATGGGTGACCACTGGTCATGGCAACCTTATACATTGCTGCAACCCTGTGCATGTCAAACCTTGCGCTGGGGTTGCTACCTAAGCACCCAAACACGTCACCCTGGCTAGGAATTACATGAACAAACATTTGAATGTAATTTCCCCTGCACGAAAGCTCCTCTGCCTTTTTCCTTTGGCAAGCTCCTTTCCAAAAAAGAGCGGTCATGCCTTTTTATAAACCCAACTCTCTTCATGTGCAATTGCTTTCTGGATCCTGTGGTGCTACTTGCCACATGCGAATTTTTTCCATTGTCCTTGGCAATTATAGGAGTCAAATGCCAAGTGGTGGAAGATATTTTCTATTGCCACAGCATCTTGGCTTCCTGGCTGGTTGCTCTGTCAGTTGTGCTGTTGATTGTGGAGCTACCTCTGTTGCTGTTATATGTTTAAATTCATGGACTTACTTCGTCCCCATATGTTGTTTTCCTTTCTCACCTTTCAACTGCTTTGAACATTTTTCCAAGAATTAATACTTCCTTGCGTAATTTCCACATGAGTTCAAGATGCAAAATTTCCCTGAAATGGCTTTTCTCCTTACGTTAGGAGGGTTCTGGATAAATTCTCCAAGTTCATCTGCGGACACATTTATGACATAGCTGAGTGTTTCCCCATGGCTTTATGACATCTGGTATTTGCTCTAAAAGCAACCATATTTTCTGTTAGCTCAGTGTTGCTCTGTACTGGTGATTGTCTCCTTTGGAAAAAGATGTGCCTTCCACCCCAAATCACTTTTTCTCTAAAACTTTTGGAGTGTTGTTTCATAGGAAATGTATTAATTTGGTTTGTTCTAATTACCAGGGGATACAATAGACTGGTCCTTGGTGACAGATAATTAAAGGCAGAGTTGTTCACAAAATTGTGCAACACATCTTAGACAGGAGAGAGAGCATAAAGCTATTGGCAAAAAAACCCACTGTCTTGGTTCACTGAAACAATTAAGGATTAGTAGGATCAGACTCAGTGATTTTTTTGGTTTTGATGTTTTTAATAAATTTTGTGTAAAACCAGATTCTCAGCTGCTATAAATCAACATATCTTTATTGAGTCAAATGTGACAGCTCAACCAGTTGAGAATCCAGCCCCTTGCTTTCATATCTATTTGAGAAAGAGCTGCAGACAATGCTGGAAAGAAAGAAAAGGAAAAAAAAGTCTTTCAATAACATTAAAGTTCTGCTACCTGCCAAGCAGTTCAAAGGTTGGCATTTTTAACCCATAAAGGAAAGCTGTCTTGCTGCTGCTGAGCTCAGCACTGCAGAGTGCACCCAGGAAAAGTAATTTGCCACTCATTCATGATAAAAATGGACATTTCTGTTCCTCTGCTACCAGCAGCTAAAAAGTGGCTGTACTCATGACACCAGCAGCATGGGAGTCCAGTGTAGGGCTGCCAAGCCAAAATACAGTCAATAGGGGAAGAATCCCTTTGCTGGGTATTTCCATAAACACCAACAGACCCATTTCACAGGTGATGCATTGATGGTCCTGCCAGCATTGCAGCAAGATGAAGAGTTACACAATGACCAAGGAACTCCTGCTCCTTACTGCGAGGGTGCACAGATGGAGAAGAACAGGTAATACACCCAATAAACGCTGCCTGATTCATCTCAAGCTTTGCTTATGGTGACTTGACCAAAGTCTTTTTAGAAGGAGGGCATTAAATCACGTCTTCCCCAAGAAGGAAAGAGAGCAGTCTGAACCAGTGTTCAGACAACCTCAGAAGGGGAAGGAGACTCATTCAAAAAATATGCACCAGTCTTGAGTTGTGTTGCTAAACGCTCTCATTCCCACCTCCAGTTTAAAGCTCTACAGCTGTATAACTGGTGTTTCTATTGATAGCAGCTAAAACACTGATTCATACAGCAACTCGTGCAGAATGCATCTAATAAAGCATACAAAGCTGGGCTAGGAAAGTCAGATTAGCCCCAGAGCAGGCAGAGGACAGGCCTTGGATGCTCATATTCCTCCCCAGTCATATCACCCCAAAGTGCCACACCAGCCTGGAAGGCCCTTGCTCATGTAGGGGTGACTGCTGAGCCCCTTTCTGATGTCCGTTGGGTGATGGGATGCACCTGCTTGTCCCCTCTGAGTCTTCATGACCTGACAGAAATTAATGAGCAGCCGTTAGACATCACAGTTCTTCGGCAGCCAGGATTAAGCCAGAGCATGTATGAACTGAGGACCTAAATTAGTAAAAAACTCAGTATCTTGTTAATTATACCCTAAGCCATGTATACTCCATGAATCAGTAGTTTTACAAACCTGCACAACTGTTCAGCGTTGCAATCTTTTCTGTTCTAATACTACAGCAAGAGGGAAACTGATTTCTTTTTTTTTAACATTATGTGGCTACGGGTTACAATACCTTGGAAATTAATGTTTATGCTACAATGTCAATGTTACCTCAACTATTGACGAGAAGATTATACAATCTCAGAAGACCATCTGGCAAGAAATTTTTTTTGAAAGACATAAAAGCCAACAGATAGCACTGTTCATCAGCTTCACACCATCAGAAACCACTGGTTTCATCATTGTACAGAGGCCATGTCATCAGTCACATAATTTAGAGTGAGAAATATATAAAGATTCTGTTCAGTGGCAATTACAGGTATAAAGACCAATAGAGAAATCATTTGCCGTGCTGCCAGCTCAGGGATTACAGATTTGATGTGTGGTTTCAGTGACCTCAGGGCATTAAAAATGATATCCCTCTCAGCACAGTAGATTGAAAAGTATTGATGAGAGAGTCAAGATCAGAGAAGAGCAGCTTGCTAAGACATTCCTCTGCCTCTGCCCGTTTGCTGCTACATTAATCTCTCCTTGATCTATTAAATTCCATTTTCTTGGACATTTATTATGGGAACATGTAGGAAATGAGCTGAACCTATATCATCGCATCAGCCGACACCCTAAAAGGATTCCAAAGCCATGAATCCAAAAGGATAGAATAGGAAATATGTCACTTGGTGATGCAAGATATGAGCTTTTCACCAAAATGTGAGTGAGACCATGACTTCCTTTTCCCCTCATGGTATTGACATCAAGGATTTTTACTAAAACTGAAAGCATTTCCATTTTGCCAAGTTACAGAACCAGACCATAGCCTATATTATCTTCCTGCTAAAAATGATCCTGCACAGACTGACCTCATCGAAGTAGGTGGGTATATTGCTATTGACTCGTTTGGGTCAGGAGTGCACTTGCTTGTATCTAACCTGTATCATGTTTACTCACAGAAAAACCTGGGCAAGAAATTCAAAAGCATCTTTGCAAATGAATGCTTCTCCCATTAAGGACCTAAATAAGGCTGGGCTTTCTATAGTCTGGCACTGTGTACTCAGAGCTATTGCCAACTCTCTACTCTCTGGGAGTCTCTGCCACAAAGACCTTCAGACAGATAGTAAAGGGTACCAAAAAAGTAATAAAGACTATCATCAGTACTTTACAAACACCAGCCCAAAGGAGTGGTGCCAACACCGTATGTCACATTTAGAGCAACAGACTTTCTGGAGAAGTCATTGCTGTGATGCAGGATGATAAGGTTCAAGCAGAAGTAGAGCGTTCAGTGTGGGTTTCCCTGCTTTTGCACAGTATCTCTGACGGAAAATTAAGCGTTTATAATTTTAGTATTGCAGCTTCAACAGTAGTTCTTAGGAGACTTGAAGGGCTTCAGTCTGCTTCAGTGCTCAGAAACTTTAACCCTTAATGTCCCTCAAAATGTGCTCCTCAAAGCAGCGAGTGAGTTATCTGCCTTGCTGAGATGATGAGCTGTGACCATGTGTGGTCCCAGCAGGACTCAGAGATGTTCCCTTCTGTACGGCCTTGGGGAAGGCTCTATTATATCCCTGTCTGGAGGAACATAAAGTCTTCTTCTGTTCCTCACTACAGCCCACAAACTCGTGTGTATGCTGTTCAGCCCGCATAGCTGCACTTCAGACCACATTGCACTGCTTCTTTACCATGCCGAAGATAAGCTGAGATTTGCCTGAATCACAAAAATTTTCATGATGAAGCATTAGCACACAGAGAAGTGAGCAGTCCCTGGGACAGACATTTGCAGCCTTATTTCTGGTTGCACACTGCACCTGCAGGAGTACGCAGCAGTGCCGTTACCTGCGCCTGCATTTGCAGGACGCAAAGGAGTTCCTGTAGTCGCTGAAAGTCAGTTGTCAATGGGAACAAGTTGTCCACTGCAGTAAATGTTTTGAAAATAAAACAGGCTTTCATTTGGTTAGATTCCTAAGAAGTTCATATTTACCAAAATGAAAACCTTATTTAATCTCTCCTTAAGAGGTAGCTGACCTCAGAATTACGCATGACTTTGTTGCTCACAATCTCAGCGAATTTTGGAATTTAGAGGGATTTTCAGCGTAAAGCTCATCTCAAAACTCTCCTGGAGCCGATTAGTGTCACACGTGTTGTGGTGACAGTCTGCCCGCAGCGATGTCATGGCCAGGTCTGATCGTGAAGGTCAGGTGTGATCAATTGTGCCGGTCACGGGCTAGCTTTGCAAACGGCATGTAACCCACATCCCACTGACAGGAGACGGCTATTTCTGGCTTATTGTGGAATCCCCTCTGCTGTTTCACTATTAGTACATACTGTATATATAGTACATAGTATATATATGCATCCTTCAGCTAAGCAGCTGCATATCTAATCACCTTGGATAGGAATGAATGAAAGGTAAGAGGTACAAGTATATCCTCTAAAGAAAGGACGGTGTTTCAGAACAACCTTTTTTAGGCAATTGTTGAATATCATTCCATATGTACACAATACCATTACAGATTTATGCACCCATGCTCAGCAAGCTGAGTATTTTAATACTAATAATGATAATAATAATAATAATAATAATAGGTCCATGCTGAGCATATATCAGACTTTCAGCTTGACTGACTATAAGAAACAATTGGCCAGATCATTAATTTCTCCCACTCAAAGTACACCCACTGAACTGTAAGGGGATGCAGGGGTGTATCCCTGCTGAGATTCACTTAGCATTGTTGGCCACATCCAGCTCTCCAGCCACACGTCTGCAGTCCCTTGCGGCAGCCTCTTTACTCTGTGACTCAGTGGAAATTGCTCCTGATTTATGTCGGTGTAACTGATAAAAGAATGAAGAAAAATACCACAATGTCCATAATCAAACAGCTGTACTGTGATGACTTTGAAGGTGCTACAGGTGCAAATGACAGCGGCCGCAAGTGCTGAGTTACAGCCCCGCACCTCTAACTGGAGGTGTACACGGAAAGGGATGGAGGTACGCAGCATTTAGGGAGCAAGGCATCTGTACAAGTGGCACTTGTACTCAGCTGATGTACTCGGTTCAACAGTAACCATCTGTACACCAAAACCTGGCTTTTCAAACTTATCTGTCTATGCATTTAATTTATTTTTCTTCCTTTGTGCTATCTGATTTGCATTCCCCAAAAGTAGCCACAATTTAAGATTTAGAAAATAATCTACATGTTCTGGAGAAAATCAGACTTTCTTTTTCATCTCATTGTCTCCTTTGCTGTCAAAATCTTATTTTATGCCTTTCTCTTGCAATCCATCTTAATGGTGGCAATGGCATGGGTAATATATCTCTGTGCCTGATGAACTGAGGGACACGTGCTTATATAACTGAGGGACAATGCTTATATCTAAGTCTTTGTGAAGGATTTGAGAACATAAGGGGAAAATACTGTATCCGAGCAGCATCTCACTTATTCTCACATAAAGAGACTAGCTCTGCAAACCAAAGTGTCTCATCCAACTCAAAGTAAAAATCAAATGAATGAGCATCCCAATATATTGAGTCCAGCCAGCCCAGTTTACCTCATCCAGGCTTATCATCCCTCCAATTGGTGTTGTACTAGATTTTCTTTATTCTGGTTAGGAAAGAAAAAAAAAATACTTCTGCCAGTGTGATATTTGGTTAATGGATGCCTAGAAGCCCCTGGCTGTGATTCCTCCTCATCTTTCATGACATTTTTTGTGTAACACTCATATCTGTGCCAGAAACAATGGGTCTAGCTGGTAAAATACAATTCAAAAAGGAAATGTAGCTTTTCACAATGTGACGTATATTTAAAAATCATTAAACTAAGCAACAGAAATAGCACATGGCCTAAATACATTTTCCATTATTTCCATACACCATTATGTTTATCCTCGGAAACCAACTTGTACAATATACTAGCTGAAAGAAAAGCAGAGAAATGTCTATGCTACATCACAAATTGAGGTTTTTTACATTGTTACAATTTTGACTTACAATTCTCTGACTGGAGGTATTTCAACTCACAAAGGAGTGAAGTTTTCAGCAGATTTCAGCACTGAAACTAGCCGTGATGCTGAGGAAGCTCCAAGGAAAGGATATGCATAACCAGCCCAATTTTGTCACAATTCACTGCATTTTTGTAAGAGCCTGAGAAAGGGGGAGAGATTTCAGGAATATTCTTGTGCACTGAAATTACAGGCTAGTCCTTGTTAAGGGTAGTGATGGCAATGGTGAATAAGCATTGATTATTGTTACCTCTAACAGTTATATTTTAAAAGACGGTTATTGCAGATGAATAATGTATAAGCTTGAAATCACTTCTCAAGGTACTTGAAGCTTGCCAGTGTGATATTTGGTTAATGGATGCCTAGAAGCCCCTGGCTGTGATTCCTCCTCATCTTTCATGACATTTTTTGTGTAACACTCATATCTGTGCCAGAAACAATGGGTCTAGCTGGTAAAATACAATTCAAAAAGGAAATGTAGCTTTTCACAATGTGACGTATATTTAAAAATCATTAAACTAAGCAACAGAAATAGCACATGGCCTAAATACATTTTCCATTATTTCCATACACCATTATGTTTATCCTCGGAAACCAACTTGTACAATATACTAGCTGAAAGAAAAGCAGAGAAATGTCTATGCTACATCACAAATTGAGGTTTTTTACATTGTTATAATTTTTGACTTACAATTCTCTGACTGGAGGTATTTCAACTCACAAAGGAGTGAAGTTTTCAGCAGATTTCAGCACTGAAACTAGCCGTGATGCTGAGGAAGCTCCAAGGAAAGGATATGCATAACCAGCCCAATTTTGTCACAATTCACTGCATTTTTGTAAGAGCCTGAGAAAGGGGGAGAGATTTCAGGAATATTCTTGTGCACTGAAATTACAGGCTAGTCCTTGTTAAGGGTAGTGATGGCAATGGTGAATAAGCATTGATTATTGTTACCTCTAACAGTTATATTTTAAAAGACGGTTATTGCAGATGAATAATGTATAAGCTTGAAATCACTTCTCAAGGTACTTGAAGCCCTTAGCTGAGATGCACAGCATGGGCATATTGCTTAGATTGTCTTCAGAGTGTTCAGCTTTATTGTTCTGAAACACTGCATAACAATCTCCCTTAAAACATCAGTTTGTATAAATCATACCTACCAGAAGTGGTGATGATTTATATGAATGAAACTCTTACAGCTCCTGTGCCTCATGAACACCTCAAGCCCAGGTTGACCATTGCTAACTGTTACAACCAGGAAACAGAATTTGATTTTTCTTAGACAGAAGTCATGTTCCTGTGTCACCACAAAGTCTGCTACATGCCCTTTGCTCATTTTCAAAAGGTAATGATTTATTGATCACTGCTGATTAGGCAAACATGCCTTCTGATAAATATGCAGACACAAAATCCCAAGCAGTCTGAGCACCACAATGCTTTCTACATGGCTGGATTTTTCACCCCAGTTTTCTTTAAACGGCTCCCTTTACAATCTAAATTTAAATGTATTCATTTATACTCCGTGCAACTTCCAACAAATCACTTCGGAGGCTGTCCCTTAAAAATACCATGCCAGCCCTGAAGCCTTGCTTTCCCTGTGCTCTTCTTGCCAGATCTCTTCTCAAAAGGAAACATGACAGTCAGCCTGCATTGTGCCTTATTGCAAGGCATTAGGAAATTCAACTTCCCCAGTCTTCCTGAATGCAAACCTTTGCAGGACAGTATCTAGTGAGTAGTTTTCAGAAATGGAACTCATTCACTTTTATTAGGAAAACCTGCACAGAAAACTATTAAAAATGAATTAAAGCTGCTGAATGACATGCATAATCTTGAGTCCAAAAGAATCAAAGTTAACATCACTCCACAGCACTGAGTGTCTCTGTGTACTCATTAAATAGAGTCTTTAATTACCCAGTTGCGGGGTTTCTGTTCTTCCCTCGTTCCACGTGTGTGACGAAGTGAGGGGGCTCTCTGGAGCACTGCCCTATTAAACACAGAGCTTCTTGGTGTACGGTGAGTCAGGCAGCGGAGTAGGGCCGAAGATGAATACTGAACAACTCAGCTTATGGGCAAGAAGCATGCATCCCGCAAAAAGAGGAAAGGGCACGGAGTGGAAAACCTGGTATGTCATCATGCAATTAGAGGCTGTAGAAATCAGTGGCAATGTGCCAGGTTATGCCAGGAGAGGACCTAGACCTCAATTATATGGTACATTCATACATGGAGGAAAAATCAAAGTACCGCCTTATTCCATTTTTAAACTTCTGATCATACAAGTTCTTGACAACTTCTACCTTCTTTTCCTGGTGTTTCTTCTTACAGGATAGCTTTTTCATGGCTCACAGCAGTAGTATTATTAGTGATGCCGTGGTTTAGTCCTGTACGCTCTTGGAACCACACCAGCCCCCAAACTTCCCATCCAACTTGGCTTTGCTTTGTGTCCCCAAAAACTCAGTGTCCAGACCCCAGCAAGGACCCATCAGGAAAACATGCAAAGCAAGCATGCGAGAGCACTGCTGGAGCAGGCAGGGGGGCTGGAAAAGGATCAGCAAAGTAGGGCTGTGTCTCCAGCATCACTGGCAAGACAGTAAAAGGGCTTGGTTTTACTGAAGGTGATATGGGGATCTCACTTTGAACCATATCCTGCAGCTATAGAGATTTTTACAACTACAGTTGCATTAGCAGCTAAAGCTCCAGCGTGCATGGCTTCTCATCCCCTGTGTTTGTGGAAGGTGATGCTCTAGGATGATGTAGGGGCCTGGGGGCTGTTGGCTATTGACAGCGAGAACAGAGCAGGAATATTTGGTCTCCCCTGAGCTGTAATGCCCAATGCGAAATGAGCAGCGTTAGCCCAGCTCTCAAGGAGCTCTTGCTGCTCTTGCTGCCTAATGCTTAGCACTTTATATCAGTTCAACCAGCCTATAGTTTTTAATTGATTGCTTTCCTGCTAGCTAGGCATACAAAGTGAGTGCTGATAACCTAAACATTAGAAAAAACCTTGAGCAGATGCATGTGTGCATGTGTACTCCATGCCCCACATAGCATGGGATTCATCTCCCCTAGCTTTAGGTAATTAAATGCTTCATACCTACTCTAAGAGTTGATGGAGAAAAACAGGAGCACCCAGAAAGCAATCCACCCCACCTATCTAAAGATGGGATGACTCTTTCCTTGAGATGTGCAGAGCAAGTTCAAAAGACCACCAGGAAAAAAAGGTCTCATAAATGTACTGAAACGTGTAATCACTTCTGGAAAAGCTGAAAAATTCCAGCTAAAATAAGAAAATGTCAGCAAGACACAGCAGGCAGAAACTTGTGGGACAATTCCTGCCAGCCAGCATCCACCGTCCCAGTTCTGTTGCCAGTTTTGTTCTGGTGGAAGGCAACTGCTTTCAGCATAATTTCTCCAGTCTAATATAAGGGTAACTAAATCCGACATGAAATACATTCCTCATGCACAGGTTTGCACTTCATTAAGTGTTAGGAAGGTGCCTTCTGTTTATATAATGTGGAATATTCTCTGGCTTAAAAGACCTTTATGAACTTTTCTTTTTCCTATAGAGAAGCATCAGGGAGAACTACAGAATTTCAAGCAGCAAGTGCTTTCACTGCACAGAGTCCTGTGAATGCACTCCTAAAATGTTATCCTCTGTAGCTTATTTAACACACAGGAAAATTTGGATAAACAGGATTTCTATTAGTGTCCCAGTTATGAATAGATGTAAAGTCAGGCAATATTAAAAGCCATTTCACAGCTGTTCAGCATAACAATTTCTTTGTAAGTAAAGTGAACGTTATGTCAAAACAGCTGTTAAAGTGATTTTATTGAGTCACTGGGCACAAATATCATGTAACTTATCCTTTAATTATTCTGCAATTTTGTAGATTTCACTAATAAATAACATGTGGCAGCAGGATATTTACGGGCTCCTACAGATTGCTGTGTAATTACACTTACAGTGGTTTGTGGGGCATGTGCTATGGAACTGTTATGTCTTTATTTTGGTACATTGCACTCTTAAATCTCGAAGGCATCCCCTCACTCACCACCATGCCTGGCAGCCGCTTTGCATTCGTTTCAATGGAGGCTGTCAGAGAGCAGACACAAATCTTAATGCTCATCTTCCCTAAAAGATTTGACTTTTGCTGTTTTTCTTATTACTCTTTTCCCTGAAGGATAATAGAAGTCTTTTAGATTGAAAATAACATTGTTGCACCGTGTGTGGAGAAAGCAGAGCTGGCTTCAGAAGTGACTTTAATGTAACCTGTGCTTCTGTTTGGGTGACAACAATGGTCTCCTTATAAGCTCTGTGTATGAGGGACTAGGAATGAGAGTCCTGTTTCCACAGCAGTTAAATTTGCTCTGTGCCAACCGTAGTTCAAAGCAAGTAGAAACTGAGGTCACTGATAGCAGAGAGCTTCATGGCTCCAGACAAAGCTTTTGGGGGAGGGTCTAATGGCTTCAGTTTCTCTAACTGGAAGAGGCTCAAGGCTTCTCAGCAATGTTGGTAAATGTAGTCTTGCTGCCCACAGAGCAAGGAGACAAACTCCCTTGGTTTTGGCAGCGATATTTGGTAGGGCACCAGGGGCAAGTTGGGAAAGTCACAGAATCATAGAATGGTTTGGGTTGGAAGGGACCTTAAAGATCATCTAGTTCCAACCCCCCTGCCACGGACAGGGATACCTTCCACTAGATCAGGTTGCTCAAAGCTTCATCCAAGCTGGCCTTGAAAACTGAGAGGTTTTGCTGGGAAGCTCCCAGGGAGAGTGGGTGGCAGGTGAAGATCTCACTGTATTTTGTGGGTACGCCAGGACCAAACCTAGGCACTGCCTTGGGGACGGGGCATGTGCGCACACAGGATACATGGGCTACCCACAGCCACTTTCAGCTGCGGGAGGAGACCTTGGCTTCCCCATCCCATACACACGTACCCTCCCCTCTCGCCGGGGTGGCTTAGGAGAGCTCCATCTCATGATGAGTAGGTGATACAAGGGGTCCCAAGGACTGTGCAGGTCAGTAGTATCTCTCCTGTTTTTAAAGAACAGCTATGCAGCATTTTTGCCCTCTGATGTGAAGGGTCGTAAGATTTATGTGCCTTATTTGCATCTGTGTCATTTTGATGTTAAAGGTTTGGAAGTGGCTGCTATCAGCTATCCTGACAAAATGGAAAATATGAGGCCCTGGAGAAAATGTAGATGGGAAATTATAAATAAACTTGTGAGAAGATTGCAGTGTGAAATATGTCACGTTGTTCTTGAATGATCTGGGAACTGACTGAATTTGTTCATCAAGAAAATTCTGTGACTAATTCTTCAGTAGTTTTTCAAAAACAAGCTGTCCTTTGTTGATGTTTCTTACTTAATATTACTTTATAGTTCTTTTTTATCCAGCAAGCAGTTTACTGCATCTTTTCTAAGCGGCCTGGCTTCTGATGGGAATATTTTCCATTAGAAATTTGGTACTGGTTTAGTGTGGATATTCTTCAACGATTCCTAATAAAATACCCATTCGCTAAAGCTTTCATGGAAATGAGCATCATGCGTTCAGCTGAAGGAAGAGTTCTGTGAAGCCACACCAATATTACTGAGGACAGTGGAGTGTCAGTAATTACCCATTTTCATTGAGTAAAGCACACTGTGTAAAACACAATGACCTGTAATAACGAAAACATTATTCCTGATAAAATGTTATTTGTCAGTCTTATGACTGCTATTCTTGAAATTTCTTTTCCAATCAAACTAGAGAAATACAGCTCCAAGTATGGGACAGCTTTGCCAGTCTCACCTGCTTTTTAGCTGGCTGCATGTTTCCTAGAAGTCTTAAGGAAGTTAGTTTTATGCTGTGTTAATTTTCCTGTTTATTCCCAACAGTTTGGTAAAACCAGTGAGGGCAAAATTGATTTCCAAAAGCAGAGGTCAGGGTAGGAAGAGTGCTCATTAATTCAGCAGTGCTCAGCATCATCCCCTCAACCCACCCATAAAGCATTAAGTGTTGTCTTGACTCTTTAGAATTGAAGTCAAACACATCAGTGTTTTAAAGGCTTTTCTCATTAAAATAATCAGCTGAATGACTCTGAATGCCTCCATAGGCGAGTTTGGGAAGGATCACACACAAAGAAAGGGTATTATGAATTGTTACACATCAGCAGTTGAAGGCTGTGTTACCATCTTATCCATAAACCCGCTGTCTCATGCCTGGAGTTGACAGCAGAAAAAAATGCATTTTGGCCAGTCTTTTGAAGTGGATTGATAAGTCAGAATGATAAAACCTGTGGAAATAAGTGTGGGTTTTTTCAGAAATTCATGATTTTCTGGTAACATTTCTTCCATCCAGCTATGAAACATGCTTAGCACTCACCACAGTGCCAAGGTCTGCAAGGCCACCAAGCAACCTGACCCTGCAGCACAGACGTATCTGCTGTTGTGGATTTGGGGGCCTCATCTGTATGTGCCTCCGTAAAACAAGAACATTTGGGGAGAGTTAACAATTGAAATTGCAAATTGCAGTTCTCCTCTCTATTTTACTCTGGAAAATGTGTTATACAGTAATGAAATTCTACTTCTGATAGCGACAAATCTCAGAGAGTTAATTTATCATTTCAAGACTTTGAGAGTTATAGGAGCCACACAAGTAAGAGTTGCTATTGCCATTAGTTTGGGCCAAAAAAAAAAAATAGAGGAATGAAAAGGAGTTGAGAAGCTATGTGACACTGAGCTGCTGAGCCAGTAGAGCTGTGGTGACTCACATCATACATCTCGGACTGTGAATCCCAATCTCTTCTCTTCCAACATCTGACTGGTCAACAGTCCTCTAATCCAACTATTTTCATAGCTATTTTCATTTGGGATTTCAAAAATTGTGTGTCACTGGTCTAAAACTGTTCCCATCATCTGTAAGGTCATTGGGAGCAAAGACCAAACTGAGCATTTTTTTAACCCCCATCTTTTCTTGACTGCTCATTTTTAACTGGCCTCGTCACCCATGAGCAGTGTTTCTGTTCACAACCTGATTATGCGCCAGCCCTGAGCAGAATGAGAGTGGTTTTTTTAAGAGATCAAGCAACAATTGACAGATCAAGGCTGGGAATAAGCCCTCTTTTATCTAGAAAAACTAAAATGAAAATGAATGGAAAAATGTTTTTTATTACTTCCCCAGTGGAGACAATTAGGGAACCTGAAAGCAAAGGCTGTTATATTGAATGAATTGTTTGAATATTAACTGAAAATGCTGAAGCTCAAATGAAAAACTGTTTTAGACAGCAGGCGGGTTTTGCCCATTTTTTAAACTGTTTTTATTATTTGTAGTAAATACATTTGCATAATTTGTACATCCAAAGTATCCCAACTGGGACTAATTATCCACTGTGTTAGGCAACATACAAACACACAACAGAGCCAACCTCTGATCTGGAAGATTCACAATCCAGTGCTCAGTTTCAGTAAATAACACTTGATAAGCCAAAGTGTTCATTCTTTTTTCTCTTTTTTTTCCCCATTTATTAAAAAGGGCTCTTATCCAAACCCTCAGTGGCCCTTTCAGAAGCTAGAGGAACAAGGAAATACTGTGCCCTGGTTAGTGCAGAGAGCTGGGGTTTGCAAATCAAAGCCAAGTCTCCTTACTCTGGAGCAGACTTTATGTCTGACATTAAGCAAGTCAGTTCAGCTCCTCTGTGCCTTCGTTACCTGTTTGTAAAACGGTAGTAGCACTCCCCTTCCTCTTAGGGATAGGCTGAGGGCACTAAGAACTGCAATATACTATGTAAAGAAAGTCCTATAAGTATTTAAGAGAAAAATAATATTTATGGTCTTTTATCACCAGCAAGCAATAAAACCCAAGCCCCTAGGACTGGATGGACTGGTCACTCGGTGCAGTTGTGTTTCCTAACTGAAGCAGTAATGTTTCTGGTTTCCAGTACTAAAACTCAGCGCTTGCAAGGTCAAATGTGTTTCTCCGGCCAACTTTGCTATTCCTGATAACATCACTGCTTATAAATGCGTGTTCCTGCCCTGCTGTCAGGTGTACAGTGTAACTTCACTGCACTTAACCCAATGCACACTCATAAAACCAGGACTGATGTTCAAATCCAATTCTACATCATAAGCTGAACCATCAAGAGTAAAATGCTGGCTATAAAACTTGTTGAGTTCCAGCTACTGGTAGGGGGTAATGTGCAATAATCCAACTGCTTGTTGTGGTCAGTAACAAAAAAATGAGCAGATGAGGCTTTTTATCAGATGCACCACAAATCCTTTAGGCTGGGTTTGTCCGCTTTATTTGCAGAGGGCAAAGCTCTGCTGCAGGAGCAGAGCAATCAGCAATGGGAGCTGTCTCTGAGAGGGGAACCCAGGGCAGAAAACCAGGAGGCAATTTTTTTTTTTTTGCACTGTCCCTTTGCTCATTAAAACACAGCCGCCTGAGCTGCTGCTGCCCTATGAGCTGCAGATCAGGGCTTGCTTGGCAGGACAGCAAGGGATCCTGGGTGCATGGCAGCACCTATGGATTACACCACAGCAGCTTCTCGTCAGCACATCAATCCACCGGCACTGTGCAATGCTCTGGCAAGCTGGTGTGAAATATGCAGGGACCAGGGGTGAAGATTTGGTCTTTTTTCCATTTCTTCCTTGTATGTGGCAGGGGTAGGAAAGTTGCTTAACTTGAAATACTTTATTCCAATATCTTGATTTTTTTTTTCAGGCTTGTTTGCTGGTTGTTCATAAATTTCCACCTTGCACTCAAGGGGCACCCAAACTTACATTCATCTAACTGCCTTTTAATACCCAGCCCCTAGCTCTAGTCTGAAGCTGAATCCTTGGACATTTGCAGAGACCCCTCTGCACCAGCCTGCATCTCAAGGACCAAGCATTTATACTCCTGACGCGGCCTCCTGTTTTCTCTTTCTTCCCTGAGAATACCAATTTCATATGCTGGTCCATACCTCCAGCGTATTAAAATGTGCCCTATACTTTGGCATCTTTGTGTCCAGCCCTGCTTGGGTGTGAGAGACTGTGCACATTTGGGCTGGCAGCAGGAGCAGTCCTTCGAGGTGCACAAAGGAACTAGAAAGGTGTTATTTCCCGACTGAAATGCACAGTCTAAGGCTCTGCAAAGCCCCTTGTGATTTTTATTCCCCCTGTGCTCAAGCAGAAATTTTCCTTTCATTGTTGTCAGGAAAATACTCCAGATTATCACACAGCAAAATCAGCATTAACTTAAGACCCCTAATGAGTCTTGCTGCTGAATTCAAGTAGAAAAGGATCATTAATGTAGGGATGTGACCCCCACAGTGAGTCTAGACAGCATGGTCCATGCCATGCAACCGTATTGTACAGCCATGGCAAGGATTTTACAAGTACTGCTGTGTTTTGTGCTCTACACGGGCTAAAAGGGGGAGTGCAGGGGAAATGAGGCCACACTGGGGAAGGGATTTTTCCTTGCAGTGGGCAAGATAAATACATAGGAAGAAAAATACATGAAAGGCAAGAGTAGCTGCTGTGTCCAGGACACAAGCGGCATTTCAAAGACAATTCTTAAGCATGGAAAATATGGCTTGTGGATAACTGCCAAGATCACAGAAAGTGGTATTGGTCCTCTGGGTATGTAGAATCATAGAATAGTTTGGGTTGGAAGGGACCTTTAAAGGTCATCTAGTCCAACCCCCCCTGCCATCTGCCCCCAGCCTGTATTGATACCGGGGGTTTCCCCAACCAAGGTGCAGGACCTTGCACTTGGCCTTGTTAAACCTCATCATGTACCTTAATGTTGCCTGCATGCATCAGTGGTTCTGGTTACCTTGGGCCAGCTCTCTTGCCCTTTCCCAACTTTCCAGGCCGTCTCCCGGCTTTCGGACAGGCTCTGGGATCCAAGTATCTACTAACTTTGTTCCAAAATGGATCTTTAGGCAGTTTCCATCAGCTGAGGATCACAGACCACAAGGGTGGTAGAAAAAAGAAGCAGCAGCATCTTTCTGCTGGGAGATTCAGAGCACAGCACTGTCCAAATACCAAATATTCGCAGTGAGATGTCCCACTAGGCAACTTTGAGGAGATTGCACTCAAACTTCTATGGCTTCTCCAGAAACTTATCCTGAAGTCAGGTTACTAATAAAGGTAATGCAGAGGGGAAACACTGAGCAGGAGGTAGGCTGGTGTGGATGAAATCTAGGCATACAGTAAGAATAAATAATCGCTGTAAACAACAAAAATACTCAGTGCCCATTTAGAGCAGTACAGCAGAAGGGTATCTAGAGAATAAACCTATTATTTCCAGACCTAGCCAGACTCCTACACATAGTTCGGTTAGGACCTGTCTAATTATAGGAGTGTGGAAAAGTACTGCCAGCAATACCAGATTGCCGAATATTTGACTTTGTAAATGTAATCATTTGTTGGTTGAACAGTAACGAGCTCTGGAATAGCATATTTATATCTAACAAGATGCTAACTGTGTAATAAGATGCAGAGATGATGGACATGACCGAGGGCTGTTTGGGTAGTAACGGTGTGTGATTGCAGGATAAACAAGGAGTTGCATTTGCAGAGCACTTAGCAAAAAAGTTTAATGACAGCACTGGAGAACTGCATGGTGAATCACCACCATCTAAGGGTTAAAAAGTGTTCACCTCTATTAAAGAGTAGCCTGAAGGTCTACCTTCATGCTGCAGGAATCTGCTACCTGTATGAGTTCAGATGGGGATTAACTCTTTTGTGTCTGAGGCAGAAACCATGCCCTGTGCAGCAAGTAGGGAGGCTGTCCTGGGGGAACCCAGCCCTGGAAGTGAAGGTGGCCATGGCATCATCCACCCCCAGCCCATTCCCTGCTGCCCAGTGTTACTGTGGGGACTCAGAGCCAGCAACATTGTTCATTTGGAGGGACTTGTGAGTGGGTGTCCCTGGGACACCCCTGGCAGGAGCCCCTGCAGCCAGCTTTGTCAGGACTGTGGCATCTGGTGGGGATGGGAGCAGGGCAGTTTACCCTTCAAAAAACATGGGGTGGTCACCCCACATGGTTGTATCCCATAGCTGGTCAGTACCAATGACTCTGGAAGCAAAGCATCTCCTTGCTGGCCCACTGCAGCCCTCCAGCTCCTGTCCACCTCCGCACCCTGAGAGCAGAAGTAGCTCCAGGGCATCAGACCAGGAGACACTGAAGGGTAAGTGCAACTGTGAAATGCTAAGCTGGGGAAAGCCAGCCTGCTGGGCAAGCTCACTTCCTTTCTTTAAACGTTATTAAGCTTCTGAATCTTTAACTTAATTAAAATGAATAAAGGTCATAAATGCTTAGGAGGGGGGAAATAGAGCAGCAAGGCCCAGAGAGATGGAGACAAAAGGAAAAAAAAGAGCAGGAAGGAGTAAAACACAGGATTCATACACTTGGTTTTCAGACTCCTTTCAGCTAGCCTTATTTTTAAAAAGGGCATGCCTTGTATGATGGATCAAAAGGGGTTTTTCCTGAAACCAGTGTCTTTGCACCCCATCAAGAGTGTCTGAGCTTCTCAATAGGCACAGGAGAGTGAGCAGCACCAGCTGACCCCTTCGCTGGATGTACGAGGGTCTGGGTTTTCCAGTGGTGGTCTCAGGGTGAAAACTTGGCACAGTTATCTCCATCTTTCTGCCAGCTGTCAAGGTCATCGTCAACAAGTGAGGATTTTAACAGGGAAAGGAATAATTGATTCTTGCTGTGACTGCATGTTTTTCAGTCTGTGTCCCCACATCTTAAAAAGTGTTTGTGAGGCCACCCTGGTGCCATTTCTTTTATGGTGGGACTCCCCTGATGGGCTGTTGCATCACAATGATGATTCAAGGGACAGACATCTTCAGGGTGAAGATACAGCACTGAAACCTTCCCAACACTGGCAATCTTACTCTCCGTGCCCCTCGTGCCCTGCAGCTGCAAAATGGAAAGTAACTGCAAAACTTCTGTTACAGAGGATATTCAAATCTTCACTGCAAAACTTTCTTCAGATATGTTTTTCCTTGTTCATTTGACCCTTTTCATAGCAGAAAGGAGGCAGCTCTGCAGTGCAGATGTAGTAATGATAACCCCATCAACATCTGCTGTTATTCCATAGTGGACTTTCCCAAGCCACGAGATGCATACACAGTCTGAAAACTGCAGCTAACTTGAGCTATACATGACTCTTAAAATGCTTGGGTATTGTCTGAAAGTACCTTAAAATCAGTTTTTACAAGGGCATTTCACTTGATATGGCAGAAAAGAACAGGGACCGTGACAAAAAAAAAAAAAACATTTTTCTCCCTCTTTTTAAGTTTCGGCAGAAAGCAAAATAGGACCATCCAAAAGTCCCTGAATGTAATAAGTTAAAGTTCTGGTTTAACAGATTGAAAACACCTAATGGGAAATGAAAGGTTACTCTTGGAGAGGTGCTCCACAAGTCAGCTACTTTAGGTGAGGGCAGAAGCAATAGGATATGCTTTATCACTGCAACATTAAGCACTGCTGTAATGTTATACGAGAGGGAGAACCTGCCCCCTGATACTAAGAGTGCCTTAATTATGTGTATTTAAGCTTCTGCTGTATCATGGGCTCACCATGATTCATGGCTTTGAGCTCTGAAGGAAAGCTGACTCCTTGCAGTACAATTTGGAGAGCCACATGGTGAGCCTGCTGCGACAAGCCTTTGCTCCTTCTCAGCCGGGAGATGATGATCACAGTGAGAAATCCCACAGCCAGGGAGCAGGTTGTGTACCGCTGCACACAAGCACTGACACATGGGGTGCATTGTTTGGGTACCTTGGACATATTTTAGAAAAAGCAAAATGCTAAGACGCTACAGTGTCTGAGCACTCAGATAATATGTAGACTGAGTGATAAATTGGGAGTGAGTGTAAAAGTGCATTTATCCACTGAAAACTCTTGCCCATTGCCAAAGAAACAAAACTCTGCAGGGTTTCCACAAAACCACTGGGGAGAAGCACAGGTCCCTGGAGACAAAGATACAGACATAACAGGCAATAAAAAGATCGCCAGTTTTTAATGATTGTCTCAGTATCCATCATTCACCTCCACTCCGTAGCAGAGGTTTTCCTTCACACAGGTTTGAATCCCTGCAAGCTTTGTTCATTCTGTTTCCTTGACTGACAAGATACCATCTGCTTTATATAGTGCCTCTTGCTTTCTTTGGGATTTGTAAAGGAAAACCAACTAACTTTAAATTGCAATTAATTTATCACTAGACACATTATCTTCAGATTGCTTCACTGTTGCTTCAATATAATTTGCTGCCTGTCTTCGGTGGAGGCAGGCTTGACATGAACACATCAATCTCTTCTTATTTGCCCTGTAGGTCTGTAAATACCAACTGCTCCCAAGCACCTTGTGAGAAAGCAGTTGCACAGCCATGAAGCTGTGTTGAGTCAAAATCTGCAAGCCCAGGCATTCATCAGGAATGTTATTAATGTGTACCATTTATTATGTATGCTAATTTAATGGTAGGAAGGGGCACGGCTGCTTAGCTGGGACTGGGGCTGCTGGGATAGATTAATGTGCACCATTTATTGAGTTATGTATGCTAATTTAATGGTAGGAAGGGGCACGGCTGCTTAGCTGGGACTGGGGCTGCTGGGATAGTCCAGCTGGTCTCCCTGGGAAGGAGGATGCAGCGAGCCTTTGGCCAAGGTAACTGCAGCGGGGGGATTTATTCAGAGAAACTGACGGGTTAGACCAGTCTGTGGGAGAGTGGCAAGCAGACCATGGGGCACAGTGGGTCAATATCCATAACAGGTCCTTTTACAAAAGCATCGTTCCAGAATATACAGGTGTAGCAGGGAAAATAGGATGTACCAAATCCTGACAACATCAGGGTGCCAGCCATTTGTAAGAGGATGGCTTGTGCCAGCTTGCTGAACTGGTCATTGGTGGTTTTCCAGGCTTCCTCTAGGATTCCAGAGAAGGGCAATGAAGCTGGTGAGGGATCTGGAGAACAAGTCTTATGAGGAGCGGCTGGGGGAACTGGGGTTGTTTAGCCTGGAGAAAAGGAGGCTGAGGGGAGACCTCATCGCTCTCTACAACTACCTGAAAGGAGGTTGTAGCGAGGTGGGGGTCGGTCTCTTCTCCCAAGTAACAAGCGATAGGACGAGAGGAAATGGCCTCAAGTTGCGCCAGGGGAGGTTTAGATTGGACGTGAGGAAAAATTTCTGTACTGAAAGAATGGTTAAACATTGGAACAGGCTGCCCAGGGAAGTGGTTGAGTCACCATCCCTGGAGGTAT
>NW_008795129.1:23460528-23487805 GCF_000699145.1 Aptenodytes forsteri
GAGTCACCATCCCTGGAAGTATTTAAAAGACGGGTAGATGAGGCACTTAGGGACATGGTTTAGTGGGCATGGTGGTGTTGGGTCGACGGTTGGACTCGATGATCTTAGAGGTCTTTTCCAACCTTAATGATTCTATGATTTGTTGAAACAGGCGTGATGCCCATCATCACCAATACCTCCTCCAGGTGTTCATTGCAGAGGAATGAGGAAGAATACTACAACTGGTGACATGGTTTAAAGACTGAAGTTCAAATAGCCAGTTTTAATTGAGTCCTGCTCTTGCTGTGCCGACAGCAATCCATTATGTGCTGGAGCTGCCGGTGAGACGAGCACACCAGGCAGACACAGAGATGGGGGGGTTTAGCTCAGCTGTGTCACACCAAATTGTCCCTTTTTACACCATGAACAAGCCAGCAGTGAGGCCGCTCACCATTGCTGTCACGGCAAAGGCTTGGGCTAGTTGGAGGCTGAGGGTAGCGGTGGTCCCACAGCTGCAGGGACCCCACAGATGCCACACACACCTCGGTGGTCCACTGCAACCTGGGGATGGGGGAATCAGTTGGGCAGAAAATGCTCTCAATGGGCATGCAAAATTGCCAAGCACTCGGGGGAAGAGAAATGCATGGAAAAATATGTCATAGTATCTAGGAAGAGCAGTATTCAGTGTCAGGCAGCCATGGGTTTTGCTGTTCATTCAGTCATTTTTTAATACACACGTTTATAACATCACCACTCAAGATAATTTATTTGTATCAGAAGGACCACCCAGTGAAGGAAACCAACACACAGGAGAGCTGGGACATCGGGGAAACCGTAACAGAGGGTGCAGTCAGAGCTCATCCCCAGCCTGAGAGGATGCTGGGCTGAGTAATCTGTATATATCCAGGAAAAGGTCATTTTGAGGAAGGATTTGCATGGGGAAAAATGGTTTACAAGTAGTAGAAATAAATAGTCCTTGCAAATCACTGGAGGTGACACAAACCAGCTGGGGCCAGACGAATCTGGGCAAAAAGCAGACCTTTCTATACAGCCCCAAGAAACCATAAAACCCTCCTTGCCTTCCTGCCCCACCACTGTCATTTACACACACCCCTAGCTCAGAAATAACAGTCCGTTGGTTTTTATCAGTCTACATTAAAGGCCACATTTTTCCTACACTTAAGAAGAAGGTTTGTTTCAAAACCTTTAGCCTTGTGCTGGGTTAAACTTTGTATAAAGCAAATAAATTTAATGATATTTGGAATAAATTTGATTTAAAAGAACAGAACTTTGAGTCGGGGAGAGTATCAGGCAATAGGATAAGAGTCAGTCTAATGTACTGCTTCTTATTTCCTCTATTTGGCTCAGCAAAACATGGTCCAGCAGTTTATTGCTTAAAGAATGTCATCAGGCGGCATCGAACAGATTAAGTTCCTAAGCTAACAAACAAGCCTGGAATATTCCTTCACCCCGTGCCTTCCACGAATTTGGAAGGAAAGTATGCCGGGTGGAACAGAAAACATACAGAAACATGTTCCCCTCGCCTGCTGAGAAAACCTGGCATTGCTGGGTCTGAAGGTAGGAAATACACCACCAGGCACGTTCCCTCGGTATTTTGGGATTTCCCAGGGAGAACTGCACCGACCCTGCTGTGTCCGGACCAAAACCTGCCTTCAATTCATCTTTAAAAGCAATCCCCTGGAAGCCACCCAGGCATGGGAAACACACCCCAAACCTCCCAGATGTCCTCAAGGATGTCTGAGATGCCCTGCAGATAAAATAGTAAATAAGGAGATTGGTAAAAATGGATGATGGAGTGGGCCATCAGCAAGAATGGCTTTTATTCCGATGCAGAAATGGAAACGGTGAGTGAGATAAAGAAGGGGAGCTGGAAGCCCTGTGGACCACTTGTTCCCAAATCAAGGCAGTGTGTGCGCTGATTTATGTGATCTAAACACAGTTGTTAAACATGAATGTTATCTGATGAAGTTTTATAAGCCAAGCTTTTATAAGTAAAAAAATACTTCAGGTATTAAAAATGCAAGGCATGTGTTTTGGCATGTTAGAATGAGATGAGTCATTGTTTCAGAGCGGCTTTCAATATATGTGAATGCTAAATGAATGATGTTTGATTACAATTCCTCTCCTGAGGTATTTACGCGTATAATTAGACAGACCTTTTAGAAATTAAAGGTGACGAAGTTATAATGAATGAAATTTTCATTTAAGTGAGGCTTAAAGAATATAATGAATAAGGCACAGGAAGAGTCGTGGGAAGAAAAAATATCCTGGGAAAGTCCACTTGTCCTGGAGAAAGAATAAATACAAGCGAGCAGCAGAATGTCTACTCCAAATTTTCAAATCTCCTTAGAAAATTTGCTGTTGCTGCTTGCTACACAGCAAAATGTACATCGCATTCATTTATGATCTATATTTCCTAAGGGAAAATATTGGGAATCACACTGAATCTTATTGGGAAGAATGATGTAATTGGACATAACATGAAAGATCGCTGTTCCCATTGGTTTTACATGTGACTTAACTATTTAATCATGCCCATTACATCGTCTGTGCTGATGATGGGCTCTCTAAGGAATGCAGATTTTAAGACAGTTCCTGCCAACTGCTTGATAGCCCTCAGTATTTCTTTTTTCTAGCCATGGAACTGTGTCAGACGTACTTAAAACACATTTTTATAAGTTTGTGCTAGAAAAATGCCAGTCACATCCAAACCTGGGTGTGCGCTGCCAGAGCTATGAAGGCATGGTCACAAGGTGACACATAAATCAACTTCTCTGCATTGGCAGCCCCTTCTTTCAGCAGATCAGTAAATAGGCCAGCACCAGTAAACAGGTCAGGAATTCAGGCTTTGAGGAAAAAATGAGATTATACAGCAAAGAAAGGAAGCTTATCCCCATGGTATAGGCATTGCAAGAAACACAAGGTTTGGATCTTCCTAGTTCTACATGAAAGGGCACTTTCACAGTGGGGTGGGGAGTGGAAAAAAGAAGCTGTTTGTGGATTTCCATGTGTATTTCTCTTGCGTCAGAGGCGCGTATGATGGTATTACCCCTTCATGTGACTAAATCTCATTTCTTACTTAGAATAAGAACTTTGACCAGGGCGTGGGTGCCATCCAGAGACATGGGTGCAGCTCCCCTGGCGCATCCTGGCTCTCCAATGAGAGAACACAGCTGCCGCCTTCAGTATGCTGATGATCAAAGACAGATCCGGAAAAGTTTGATTAATGTGTTTGAATACACTGTCTCCTCCCACAAGCCAGAAATCCTCCCAGGAAGAGGGGGCTGGTGGCAGCAGCACGTGTTTATTAGAGTAGTAGCTAATGAGCAACCTTTGTCCTGCTGGAGGTGGTGGTGGGGACCTCTTCGCTCGGGGCTCGGAGCAGCAAGAACATGCCTCGTTCAGGGGATGGGGCTGACCTCAAACCATTCAGGACAACACTGATTTCATGCGTTAGGCATCATTCTAATAATACATCCAAAAAGACCTCAAGTGATGTCTGTCCAGAGGAAGCTTTGGAAGGCTGGAGCAGTTAGGTGGCAACGGCTTTCCGTGAGCAGGGCTACAAACCCCAACCAGAGATTAAAGACGTGCGCTCATCCTGTGAGTAGAGACAAAGTGGCTGATCCTAAAATAGCTCCCTGCTAAGAAGGTGTGAAGTGGGGAGAGGCGGCCAGGCAGCAGGGACGGCTGCAAATAGCAGCTAGAGTCAGCTGCTGAGTATGCTCCACCGACGGCACGCGCATTTTGGGTGAGGGACAGGCCCAGGTCTCTGGTCACTCATGCAGAGAGCTAGGATGGCTAACAGAGGGTTAAATTATCACACAAAAAAGTTAGACAACACATTCTCAGCCTCAAAGAACATGTAGAAAAGTGTCTTCTAGGTAAATCTAGCCTAGACTACATTTTATGTTGCTTTTGAATAATATTTTTATTTTTTTTAAGATAAATCTTAAGCCTTGATAAATACACCTTTACTTGTGTTACCCCAGAAGCACTGGGTTGCCCATGGGCAGAGTGGTGCTCCCCATTCTCCACTCATCCTGTGCCAGGGGATGCAAAGAGGAGTGGAGGAAGAGCAGGTTGTCACAGCCCCCGAGAAGTTTCCTAACACCTTCCTGCAGACCAGTGCTCTGCCCACACAGGCAGCCATGGGCAGGAGCCAAAAAGGCACAAGCTGAACCTGCTCCTCCTGCAGCAGTCTTCAAAAAGGGGCCCACTTTTAGGCTGAAGCAGCCCAAATGCAGCTGATGAGCCAGGGCTTCACATAAAGGCAGGATGACAGCAGCCACGTGCGCCGGCAGGAACAGTGCAATGCGACGTGTGGTACAGCACGGAAATTAGGTTTGGGAATGGTCAGGCAATTGAGCAAATGCTTTTATTGTAGAAACTTGTGAACAGCAGGTCCTTTCCAATCAGCTTTAACTCAGTCTTGTGCTGCTTTAAACTTTTATCGATGAGCAGGAAGAAAGCGGAAAGCTTGTCCCTAATCAAGCTTGCAGACAACACAGAGATTAGGGTGCTGAGGAGGAGGAGGACACGCTGCAGAGGCAGTAGTGCAGTGATTTTGGTAAGCTCAGCCAGAAAAAACAACCCATATTGTAATGCAACCTGGGCAGGCTAAAGAGCCCCAGCCACTGCAGGGATCTAGCAGGGATCTAGCAGCCCACTCCACCTGCGACCTCCTCTGCCGCTGCTTAGTATTAAAGCATGCTTTAATTTTCTGAGATACGCCTTTGCCAACAGCTGTTTGAATTACCGTCTTGCAGAGATAACTGTAAGATGGAGGCTGGGGGATACAAGACCATGGGCCCACTGGTTACCCACGTTGGTGTGATGTGTTCTTAACATTAATTGTCTGCTTGGAGCTTGGTAATGAGCAGGGATCATATTCTATTAATAGTCTTCATTCTTTCTCACTGACTAATCTCCCTACTTAATTTCAAAGCTTCCCATCCACAAGATGGACTGAACTTAATTGCCAAGTTTCTGGCTGCTTTGCTATTTTTTTAAAATTGTCTATTCAAATCCACTGTCCCTTCACCCCCCACCCCTGCATGGGATACTCTGACAAAACTCACCCGCTCACACAAGGTTATGATTAGCAGGCATGATGGATTTATCAGGAAAATATCATGTAAATCGATTTTAGTCCCTTCCATAACAGATTGTCAGTATTTGTGACTAAGGGAAAAGCAGCAGTCGTTGTGTATCCTCACATTGGGAAGGCTCGTGCTGCTGCTCTCAAAACTAAGCTCTGGAAATGAGTTCTGCATGAAACTGTGGTAGGATCGGGTGCAAATAAATCTGTTGGCAGCTACCAATGGCTCCCTGGCAAAACGGGACGAAGCATTTAGCAAGGGTCTGTCCTGGACCGGGTTTGGGCTGGTGCTGTCATGGCCCCCCAGAGCAGGCTATACTTGACAGAGCCAGGACAGGCAGCGGGTAGAAGACCTGCAAGATCTTGAGAAACTGCAGAAAGACATGGCAGCAGGGACAAGTGCCAAGTGTGACAGTTGGGCAGGAATAATGGATTGCATTGACAGATGATGGAAAACCAGCCATGGGCTGTTATCATAGGTTACCAGCAAGAAGTGAGTCATGCTGTTGTAAAAAAAAAGTTAAAGAAAGTAAATGTCCTGCTTAGATGTCTAAATAAGAAAAACCTTCTTGACGGTGTGCTGCTGCTCTGTGTAAGCCCTGGAAAAGCTTCATTTGAAGGCTGCAGCCAGTTTTGGGAGCACAGCAAGGGGAGAGAGCACGGCAGAGAGCAACAGAAGCCCTGAGGAGTCTTGAAGACACAACATTGGCGGAAACAGTTCAACATCCGGCTTGTTTAGCCTTAAGTGAAGAGTGAGGGGGCATGTGCTAAATCTTTAAGAGGAGAATAAAGTGTTCTCCAAGGTCTGGGTGATAAGAGCAAGGAATTGAGGCATGAAAGGGATGAAGTGGGAGATGATGGCCCAGACCCCCTTGGGCAGAGGAGGAGCATTTTTTGAGCCTTCCCAGATTTGGGGAGAGAGCACTAGCCTGGAAAGCATGGCTGAAAGGAGCTCTGTGACCTGCTGCCACTGCCAGCACTTTGTTTCTGTTTCTGCAAAGCTTCTTCATAGCTCTTGTGCAACCTCAGCTAGCTGTGCTTCCTCCCACCGAGCTATTTCACATTTTCACATCCTCATTGCTTTTTTGTTCTTTAGATAAATATTGATCACGTTCCAGGTTTCTCTTAAGTTGTGAAAGCACATTCTCCAAAGCTCCAAAATTTTAGCTCTGCCAAGAGAAGGGAGACTCTCAGGACTCTCTCACAAGGCAAGGCAGGCACCAGTACTTCTCTGAATGTGCTGGTTTTCACCCCAGACCTTGTTGTCCCTCTGTTCAGTAATTGTCAATTTTACCTTCATTTCTGGATTGAGATCGCAGTTGCTCTAGTAACAAAGAAATGCTGGCACGGTTGCATGGGCACAGTTGGCCCAGCCGTAATGAGACAAGGAAAGTTGTGCCGCATGGGGAAGCAGGTCCCAGGCACCACCATGGTTGTCTGCCCTTCTTTTTGGCTTTAATTTACTTGTTATTGGTTTAGCATGCGACCACCCACTAGCCTGCAGAAGAATAGTGTGGGCAGAGGACTAGATTAAATCAAAATGTTCCTGCTCAAACTCATGTCGTGAATTACAAACTGTTGACTTTCAGCTTGGAAAAAGCCATTCCCATCCTTCTCTGAGCACCCCATGCTCCCTGGTCTCCCACCACGGTGTCTCCCCCTTGCCATTAGAGGTCCGGGCTGCCGCAAGCATCCATTTGGAGGACCATCAGGAACACCTTGAGACTCTCCTGGAAAAATCTGACGACTGGATTCCTTGCCCACAAAATAAAAACACCCACAAAGCTGAAAGCACCCGTGGGTACACAAGGGGCCCTTCCTCCCAGGGACAAAGCTTGTCCAGGTTGCCCAGCGATGAGCTGTGCATCCCTGTGGCTCACGCCTGTGGACATAAATAGGGGTATCAGAGCTTACAAAGCCCTGTTACATGATTCCAGTTCATCTCCACAGTGCCACAAAGAGCAGAGCCTTTCAAAATTATATTCTTTCATTAGCTCCTTCACTAGCAAGAAGCAGCTCCGCTTAGAAAGGCCACTCTGCACCCACCTAATGTTTTTAATGATGCGGGTATCATCCACTACAAATGCAGTGGCTGCACAGGAACGCCTGCCCGATTTGGCTTTAATCTTGTTTTCATTTTTGTGCTCTTGAAGGTTAACTTCAGAGCTGGGAGCTCAGACCCAAGTTCTTTTGCTCAGAGCCCATACTGCATGCAAATAACAGTCCCTTTCTCACACTGCCTTTAACCTTGACGTGAAGGAACTGTTCCTGCAGATGAGAGAGGGAGAGATCAAGGAGCATATCAGCAAGGCCGCAGCTCTGTGTTTGTACTCCAACTGCCTGACATTTATTGCAGTCTAGACAATACAGAATGTCCTGATCACGTGGCTCTGGTGCATGCACACGCACAGCCTCCCCCAGGGATGGAGTCAGCCTGGTGCAGGGACACAAAGCAGTGCAGTGCTTGTCATACAAGAGCATCATTTTACCTGCCCTTTTTTCATTTCAGTTTATAATATTCTGCTTTGTACAATGCAAGTTAGCAACCCTGCATGTGTATTGGCACCATTTACATGGGCATTACTCACATGACGGTATTGCTTAGATGCCAGAGGAGAAATCATGGTCCTGTCATGACAGGCACAGGGCACCTTCAGAGTAAGAGACACTCGCTGATGTCTCAAGATCTTGTAGTCAATCGAATGTGGTGGCAGAAGGAAAGCACATACATTGTCCTTGTCCCGTAGAGGAGGAAGGTGCTGTGCTCAGCAGCAGGGCTGTGGGACCTATCCTGCAGGGAGCTGGGTGACCATCTGCAGGTCACTGCAGTTCCTTGGGCACCAGCTCCCCAGCAGTGACCCAGGACTCTCTATCACCCCCTTCCTCACCAGGGTAGCTAATGAAGCATTAACTGCTACGGACTCCCGGAGAGGAACTGACTGTTGAATGGTTAACACTGTCCCACTCCTTAGGCCAGCATGGACAGCCAAAATTCAGAGTCTTTAGGGGTTTTCCTGAAGAGAAAATGGGAACAGGGCTGGGTACTCCTCTAATGACTTCCTGTCCACGTGAACAATGTAACCTCAAATAAAGGATGCTTGTCACACCCATCCACTCCAACAAGGCTTCACCCACCCACCACAAGGACAGTCTGTATGCAGTTATGCATCTGTAATACAATACAACCTGTAATTTCCTGCTAGATGTTTAGTCCTGACCAAGTTTTGTGTGTTAAACTACTGAAATACAGTATGTAAACGTTGGGGTTTTTCCTGCATCTGTTACTCCTGTTTCCACCTGTGATAACAGAGCTGGCCGGTCCCTGTGGGACTCACCCTATCCTTGTTACTCAAAAAGATGAGCATTTATCATCAGAGTAGGTAGGACCTGCCACATAACTGGTGGCAGAAGGTGTGGTTTGCTGGAGCGCAGGATAATAGCTGAAGCTTTCATATGCTTTGTGATTTCCTCAGCTGTTCTGCCTCCATTGGGGTGGAACTGAATGAAGGTCCTTTTTGGAGAATCTGTGCTATTCACACATTATTCAAAAATGCTTCCAAAATACCAAGTAATTAATATTTAATGATGTCTGACTGTTGTCAAAAAACTATAGAGGAATACTGGAAAATAGATGCTCTTGCCACAGCAGAGACCTATGGGTGCAGTCAGTAGCAGTGGGAAGGGAAGCACTCCTGTGCATCTTCTCACTCAGTGGTCTCAGGACAATTTCTGAATGTCGAGGAAACTCCCACAGCATCCTTGTGAGGCTGATAACTCCTTCAGCACACCCCTAAGTGCCAAATACCTTAATACATATTGACCAGGCGTTGGCTGTATTGCCAGCAAATGAGGAGTGCCGGAGGGAATGACACGCCGCTGCCAGTCCTACCTGGACAGTCTGTTTGAGCCACAGTTTTATTTCTCACATAAAACTGTGCTCCAGCACAACTCACCTAAGGCAGGGCAGCCTCCGTACCTGCTGGAAACAGCTATGGCAGATAGAGAACTGAGTGCTTAGAGGGTGTTACCCCCCCTTATGTATGGTTCCTTCTGTTATTTCAAGCTGAGGTGCATAATTAGGCCAGCTTTTCCTCTTTCTCATTTCACGGCTATTCCAAATGACTGTATTAGCTTGAGGATTAGGTCTCCCATGTGTCAGACCCCAGGGAAGGGCTGCAAGTTCATCCAAGGTCCAGGCCTTTGTTTGGTTTACGCATTGTGCAGAGTCAATACTCGAGGGGCTTTCTACGCAACCTAAATCATAGCCGATTAATAGGATTTTATACAGGAATGAGTAGGAGTTGTTTTCTACCCTTATTTATTTGGACTAGCGCCGATAACAGTCCATGGATTTTCCAGACAGCATAGTCTCTGCTCAGATTTCTCCAAACAAGCCTGAGCAGATGAACAGAGAGCATCAAGGAAAGAAACAACCACCGAACAGGATTCCTTATAGTCACCTCTTATCTGCGCCACGTTAGCATTCAGCACACTGGGCTGCAGGGTGAAAACAGGCTGCCTCAAGGACGACAATAAAAGCACATTAACTTGCATTGGAAAGAAAAAACAAAGGAGCATTTTAACCAGTGGCCCAAGTCAGCAGCTCTTCCTTGACCCCGTGAGCAATGTGACTGCATGGGGCTCAGAGAGCTCCCTCCAGCTCTCCCAGTGTTTTACAGACGAAGCAATACGAAAAGTACCACTCTCAAGTGTTTGGTGGAGATGCCAAGACCCCTTCCACGTGGTGGTCAACACAGTAGTTTTGTGAGGTTTCTACCAGGGTACTACTAGGGCTTTTTAATTGCTTAGTACTGACAGTACCATTTTTTTCTTGTCCGCTTTTCCTGCTGAGGGCTGAGTGAACATTCAGCAAAACACCTCTTTTTACTGCACAAATACAGCAACCCCAACTGGTTAAGCCTCTCACTCTGGATTGAAGCATCACAGGGAAGCCCAGGGAAAGCAGTTCCTCAGTTTAAAGAAATATTTAAAATTTTGTCTTAAACCTCCACCTTCTGATTTGCTCTGCTTCAGCGCTATGAGAAGGAAAGCCTCTTTTTCTCCTCTTCTCAGCTGCCCCTACGTCCCTATCAGTCATATGCTGACAGCTAGGAATTGCTGGGTATTTGCCACACTAGAGAGAGAGGAATTCCTTTTACAATCCCCTTCATACAAGATTAGCCACAAGAGTGCACAGCGCAAGTTCCACGTTGAGATAGCACCCAGACATGAGGCTGAAGTTTGTCACATTTTTGTATTAGTAAAGACCAAAAGTAAGTCCCCAGGAGTCCCAAACTCTAAAAACTCTACACCCAGCAGTAGGCTCTTAGCTTAAAGCTGAGCTTCTGGCTCCATCTGCTGCCAGAAAGATGGAAAAGATGAGAAGGGAACAAGAGGCAGCTACAGCCAAAAAAAAAAAAAAAAACCAACAAAAAAAAAAAAAAAACCAAAAAAAAAAAAAAAACCAAAAAAAAAAAAAAAAAAAAACAAAAAAAAAAAAAAAACCAACAAAAAAAAAAAAAAACCAAAAAAAAAAAAAAAACCAAAAAAAAAAAAAAAACCAAAAAAAAAAAAAAAACCAAAAAAAAAAAAAAAAAAAAAAACAAAAAAAAAAAAAAAAACAAACAAAAAAAAAAAAAAAACCAACAAAAAAAAAAAAAACCACCCAACCAGACACAACTAAGGCCTGTTTTTCTACTTAACTAATCCACTAACATTGCTGTTAAAAGACAAACAAAACAGACATTGCTTCATCATGGAAACTTCTAACAGGTTCAAGATGTGCAGCTCTTCACCAGGTCATGACCAATAGGCATTTGGGTCCTATTAAGTAAGTAATCTATTCTGGTAATTTTTAACTTTAGAAAATACTGTTTGATGACATAAATTCGTGTTTTTGCAGCTGAAAAGAAGCCCAGATAAAGGACAATGTCATAAGCACGGCTCGCAAGATCACCAGCAGGAAAGGTTAAAAAAAAAAAAAAAAAAAAAAAAAAACCTGCATTATATGTTTTCTTATGTCCCCACTGTTCACTATGTTGCTCTTGCCTTTCAGTGTTTCACATAGTGCCTTTAAATTTTGGTTTACATTCATCCATAAACAGAGTAGTATTTTTTTTTATGCCAGTATATATATTCCATGATTTCATGCCAAAAAACATGCACACTTCTCTTGCCAAAGTGCATGGGCACCCAGCACAATTGGGCATTATTTCTGCAAACAAAGTTTCCAGTGAAGCCAAGGGCTGCCCGGGGTGCCTGAGGAATGCTGGTTTGGCTCTTGGGTGCTTAGATTACCTCCCTGTGTTTGCACAGCACCGAACGCAGAGTCACTATTCATTTAGAAAAGCATTTCATATACCTGGTGCAAAGAAACATCAGAAGCTACTTCACGAAAGTATGTGCAGGCAACGTAATGGAGACAGATTAAACCTTTGCAGCCAAATGCTTAAAGCAACATTTTGTAGCTACATACGTATACCTTTAGAAAATTTTATTGCTGTATACTCTTGTTAAAGAACCCTAAACCCTCTGGATAGGCAACACAGCTCTCTTTCAAATACCCTTATTAAAAATAAATTTCAATTACACCAGCAAAAAGCATCACCAAAGAAATGCCATTTCCACGCTCTCACCTCTAACTAATACAAAGCAAGAAAAGCACTTGAGAAATACTGGGAAGGTACAAAAAGGGTATTCTCTGAGCTTGCTTTTCTCACCTCCTATAAAGTTATGATGCAAAAAACAAACTCATAATATTTTATGAAATGCCTTATATATTTTCTTTGCACATTTCAGTGTATATATTACACTTACTTGTAAATGATTCTCAGTTTGGCCTCCTTCAAATTAAACTTTGCTCAGGACCAGCATTTGGCAGAGCTATATACACTTGAGCAGTAAGTGGAACAAGTACAAACCCGAAAGCACTGAATTTCTGGCACTAAGTTGGTAAGGACACTAGTTATCTACATTTTTTTGGTAATAAAAGCCCTGAAGAAAATTTCCAAGGCTAATTAAAATCCCAGTCAACAAAATCAGAGACTGATTTACAAGCACATTAGTTATACAAGCAGCTATATTTGAGTTTAAGAGGTTTAAGCGGTGTCACTGAAAACTGGCCAAAGCCCAGTTTATGCTTGCTAGAAGACAGCCAAAAAACACTTTCCATGATAAAGCAAACCCTTCCTTTGCCCCCTCTTTCTCAAAACACACACAACATATCAAAGGCAGATGATCTTTCTGATAGCCTGTAATTTTGCCGCTTTGCACACTAGAAGAGGAGGAGCTGTGACATTTCCTTTGGCCATTCCAGCTCTTGCTGCTATCTTACTGACAACTGCCAAGATGTTTTTTATTGTTGTTGAAGCAGAGGTTAACTGGTGACAGGCTCAATGTCTGGGAAGAGAAGTCCTGGGTTCCTGTCTTCACTCCCGAAATAATATATGTAATTCTGTACTTGTTCTGGCATTGAACTATAATTAAACCAAACAATCAAAAAAACCTTTGTCTGCTTTAGCTCCTAGGCTGCAGCCATACACCCTTGTCCTTGCTGTGCTTCCTGCCCCATTAGGTTTTCACTGGTTTGCACACAGCAGTGTTGTTTCACAAGCATGAGCAGAGTTTGTCCCACCCCCAGAAGGACAGTGACAAATGCACTCGTGTAGAACATGGGACTCACTCATTCAGAGCCACCTCCTGGAAGCACATCCTAGCCACCACCATATCAATGCAAAAGGCGAGAACCACATGCCACTGTACCTTGCAAGGGCCCTGGCCACTTGAAATGCGTATTTAGGCTCTGAACGTGCCTACGAGCTTTGGGGAACTTCGTCATCCTCAATCCTGTTCCTGAATTTCTGAGCTCCTTAGGCAGTACTATGCACCCACCTCACACAGATAGTTGTGACTGTGGGAACAAAGCAGAGTTGAGAATAACTCTGAGAACTTTCAGGTTAAACCAGAAACTCGTCAATTACCCAGTCGTTAAATTAGGGCAATTTAGGATGACAATTTTTGACTTGTCTTCAGAAAGGCTATACATACATTGATTTTCGTAAGCTTGCAAAGAAATTGGATTCATGAAGCAACCATAAGATGAATAAAAAGCCCAGAAATCAGTCAGCAATGGTCTGCTGTAGAAAAAGAAAAATTTCTCAAGTTCTGAGCAGTCTTGGCCTAGTAAATCTGCAACCAGAAAGTGGGTTGGACAAGATTAGAGCTCAAACTGATCACCAAAAGCCTGAGAAAAAATTCTCAGTAATAGAGGATGAAAGTCAGTAGACCAGACCACAAAATTTTACGTGCATGTAATTTGTGCTTATTAAACAAATAAAAAATGGGGGAAAACAGCTTCAAAGCTGTTCTTCAAAACGGTTTGTACAGAAGGGAGTCTGGGAGCACAGGCTGAGAGATAAAAATGTCATGCTACTGCAGGAAACCCCAAACCACAACACTGGGGCATAAACTACAGTGCAGCATACAAGCCACGTGAACTAGTCTAGCTCCGCTCAGCATTAGTGAGGGCACAGCCGGAGCAGTGAATCACAGAAAGAGAACAGCAAGAATGATGAAGGGCTCTAGAAAACATTACTTCTCAGGAAAGAAATAGAATTTTAACTAGAGAAGGAGCAATAACTGAATCAGGAACAATAACAACCTTTAGGTATGTAAAAGGCTTTTGCAGAGAAGGAAAATAACCTGTTCTCTGTGGCCTGACATACAGTCTAAATGGGCAACAAGAGAGACAGATGGAGAATACGGTAGGAGACTTGCTAACGGTAAGGACAAGGAAGCACTGAAACAAAGACTGGAGTCTTCAGCCTTACAGCCCTTTCAGGCAATTAGGCAAACAATGACATAGCTATAACTGGGGCAGGGGAACAGACCTGATCACGTCCTTCGTCCTTGCCAGCCCTATTACTCTACAAAAGTAAACATTTTGGCTGCTAAGGATTTCTGGGGGTTTATCCTTTTGGTCTCTGAAAGAACTCCAGCAAATGCTGTTTACATTATGGTTTCTTTCAGTTATTTCACTCCTTTCCAATCAGATTACATAAGCACAGCTTTCAGAAATGGCAAACTTCCTAGGCAACATCTTTCTGCATTTTCTTCTTATTCCTAAGACTAACACTCACAGTGACACATTACCCCTTGCAGCAACAAGGCCTTTCCAAATTGAAATGAGTCTTACTTCATCCACAGCAGACGACTACTCATTTTGTCTCACCCAAAACAAGGTAGGGTAAATGGTTCTGTGACCCTAACCAGCAGACTGGTTCACTTCCATAAACTAAGTTGCCTTTAAAATACCATGGGATTATTTACCACTTCCAATTACAAACATGTGACTGCATTTAACCCCTGTGCTTGGCAAAGGGAACATTTTGCATTAACAGTGATTAATCAGGGTTTAGTCTCAGCTAAAACCAGCTCAGTTAAGAAATATGAAAAAACAACCTAGTGCAAGAAGAGTCGCCAACTCCACAACTGCATACAGAATACTGTATTGGCAGTGTCCTAAGGCACGAAAGTGCAGAAGCACTGACCCTGTAAAAAAGCACAGCAGAAGCTTCCATATAGAGATTGTAGCCTATGTATTTCTATCAAAGGCAGCACTTGCTGGGGCTCTGGACAGAGGCGACTGCAAGTTTCTGTGGGGCTTGCTCTTTTTGAATACGCTGTGTATTTTAGTTGCACATTAACTTTTTCTTTAATGCAAGGCATGTTTTAATATAAACATCCAGATTATAGAAAGTTTTATAACAGTAAAAACAGATCTATACGCTCAGATCTATTTTACAAGATTGCAAAGCGAAACAGTGAGACCAGGCTTGAAAACAGCATCTCTTGTCATACAATCAAAATGTTGTACATACAGAACACAGCTTGATGCTTCTCAAGTTCACCAGCGTAACACCCAGTTTGTCAAACCTTCAGCGTTAGAAATTTTTTCTAGCTACAAATCAGAAACAGAAATTCATCCATAATGACAAGTGCTTCCATCCTACAGGCATCTCACCAAGGGGCAAAAATGCCAAATGTGATGTTTCGGAGAGTGATATGAGAGTGCAAGACCACCCTTACTAAAACATATATAAATTACACTTTAAACTTTGGCCAAGACTTTCAACAACTAAACAGATTTCTACAGATGTCTCCCCTCAAACATTCTGACTTAACTGTTCAGTAAGTACACGACTAGATGAACAGAACCTTACCACTTTATTTCCAAGTATTCCAAGACTGGAAACTCTTTGAAATCATTCTTTAAATTATAATGGCTCTGAAGAAAATAAAGACACAGCTACGTTTTAAGAGTCAAGTCCTCTTAGACAAAAGGAATGACAGATGCTTGCTTCAAGAGCAGGCCTTCATCGCATGTATTTCAACACACCACCTTGGGTCAGTCAGCAGATACACTTTGAAAGCCATGTGTTCAGAAAGACAGTATAGTCTTATGAATTATTTCGATGCACTCTCTGATTTCATCCTCCTTAATCACAAGCGGTGGTGCCAGCCGAATGATATCACCATGCGTAGGTTTGGCAAGAAGTCCATTATCACGAAGCCGCAAACACACCTTCCAGGCATCATACTCTACAATTAAAGGAAAAAGAAAAGACACTTACACTACAGCAGAAAAAGTGGCACAATTGCAGCACATGGTACATGGGGCCAGACTGTAAACTCCTTGCCATCTGGCAGTGAAAAGATGAAGTGTGTTCACAAATGAAGTGGTCACTTCTGAGCATCTGAGCAACTACCCAGAATTTGCAGTGAACATGCAAGACTGCTGCAAAACTGCAATTTGTCTGAAGGGGGCCACAAATTTGCCTCCAGCACACCAAGTTTTGCTCCTTCACAGCTGAATGCTTGTCTAGATGTAGCAGTAAATTTAAAAAAGTGAACCATGCAAAGGGGAGGTAAGAGAACATCTGGATAGGACTTCAGACAAGGTTACATTTATGCCTGGATTTCAGTGCATCATATGCATGTCTGAGGAAATTACACCACCTCCCTGCAGCACTTTGTCACTTAGCATATTCATGACAAAAATAATTGTCTGCTCTGGCTTCTAAGCAGTTTTCTGGTATAATTCAAGGTGTTAATCCCCAGAAACGTGTTCTCAGTTATCAGCTTTTTCCTTCCTTGTGCCCTCCTGTATTCACCGTACTCTTCTAACTATCCTGGAAACAACCAACCTCAGCCAATCCTTCCATAAGCTGACAGAAACTAGTGTTCCAGATGTGGCCAGTTTTCTCCCGATGAGGAGACAAAAGGGTATGTGTTGGGAGCTAGATTCACCATCAGGTTTGAACAGTGTCAAATCATAAAAGAATTAAAATCATTTAAAAAAAAATTGTTCAGATTTACTTTGTAAAAAAACCCTATTTTTAATAGCACACAGTCGCTTGAATAAATTTTCAGCAGGTACTACAATACTATAGCCGAGATCTGAACCCAAACATAATGCCTATAAGCCATCCCCCTACTCCATTAAGATACTTTCAATTTAAGTTGAAAAATATTTTTCATGCTATGATTGTGCAGTTGATTATATTCCCTTACCTTTGGTTTCCCGAATTACAATTGCATTTAATAGTCCTTTTCCTCTTACAGAAGTTACAATATCAGATGGTGTCTTCATGAGCTCATTTCTTAGTATGTTACCCATTATTTCTGCATTTTTAGCCAAGTCTTCCTCTTCAATTACCTAAAGGGAAATCAGATCTACAGTCAACTGAAGGGCACTGCATTTGTTTTATGTACCATGCTGGAATGGATGACATTACAATTGCTGAGATACAAAAGCTGTTGCATCCAAAGTGTCACTGCAAAGGCTGGATATCCAAGCAGATTAGTATTAAGCCTTTATTCATTCATGTTTACAAGAAACAATAATCTCTGAAATTTTATTCTAAATGAATTGCTTTTCATTTGCCGTTATTTACAAGTAAACAGTAAACCTCTGAAGACTCTTAATCTGCCCAGGTCCACATACTGGGTAATGATGATGCTTTCTGAGCGACTTGCATTACATGTAGTCAATTATGCAGTCACAGAATAATTAAAATATGGACTCTGGACAAGACATATTACTAGCTTCCGTTTGAGCTCCAGTAGCATATATGTGGTATCAAGCTCACAGAGCAGCAGCCCCTGCAATATGGGTATAGTAAAATAAGCCAATTTAAAAATGTCTTCGTGAAATTAGTGAAACTATTTTACTGAATTTACATAAGTGCCTTGAAACTTCCCCTAGATAAATTTTATTTTGTCATTTAAGTCCTTAAGACCATAGGAACATAGAAATTAGGACACATTTCCAGTAAAGACTTTAGAATTTGTTTTGTGATCTATACAAACAGTTAACCACTACCAATTTTCCATTCTTACTTAAAGCTAGATTTCTACTTGTAGCACAACAAATAACATCATTTATTTAAGCAAAGATCATGCGAGTGTGACACCCTTTTTTCTTTGGAATCCAAATCTCTATTACAACACACAAACCTCCAGTGCTGCCATTGCAACACGGCAAGCTAATGGATTTCCTCCATATGTAGATCCATGTTCACCAGGCTTAATGGTCAGCATAACTTCATCATCACACAATACTGCTGAGACCTAAAATGAGAAGGTCAGCTGATTCATTTACATATATATTTAGAACAGTAAACTTAAATATCTCTGAAGCAAACATTTCGTCAGGGCTCAGGAAAGGATAATTTTCAGCCTATGGTGATAAATTACATTTACATTCCCAGCTCTGTACAGAGGAGAGCGTATCTGACAATCACATAACAGCTTAATCCCTTAAATACACTTAACTATAGTGGTAACATATAACAACTAACTATAGTTGAGGGGCATTTCTCCAAACTGAATATTATTTCAAGAGTTTAAGCTTCAATACTCTGTTTAACAACTCAGAAGTACCTTTAATTGGCCAAAATAGTTCAAGGCATGTTGTAATTTCCAGCCTAATCAGCAGGAATTTAAGTCACTCCAAGAGGATAAAATGAGTCATGTGGGCATGCCAAACAAGTGAAATAACGCCAGTTGTTCAGAAATAGCTTTATAATATATGTTTTAATACACATTAGATTTTTTTTCCTTTATAGAATTCATCTAGAAATTAATCACACTAAGACTGTGACAAACTACTCTCCAGAGAGAATACAAAAGACTAACCAGTAATTCCAGAATGAAAAGCTGACCACTGGACACTTATTTTCCTGACAGGGTAATATCAAACTGAAGAAAACAGAGATATACCAAATTCATTCAATTAATTGACAAGGGCCAAAATACCTGAAAATCACCAGCCTAAGAAGATGGCATCTAATAACTTGCCACCCTAACAAGTCAAGCATCAACATAGAAAGTTCAGGATACTATATAGCCATTTCAGCTATAAAGGTAATATTATGTATTCCATTCTTATGTATCTCTCACAGGTTGGACTGTCTGGGTCATAAATCATAGTTAATCTTGTAAACACCGATTTTCAAGTACAACAAACATCAGATTTATTGTTCTTCCAACCAGTAGACTTCCAGTGTTAATTGCTTAAAAATCATTATTCAGCAAGTGGATATTTCTTTGTTACTCACAGGATATAAGCCACCAGAAAGGGCCTTTCCAAGAAGAATTAGATCGGGTCTCACATTTTCATGGTCAACAGCTAGCATTTTCCCGGTTCTGGCTAAACCAGTCTGTACTTCATCAGCAATAAATAGAACCTTTATGGAGACAAAAAGAAGAAAAATCCACACATAACAGAGAATGACTTTCACTCCCATTCCTAACTCCGTTCAAACAATACAGCATAACTGCACACAGGAAGTGAAAGACCTTCCAGCTGCATTACACTAAGTACACGAAGGTACTTCCTTTACCTCCTCTAAACCTCTTGGAAACTTAAATATTCTATGAAATGTGAAACTACTAACAAGTGAACATACTGTCCTCTCTCTCCGACATCTTTAGCATATTCTTTTCTACATAAGGCATAGTCCACATAGGGTTGGACACTGTCCAACCAAAATCTATTTGTGATGTAACAATGAGTGGGATTTCCAAAAAGTTAGGATTTGTCTATCTTTACTCCCACTGCATCGTTCGTACACTGACCTTTGGAAGCATCTGAAAAATGCCATTTTAGCAACTCTTCAGGGTCTTGTAGTCTGATGTCTATGTGTCTAAATAATTCCGAGAACCTAAGTCCAAGTTTTTGATCTTGTTTTCCTAAGCTGCACTATTATCATGTACTACTATTTGTAAAGTAGCTCATTTTTTTTCTGAGAGGTAAGTATCACAGCAATAATGAAGACAATTTTATATGTCAATACCTTCCTCTGAAGGTATAGAAGGATTTATGGGTAGCACTTGCAAATTAAGAATCAGAATTCTATTGGAACAGAGACCACTGATTTTTAAATCGGACAGGCAACACCAGGGGAATAAAAAGCTGTAAATCAGCAGACCTTTTTTTGTTGCTTTCCTTACACTTATAAAGGACGTGGCCTGGGCCTGTGGGAGAGGCTGACCAAATCGGTCCTGGAATAAGAAGGCATGGCAGCTTGCTTGTGAGAAGTAGCAGTACCCAAAGACAATTGAAGGGCATGGAGACAAACACATCTTTCCACCCTTCCAGAGACACTGAATGCAAGTCTAATTCACTGTGTCTTCACTAGCAGACAACAGAAATTATGAATCTAACACTCTATTTTCAAAACTAAACATTTCTTAGTAGAATTCAGACAGGACATAATATTCAGAATAGGAGTCAGGAATGTGGTATGAAAGGGAATGTGAGAAAATGCCGAACAAAAGAACAAAACTGTAAGACCTCTTCAGAGATCTTAAAAGAACATTCGTAAGTATATGAGCATTTTCTCCAGTGTTTCATTCTGTGACCCATTACTGTTACTAACTCTTGGCAGCACTTATGCACTCCAGCAACAAGGTCCCTTGATAGCCATGGTAGAACCACTGCAGTTATTGGCTTCTGGCCCAAGAAACTTACAATGTGAAAAAGAAATTAAAAGTTAAATTAATTTAAAATAACTGCAATTTCAAGAACATTCATTAGAAACTTAAATCAGTGACAGCAGTAAGAAACAGTGAAAAACATGCACTACTAAGAAGTACTTCCTGGTAAGGTATTGCCAGGAAATATAAGAAGTATCCCTACCCTATGCCAGTGAAAGAAAAGGAAATTATTAAGTAGTATATGAAGTCCTGTACCTTGCATACGAGGATGACCTTACAAGACATGCCAGTAAACACAGTGTGTCATGTTTAAGCCACCTTGTTATAGCGAATTCCTTACATTGTGTTTCGTGCAGAGGTCCCGCACTCCTGTGAGATAACCTTTGTCAGGAACAACCACACCTGCTTCACCTTGAATTGGTTCAACCATGAAAGCTGCTACATTGGGATCTTGGAGGGCCCGCTGTAAAAATGGACATATGGATAGGAAAGACAAAAAGAAAAAACTTTTACTCAGGTCAAATTTAGAAAATATGGAGATGAATACATGTAGCAGAACCTAGCTCTAACCCTGGTGTTCTACCTCAAATGATGGTAATAGTATTCACGTCAGGCAGTTATCCCTGAGCGCCATTTCAGTTCCAACACAGATGCCTATGTCACTATTTGCCTCGAAAGATCAGCTGGTGTGCTTGCCTGGGAAATTACAAACCTTAAAAATTGCAAACATAGACAAGCAGATTATTGGATCAGTTCATAAATTACCTCAGAAATACACTCAGTTTTCTGTTACCCCATACAAGACAAACAATTGCTCAACGCTTCCCTCAGACAAAAAAGAATGGAGCCTCTCCAGAACAATTTTGTCACCTTAAAGCAAAGTCCACAGCTACATTCCTGCACCATCAAGTTCTAAAAGGTTTAGAAGTCCACGAGACTCTACAGATATAATGATTCCCAGCAGGAATTTACTACAGCTTTTCTCAGTATTGCCTCATAAACAGAACGAATTCAGTTATCAGTCTGATGGACATGGATCTAAGTTTCAGGTCTCCAGAGAGCATTCAAAGCCTCGATAAAGTTGGCTGAAAGCCACTAAATACTTACAGGGCTTTCACAATGGGCAGCCTTATGTAGGTTCAAATCTGAGTAAGCTTTTCCACTCTGCAACTATAATACACTGAGAGACCTTTGTTTCCCCTAACCAAACTCCTAGGAGAAAACCATCTCTGTCCCATAAGCCCTCCAACCTCCACAGACAATTCACTTGTACCAAGCAGACCCAAAAGGCACAGAGGACTAACCAACTTGTCACTCATGGAGACGATGTGATGGAGACCCAGATGATGGAAAAGTGGCAATGCCAACGTTCCTAGCACTTCAGGACTGTTTGGCTGGAACCCTCTTGCCTCCCAGGTCCCAAGTCCAGCACCCTATGGCTGCCATCAAGCACCAGCTACCCTTTAATACCTAAGCCCACATTATGAGGGTGGGAAATTTTAAACTAATCAAGGTCAACCCTCCCCAACAGCTTGACAGGATGCATCTCATAGAATCATTTAGGTTGGAAAAGACCTTTAAGATCATCGAGTCCAACCATAAACCTAACACTGCCAAGTCCACCACTAAACCATGTCCCTAAGCACCACATCTACACGTCTTTTAAATACCTCCAGGGATGGTGACTCAACCACTTCCCTGGGCAGCCTGTTCCAATGCTTGACAACCCTTTCGGTGAAGAAATTTTTTCCCCAATATCCAGTCTAAACCTCCTCTGGTGCAACTTGAGGCCATTTCCTCTCGTCCTAAAAAATGGGAGGTTTCTCATCTCAGAAAACCCAGGGAAATGCAGAATCACTAGCGTTTCAGTAGCTTAAGTGAAACACCAGCCTAGCATGGTTTTAAGGATGCTGTGAAACTGGAAAGACCTGTTTGTGACTGCAGTGAATTCTAGTCATCTGGTCATTGAAGAACGCACAGCATTTCTGAGAAAAGTAGGTAAAGATGTTAGTTTCAGAATCCAAGTCCTGACTTCGGAATGTATGCTACTGATCTGAATTCCCTTATGGTTTATCTGCTATTCTTCTTTTGTACCTTGAACATCTTAGTGACATGGGAAATGAAACAGATCATGTGGTTTTCCTTTTACATCCTAAAGCAAAACTGAAAATCAAAACCAAAGCAGAATTTACATGCATTTCCTATACATAATAACAACATATATATTTCTTATATATGTCTAGATACATATATCTTCATGTCAAAGCACATGTTTCAAAGGATAAACTTCTGATTTTCCTGCCTTGCTATTTACCACAGAGACACTGCAAAATGATTTCTTACAAGAGAACAAAAATTGTCAAATACCTCAAGAGCTGGTAGGTCATTGTATGGGATCACTTCAAAACCTGGCATAAAGGGTCCAAATCCATCATAGCTGGATGGGTCGGTAGAACTAGAGATAGCAGACATGGTTCTGCCCCAGAAGTTGCCAGCTGAAAAAAAAAAAAAAGAGGGGGGTTGTTACAAAACTGACTAAGAGCCAGAACAGTTTATAGGACATCACACTTTTCATTTGGTAATGCATTTTAAGAGTTGTCTAACGTTAGCATATTAGCATCTTTCTGCTAATTGATGCCATAAACACATTGTGTTGCTATATCAAAAGCACATATCAAAACCAAAAGAAAATTATACTGTAAGACCTGGCAAGTACACAAAATAATTTCCATAAGCTTTGTTAGTTGTCTGAATAACTGAAAATAACTCAGGAAGATAACATCTTTTTAAGGGAGATGTACAGCTTTTACATAAATATTACTCATTAAATAAAAAAAGTAAACACCACCCAGAATTTAGGTCCTAAAAATAAAGCTGCCAGTAAGCCTAAATCAAAAAATATATTTCTGTGCATTTCAAAGTTACAAGCCTTTTCTTTCCCTCACCAATTTCCTTGTGTAACTGTGATCCTAGAGGCAGAGGATGTTCTCAGTCTGCAGGAAATCCTGAAGTCAATTATTACTGACGTAGACATCCCTAGGCATCCCTTCTTTCTTAACGCCAGTGTAAATAGCATTACATTGTTCACCATAGCAATGTCTCCTAGCAGAACAATCCCTGCCATGCTTTGCTGAGTCACATGCTTATCACCTCAAGGTTATGTAGTGCAATCCACTGTATACTGAAACAAAGCCCTGCAAACTGAATCACACAAAGCAGAGCAGTCTATCTGCTGATGGCAGGCTGTCTCCACCTTAGCACTCCAGTCTCCGTATTGGCTCACTATCAAGCACAGAATCTACATCAAGTTCTCTGGACTGATGTTTAAAGCCATTTTTTCTTCTGACCCTAGCTACTCAAGAGAGCTTTTTTCTGCCAAAATGCTGGCTTCTGATAAGAGAAGGATTATTATTTTGTTCCAACTACTTGGCACAAAATTAAATATTGTGGTTAAGGAGATGGGATCATAATAATGGAGAACATATCCAGTTTATCAAGATGAGAAAGCACTTACTAAAAGTTAATTGACTGAAGAGCAAACCAAAACATATATGGAAGGAGGGAGAAATAAATTTGTTCAAAGAATTCCCAGAAGAAGAAAAAAAAAAGTCTAATCTAACTCGTCCTACAAACCATAATGCAATATTCAACTATGAATTTCAATTTATAAATGCTGTCTAATGACAGTTTATGATTCAGCTACTGTATGTACCAAAAGTCAAAAATAGTATTTGCAGCTGTAGCAATTAAAAAAAGGTCAATATTTAAGTAGTAAGCTTTATTCTGGAAGGTTTTATAAAATACAGAACTATTGAACAACATTAGAATTGACAAAAATATTTCACCTCTAACCAAAGAATACCAAATGTAAGTTATCTGAATTAGACATAACCTTTTTTTTTTTTTTTTTTTTTTTTAAGCAAAGCACAATAGTCTCTTCAGGGGCAGGTAACTTCTCCCTGTTACAGAGCCAAACAGAGCAGGCAGATAAAGGGAGGAAATAGACCACGTATACTTATATACTTACATAATCAGGACTTTCCAGGGCCCCATATTTACTTTAGCAATATTTTTTTTTTCTTTAATTACATGACCAAGGCTACTATATGGCTTTACTGGGTTAATGCCAACTTCTGGAAGACCTTAAGAATGTAGAAGAAAACCACTGGTAGGGAAAGCCTAAGAGGGAAGCAGGCTTAACCCAAACGTGGAATCTGTGAGAGGAGTGGGAGCAATCTGAGGAACGAATTCACGAGAAAGGTATATAAAAATCAACCCATTAGGAATAAAAAGATACTGCACTTTAACACCCAAGCAGCGGTTAAAAGAGCATGGAGGACTGAATGCACTTTCCATGTGACTTCAGGCAGCCGCTCATCAATTTTTGACAACTAAAAAGGTTAAGTAGTACAAATAAGGTCCACTTTATACATTCAATTGCTGTTTATAAACCACCTTATTAACTATGGTTTCCTTCCTGGATTTAAGTTCATTGTTGCATCTCCCTTGCAAAAACAGACATTACCAGCAGCTCCTTGACAAAGCACAACTATCCTCATTGCCTCTTGATGCATACACCTCCACAAGGGAGAGGATCTGAAATTGATTTGTCATCAGAATTATATTCATATCTCTTGTTTTTACAATCAATTCTGTTAAGATCACGTGTTTCTCAAAGGACATTACATTTAAAAAAAGTTTATAATCCATTGTAACTATTTAAGGTTAAAATTAAATAGCCAGAAGCATACACAGAATATTTTGTCAACAGAATATATTTAAGACTGAACTCACAATTTAGAAGGCAGCACTTAGAGAACCTTAAGGTCCTGCAAAGACTGTTGTAGCCACAAAAAACCCCAAAGTTTTTTTATCAGAATCACCAACTGCAGATATGCAAGTACAACATAACCTGTTAACAGGTTGAGATCTTAGCTTACTCTATTAAAATGTCAAAGGTTACAGAGACCTTCAACAGGCTTGCTTCAGTGAAAAAACTGAAACATTAAGAATACTGCAGAGTAATCACTACAGCTATTGGGAAAAGAGAGTGCTACAGCCAGTGTCTAGAGCTCTCTTCCTCCTCAGTACCTCAACTCGTAACACGCACTTAACATACCTGCAAAAATAATTTTTGCTTTGTATTTTGGAACTCCTTTCACAGTGTATGCCCACTTCCGAGCCAATTTACAGGCAGTTTCTCCAGCTTCCACTCCTAAAACATAAAGCAATATCATTATCACACTTGTACACGAGAGAGACCATTGATGCAGTACAAATGTTACAAAACTTTGTACTGCATCTCAGAGACAAGAAGTAAAATGGAAATAAAATTATTTTTTACCTGTGTTCATTGGAAGAACTTTGTTATAATTGAACATTTTGGTGACAAACTCCTGATATTCACCAAGTACGTCATTGTAGAATGCTCTGGATGTAAGGGTCAGTTTTTCAGATTGAGCTTTCAGAGCGTTCACTATCTTTGGGTGACAGTGGCCTTGATTAACAGCACTGTAAGCACTCAGAAAGTCAAAATACTTTCTACCGTCAACATCCCACACATAAACACCTAGGAAAACAAAGGTATGGTCAATACACAAAATAAAAGAAGACATGAGATAATACTAAATGGTATAAGCTAAGAGCTACAATAAATGGTATTCTCACTATTCCTTAGGGCATACCTGAAAGGCCCTCTAACTAGAAAATAATCAGTTGGCAAGGAGAACATGAGCAACAAACTAGTACAGTACAAATAAATGCCCAATGAGGAATCAAGAAAAGAAGCATTTCCCATATAAAGCTGCCATTCCACTAAGTTAATAAGTAATATGAGAATATTACTTCCCCTCCAAGTCCCTGTTTTAGGTCCTAAAAAGTAGATAGAGAAGAACACAATAAAAGAATTCATAAGAATTGGAGGTCATAAAAGAAAGAACAAAACCAACAGAACCCAAATAGTCTCAAAACTTAGAGACTGACAGCTCTGAGCTGTCAAAACGTGTACTGATAAAGAAAAACTATTGGATCACTACTCTGATAGCATTTCTATATAAACTCATAGAATTTAACCTGCAGAGCACAAAAGCCCCTTAAACGTAATTAAAGACCAGAGTAAATTTAAATTAAGCAATAATACAGGAAAAGTACACAAGGACTTAAACAGGGTTCCAGTGCACCTTTTCATGTCCACCTCCACACAAGGTAACAGAAGAAACAAAGTTGCTTGAAGCTTTCCTGCTGAGTTATTCTGAATTATGAAGATTATCAGAACTTAGACCTCTATTTAGATAAATCATTTTAGAGAGACTACAATTTTATCAGGTGGCCTTATGCATAATGATCCAGTTCTCTAACCAGCAATTAGCTGTCTTTATTTCATCAATTACCTCAATCTCCCCCTCCCCCCAAAAAACCCCAAAGGTTCAGAAATTTATTAGGTCAAAATCATTATGCATACACACATCCCACCTACACCACCCAGGGAAACCTAAATAAAATACCTTTTCCTTTTTCCAGAGCAACAGGTAGTGGGTGATAATTGTGGGCACCATATTTAGCCTCACGCTCAAATATGTAATCAGAGGATGGAGGTCCTTGAATGGTTTTTTTAGTAGCAACTGACGTAGCAGAACTCAGTGAAGCGTGAACACCTCGACAGAGAACAGCAATGCTCTGAGAGCGAGTTAGCTTGGAAAACATTATTGACTTCAGGTATGCTGTTACAGATCTGGGAGGGGGGGGAAAAAGTTAATAATTAGCATTAAGAGTACTTCAGAAGAAATTTATAATGCGATTGAAGTGTTTCTACTGCCAGGATTACAGGTTTCTCAACACTTTCGCAATCAAGAAAGTTCATATGAAGTATAAATGAATGCAGTACTAACTTCAAATAAGTTTTTTTTTCTATTTTAACGTGCACTCACAGTAATGGAAAGAAAACTGTGTGACTCACCAAGTCTATGAACTAGTCACATCATTTTTCCTGTAACAGCGTTCCTTTTTCATTGCGCCTTAAATTCTGACTGGATTTATTAATATAAACTACAATAAGAAAGTTAAGTGTATCAAACTTCTTGTGCTGTTGAAATGCCTTTTGTCTAACAAGGATTTCCATAAGACAAATCTTGTCACAAAATCAGGAAGTAAATAATATAATACTTTAAAAAAGCACCT
>NW_008795129.1:23488603-23491574 GCF_000699145.1 Aptenodytes forsteri
TTACAGATTTGGGAGGGGGGGGAAAAAGTTAATAATTAGCATTAAGAGTACTTCAGAAGAAATTTATAATGCGATTGAAGTGTTTCTACTGCCAGGATTACAGGTTTCTCAACACTTTCGCAATCAAGAAAGTTCATATGAAGTATAAATGAATGCAGTACTAACTTCAAATAAGTTTTTTTTTCTATTTTAACGTGCACTCACAGTAATGGAAAGAAAACTGTGTGACTCACCAAGTCTATGAACTAGTCACATCATTTTTCCTGTAACAGCGTTCCTTTTTCATTGCGCCTTAAATTCTGACTGGATTTATTAATATAAACTACAATAAGAAAGTTAAGTGTATCAAACTTCTTGTGCTGTTGAAATGCCTTTTGTCTAACAAGGATTTCCATAAGACAAATCTTGTCACAAAATCAGGAAGTAAATAATATAATACTGGAAAAAAGCACCACCTGACCCAAATGTTTAGCTGATAACATTATCAAATTTCATAAAGGATTGATTAGTTTTAACTGAGGTCAGCTTTAAGAAGAAAAATTTGTGACTTTTTATATAAATAGCATTCTTGATTTTAAAATGTTGCCACCTACACATAAAGCACTCACTGTTAGTAGCATTAAGACCATCAAAAAAATAGATGGAAAGTAATAGCTATTAGTGTCAGCTATTAACAATCATTATAGCACCCTGTATTTTCTTAGTAAAACTCAGTGATTTCCCCTGAATATATAACCCTGTACCGTTAACGTCTAAGGATAATCTGAGGGTAGAATTTCTTGAGACAAATGTACTTGCATTTCCTCCCCATGCCTTCATCTCAGTCAATGTAACGATATATCCCAGAGAAGGGAAACCGAGTTGGTGTTTTAAAAGCTGTTCAAGCAAGCTCTCCTCACAGCACCAACTACTGGGAACGGCAGAGAGCCATCAAGGAAACAATGATCGTTTTAGCAAGACCAAGAGTTCTCAAAGCTCAAGTTTCTAGTCTTGCAGAACATCACACTTATAAACCGGCCAAAGGTGCTAGCCCAAAAGGAAGATCGCAGGTTACAGTGACAAGTACTCCGATTATCAAACGCAGCCTCCTTTGTAACATACTCCATAGCAAACTGAAGACCTGAATAACCTTGACACTGCTGCACTACCTAACAACAAAAGCATACTGTAAAACTTAACCAAAATATACTTACTAAATATCAACAGGAGAATGCAGGAATGGTTTACACAAGGGTGTTGTTATTTCAGGCTGCTTGCAGAGACAGAAATATTAAGCCATTGATTTATTCTAAATTTATTTTGGAAAAGGTCTGCACACTGGATGTGTCGCCTTAAACAGAGAGGCATTTCTTTCAGCAGACTCCTCAGATACTACATTGCTGCTCCTCACTTCTAAGCAAAGCCAGAAGACTGTTTTCTGCATCTACCAAAATCAGCTACCAAAATCCAAGTCTTAAGGAAGAGTCAATAGTCTCCATTCCAGCAAGAGATGAACAGCAGCTTCACAGCTCTGGGCATTTTACCAGCTATCATCAATGCCATTAAATATTAGCCATTTGTGTTAATACTTTTCAAGACTGTTATTCAAAGATTTTGCAAATAAAAGAGACAAATACTTCTCTGTGCAAGAAAATTTTTTGACAGAAACTCAGCTCAGCTGCGCCACTCAAAATTACAACTTGCTTAACTCCTAAAATTTAATTGGTCATTGACATCCTGCCCCGGCACACCTCCATGGCAGAGCAGCTAATTCTGTAACAAGCTTCTATATTTTTGGAGATTTTCCAGAATTCCTGAAATGAAAGCTGTAAAGAAATGAAACTCTCATCTGCCCTGTATCAGAGAGCTACCTTTCTGCATGAAGAATTACAGGCCACCAATTTGATGTTCTTCTTTTACTTCTTCCAGGTTGGAAAATCTTAATCAGAAATTTTTAAAAGGGCTTTGCCCTCCATGAGGAGAAATGCCCTGCAAATTATGCTGGTGAGGCCACATCATTTTAGCTGAGGTGTGGGAGGTTACATGCAGTAGGGCTGAGTGAAGTTGAGAATTATGGATGCATCTGGAGTTAAAAGGTGAAGAAAAAATTGGTTTTGACGATCAGCAAGACAAGACGAACAGAAATTTCAGGAAAGAGGAGGGGCACAGTAAGGGGAAAAAAAAAAATCCCAAACTTATTACCAACTGTGAGGAAGTGAGAAATATGATCATGCCCTGCAGCATGCAGTACCGGAATCAGAAGGCAGGGCATTTCACCAAGTGGAAAAGGTCTTGCATCAGAATAGAAAAGCTACTCAAAGCACAGCTGTAAAACATACTTGAACAACTTTTCTCAACTGTTGAACAAGAATATCCAGACAAGAGCACTGCACCTGCAGACCTCACAGGTAAATTCAATGGTTGTATGTACCCAGTCCCTGACGTACACTGAAATATACCCCAAGGTCAATTGCACATATTATCAAATACATGAAAAACACTTAGATGCATGTTGATACAGCATAGAAAAATCCATGCCACGCTGCAGCCTTTACCAACTGAATACAAAGGGGTGAATGTTCAAGAGGACAAGCTATAGCAGGAGGGATATCAGTCTGGACACGCCAAACCACCTTTTCAGACTAGCACCACGTCAGAAACAGCTCAGGACCTACACCGGCAGACAAGAAAGAGCAAGAAACCCAGCCGTGAAACATCAGCCCCCTCTCTCCATCCTCGGACAAGGCCACGGCAAAGGCAAAGACGGTATCCTCGGGACACCACCATGGACGGGAGAAGGGCTGGCAACAGGCACAGAGGGGAAAGGTGACTCTGGCGGCTTGGCCTGCCCTCCCCTCGGGGAGAGGCTGTCACGTCCCCGGCTCCCCGCAGAGCAAGAGTGCCTGGGGCGGGCAGGCGGCGGCTCGGCCCCGCAGCGGGTCTGGCCCTCTCTGCGGCCAGGCGCTCCCAGCCCCGCCGCGGCGCCCTGCCC
>NW_008795129.1:23492633-23505374 GCF_000699145.1 Aptenodytes forsteri
GCCGGGGGCTCACCGCCTCGGGCGGGCTCCGCTCGCGTCTACCGAATTGGGCCGTGGGAGCAATTTTTGCAGCCATAGAAATCCTCCCCTTGGCGAGCTGAAGCCCCCGGCCCTGCGAGATCCGTGGGCCGGGCCGGGCGCCCTCCCGCCGGGCGTCACCGCCCAGCCGACTCCTCCGTAGTGCCAGTCGGCCTTTGGCCACGCTTGCCCCCGTCTGGGAAGTTTCTGTAGAAAAGGGCGAGCACCGAAAAATTTTGATAGGGACTGGGAAGAAATTCATGGAAATGACAGGTTTGTAGGATGATTGTGGTAACCTCTGGCTGGTGGTGGCTGCTGCTCGCCATCCTGTGGCCTTCCTGCGTGGGTAGTGGCATCTGCAGGTCCTTAGTCCCCTGGTGTTTTACGAGAAGTGCTACTGTGATGACAGTAGAAGCCAGTCCTGTTCTTTCTCTTCAGAAGAGCTGTGCGTGAGCTTATTCCTTATCTTTTTATACTTGATAGTCTGCAGCTTACAAAAAACAATAGTCAAGGATTCACTAAGTTTGCTAATGAATTCCTTATGTAGTTCCTGCGCCAACTGTTTGCTGCCTACGTGTAGAATGCATCAACTTCCTCCACAGCTCCTCCAGTGTGGTACTGTGCCAGGAATGGGCTGCTGGTCTCTGCTGGTAGCATGGCACTGACGGAGCCCCAGCCGACCTCGCACCCTGCTGCCTTTGGAGGGAGGGAGGTGTGCAGCTGGTGAGGTTGGCTGCAGGAGGGCCCAGCACGCTCTCACACAGACCTTTCAGCTGGGAGCCAGCAGGTGAGCAGGGGCAGGCTGTAACTAGCCAGCGCAACCCTGACCTTTCCCTGGACTAAATTACACTTGGAGAGCACCAAAAAATCTGGACGTTTACAAGGAACTGTGAGGTATGTTTGATACATACATGCTAGTTTTAATCCAAAAGAAAAACACTGAGAATATTTCACTTTTTATCTTATCCACCTCACTAGGGGGGGAAAAAACCCAAAAAATCAGTCTTAGCAGTTATGACTTCTGGGTGCCTCTTGCTTTTTGTCCATAAACTGTCCTGACAAATTTATCAATGCTGGAAAAGAGTTTATTTTTTCCACAAAGAAAACATGGTATCCTAGGTTGACAGTACAAGAAATTTGCATATCTTCCCCACACTAAAGCAATCCCACATTTGAAAATATTCCTGAATCTTGTCATATCTTCTAACCAAATTGCTCAAACCTTGGGTGTCAGGGAGCAGCATTGCTTATGTGTTTGGAGAACAGTGCTGTCCTGGTTTCGGCAGGGATAGAGTTAACTTCCTTCCTAGTAGCTGGTACAGTGCTGTGTTTTGGATTTAGGATGAGAACAAAGTTGATAAAGCACCGATGTTTTAGTTGTTGCTAGGTAGTGTTTACACTGGTCAAGGACTTTTTAGTTTTCCATGCTCTACCGACTGAGAAGGCTGGAGGTGCACAAGAAGCTGGGAGGGGGCACAGCCAGGACAGCTGACCCAAACTGGCCAAAGGGACATTCCATACCATGTGACGTCATGCTCAGCATATAAAGCTGGGGGAAGAAGAAGGAAGGGGGGGACGTTTGGAGTGATGGCATTTTGTCTTCCCAAGTCACCGTTACGCATGATAGAGCCCTGCTTTTCTGGAGATGGCTGAACACCTGCCTGCCAATGGGAAGTAGCGAATGAATTCCTTGTTTTGCTTTGCTTGCGTGCACGGCTTTTGCTTTACCTATTAAACTTGTCTTTATCCAACCCACGAGTTTTCTCACTTTTACCCTTCCGATTCTCTCCCCCATCCCACCGGGGGGGAGTCACACAGCGGCTGCGTGGTGCTCAGTTGCCGACTGAGGTTAAACCACGACAAGTGCCCTCAGGGAAAATTTCCCCAGTGTGCAGTCAGCTTGATGCAGCGAGGGTTGGGAGTAGAACAGATGATAGTGTGCTCTTTATAAATACACATACAGTTAAGCTCAATTTGCTAATATATTTATGTCTCTTACTAGCCTAATTCTGCAAATGAATAGTGCCCTACATCTGCTGCCAAAGTTGAATGCATAAAGCACCAAAAGGTTGTGCCTTAGGTGCTAAATTGCAAAACACATTTCACAGTCATGTCTGTTGAACAAATACATGGTTGTACTGTGCCAAGTTTCTCAAGTCCAGAAGCAGTCATTATCTAGGAGCTATTGAAACCCCTTTAATTCTAGTTAAAAGTATGATTTTTGCTGAAACACCTAAAATTTCAAGGCTGAAAATAAGCCATGACCCATCTGTTTTGAGTCTTATACTTGGTCCCAGTTCATCTCTGGTGTAAGGAAAAAAAATGCATGATTTTGTTTGTCGCACGCTTATGTGTCTTAAATAGCCTGGATGGACACAGGCCAGGACTTGCAATCTGTGAGATCGATGGGATTTTCTTGGGTAAGAAATGAAGGTTTAAGCCGCCTCATTTTTTTGGTTTTTTTTTACTTTGGTATTTCATTAGCGTGGTAGATAGTTTATCAGTTTGCTGAAGTCATGCTATTGATGCCTTCTACCTATTTAGTCACAAAAATAAGGTACTGGGAGCTACGTTCTTTTCGTCTTTCATAGACTCAAGAGCAGCCTTTTACCTGCCTTTAAATGCTGTTTTTCTCAAGGACACTTCCAATTGTTTTAGATTCATCTAGCCATGCATTTTTCAGCGGAAGCAGAAAAATGTACAAAGGACAGAACTTGTCCAAAGGATTAAATAGCACATCTCATATGTGGAAAATACACATTTGAAAAATTAAAGAATGCAAACCAAAGGCAGTCAAGATCAATTGCTGAAGTGCTGAATCTTGGGTTGAGGCTCTGCCACATGGAGCTGGAGCCATACTGCCCTGAGAGATGATTTCAGAAGCCAGGCATCCAGCCTCACTCCCTGGAAAACAGCGGTCATGTACCCAAGTAAACACTGCAGATTCATGTCTGAAATGCAGAGTTTCAGAAGTTTCAAAAACAAACAAACAAATGACCCTCAAGCAAGAAAGGGCTTGGTTTCTTTTGGATTCTGCAAGGCCTGAAAGAAGAAGAAAAAAGGTTTATGTGCTCAAATACAGACATAATATGGAATGTATAGATACTACATGTAAATGTATTTTTTAAAGCTGGTGTGGACTGTTTCTGAGATTAAAAAATTACGAGTATGAAATAACCCTCCACTGGAATGTAGTTATTCAACACTAGAGAGAGAGTGACTTCAAACCCCTACTTAAGGTAAGCTTGATCACAGTTTTATATAGGATGAGTGTTCTGTTGTGGCTCACTTTCTTTCCTCCTTTATTTTTGGCACTTATAATCAAGACACAGAAAATATCCACGTTTCTTCTTTAAATGCTATCAAGTTGGAATTTTAAATTGTTCACATTGTGTGCAGTGGCAGCTATTACCATAGATCTTGAAGCAGTTGCTCTCAGCTGGATGTGGTATTTCCTGTGATTTAAAAAAGGAAAGCAGAAGCTTAATGTGTACTATTTAGTTACCTGTAGATATCTAAAAGACTCCACGTGACAGTAACCAAAATATGAAAAACAGAAGACGTGAAATGTTTATATTTTACAGTAATTTGCCCCACGGAAAAGAAGAAAATCTTGACCTACTTGAGGAAAAAGGGTTATTATATTCATTCTGCTTATCCAGAAAATACAATTTGACATGCAAGTAAACCATAAAGTTATAAGAAGGAACAAGTTAAGTCATGCCAGTTGTTAGGAGTAATTCTGCAGCTCTCTCTCTGGCAGAAATGCTCATTGAAGTCGTCGGGAATTAGGCATGTAAAGAGACTGAGGAATTGCATCCCGGTTACTGTGGTTGTTTAGAGGTAGGGCAAGTACAAGGGAATTACAGTCTTGGCCTCCTAAGTCAGAACGGCTGCACAAGCTCAGTGTGCTCCAGGGATTAACGTGCTGCTCGTGGGAGCTGCTGAAGGCACTAGTGCAGTGGCAGGGTTGCAGTACCCTTTCTTGAGTTTAACACTGTCTTAGGTCTGTTGCAGTAGATGTCCAAAGTGCCTCCATAGCTGATGTTTAGGCACGCGGCGCCAGTGTTCAATTCTTCAGTGGCATGGTAGTTTCTTACTCAGCTCAGAGAAAGAGTTCCTCATCTTGGAGCGAGAGCCAGACCAGTCAGCAGGTTGGATATGGAGTTCATCCAAGTCCTGAGGCTCAAGGTGCAAGTTCATAATTAGCTAAAACCAATTCAAGTCTACGGTGCTGGCAGAAAGACAGTCCCACCCCTTTTCCCATCTCTAGGAAAGCCACAAGGGTAGTCTTCACCCTTTCTCCTCTTGTTGAAACTGTGCTGCCACTCAGCAAAAAAAATTACGCTTCTCTGAGCCAAAGCAGTTTTTAAGGCAAACCTAGCGGTTAGCATATTGCCCTGGAGAGCTCAATCTACAGTCCCAGTCTGACAGCCGTCCAGGTACTTCATACCGAACAGCTTTCTGAGAAGAGTCTGATGGTGTCATGTACTCTACAGGCCAACCTTGCAGATGTTTGTGTCATCTGAACAAGGCTTGACAAGAGAACAGTATGCAGTGATTGCACTCTTGTAACACGTGTATGTGTGAATGTGGGGAGACATAGGCCATGTAACGTTTCTTGGTTTGTCCACTGTTAGAAAGCCTCTGGTGTAATACCAAACCTACACAGGGGTAAGACTTTTCTGTGGCAGATGTCTCCTATTTGAAAACATATGTCTGGAAAAGACCCAAGAAGAAGATGAAGATGCTTTATTACTATGGTGATAAGATACCAGTGGATAGATGGGTGATCTCAAGAATTTTCTACTTGTACACTTCAATCTTTCATTTTCATCAGTGAGAGTTGAAGTTCATGCTGATTTTTGATAGTGCCTTATATAGAAAAATCACTTTCCATGGCCCATATTTGTTATTCTCATTATTTACTGACAGCAGAATTATACATTAAGACATTTCTTGCAGAACAAGAAACTTTAGTCTTTCCTGCAGCACAGCTAGAATATTTTACAGTGCAGTGTGTCAGAACATAGGAGCAACAAATTGTAACGCATGCAAAGCGTATCTGCCTCTCAAGTTCAGTTAGAGATTTCTTTTTTAGTTCATATCTTTCAAGATAGTTTGGCAAAGCATAGCACAATCCCTTCAAAATAGTGCTGTTTTATTGGATGGATGTTAGTTAACCCAGCTTAAAGCACCATGAACAACCCTTAGAGCTGATATTCCTATTGCAATATAAACCTTGAGCTATAGTTAATATTTCTCCTCCCCAATTTGTATGTTGGCTTATTTTATGAAGATTTCAATGATATTCTGTTTGTTAGATGACAGCATGGATAACTGAATTATAGAATCAAAATAGTTTAAGTTATTGTCTTTTGTTAAGCATTGTTTCCAATGTTTGAATTTACATTTGGTTATTTTCCTTTGCAGCTTATCGATGCCTATGTCCAGAGCCTTCCACAAATGAGATGAGACATTTTACTTGTATGTGAAACCTAGATTTAAAAGTAAATGATAAGCTCTTCTATTTCTTGAACTTGTAGTTAATGAAATGAAAGAGCCTTTTTCTATGTTTTCTGTATCTATGTGATGCTCACATTTCTGGTGAGCATCACATTCCTTGGGCATCACACTACTAAGAAGACACAAATAGGAGAGAGTTTGGGGAAAACAACTTTCAGATGTACCAAGACAGATTAAAAGAGCTGTATATCTTCAGTTCACTAGTGACTGGTTTTAGATTTTTCTCTAGTCCTGACATGCAACTCTGACAGTTGTGTACCTGCAGCTCCAGCCGCAACATGATCCAAGTGTGAGATCCATGAGAGCAGGAAGTCGGCAGGAGTCTGAGAAGCCACAGGACCCTGATAAACGGCATTTTCTAGCATAAAAATCAGGAATAGTAAAATACAATCCAAACAAAATTGGAGGGAGACTAAGTCAGTTTGAATTTCAGGCTTTCAAGTGCCTCATATGTGAGCTTGCTTCTTCTTTGTATAAGTATTTTTTTATTTTGATCCTGCAGACCTTCTGCTTCCTAACTTCCATCGACTTCATTCTTGGATTTTATCAGGACAGTGATTTCTGGAAAAAACAACTGCTTTACCTGCTCTCCAGACTTTCAAAATCTGACCCAGATGGCAGCTATAACTGTCATGAAAGCACACAGAAAATGAACATAACTACATCTAACTGTGTAATAAGAATAAATATCTTGTCAATTTGGTTAATCTCAGGACTGAGCACTGAACATCTGGATACACTTTATCTCAGGAGCTGGGAAACTCTTCTCAAAATTCTGTCATGGCACATCCCCTCCGGCCCTGCTGTTCAAGTGTTTGACATTGCTGCAACAAAGATTGCTAATCTTGCTAAATGGTAAGCACTCATCTGCTCAGGGCTACTGTAGTCTGAAGCTGAAGAACTTACATAATGCCTCGTCCAAGTCAGACTTTAACTCGGCATCACTGCAGTGAAAGATTAGCGAGGTAACCTATTGCATCATCTGCCACTTGTCGTTACCTCGGGATGACATGCTGTCAGCTCCTGAACTTCCCCATTCAGGACTTTAAACTAGCCCTACATTTTCTAGAATACCAGATAATTCAGAAAATCGCAGGCTTTCTTGATACATGTTAGGACAAAAGACTTTGCTTTAAAGGCCATTGTTTTAAAACAATTTCTTTCGTAATAATTGTTTTCAAAAATCACACAACTTGAGAGATCAGAAATATGGAGAGCATATTGCCAAAAGGAAGTAAGATCTTCAGCAAGCAGAAAGATCTTGACAAAACTTACCTACTCCTAAACTATCATATGGCTGTTCCTTAGAAGGGACAAATAAACTAGTAAAGCATTTAATCCATTCTTTGCTCTCTGCAGCTCGTTTATCTTTTCTTCAAACTAATGCTCTTCTGTGGCAATTTCAGTGAAATGCAGCATTTCTTGAATTCACTGATACCTGTGACTTTCAGTGTAATTCAATGGAAGGGACTGAATGATAAGGAAAGCTGTCAGTCTAATGGCCATCCACAAACACTAAACAAGAGGTGTCAGCACAGGTACTGGGTGTTGGGACATCATCATAGAACTGACCTAACCTGAGAGGACAAGGTTTTAACTCAGCTGACTCTCAATTTGTTATGTCAGGTGCTTACAGATCCACAGATACAAAGCCTGACATCTTTTAAGGTTCCCATTTTGCAAAGTCTATGTATCTCTGTATATTCTCTCCTTTTTTAAAAAATTGATCTTTAAGGCTTCTTTCTTTAAACAATAGCAGTAAAATAACTTCCATGATCGAAGCTACTATAACAAATCAGCATGTGTAGAAAGGAGTAAAATCTTTTATTTGTATTGATCTTGTACATAGATCTGGTATCTTTGAAAGTATTCCAGTATGTCAGAGGCTGCTTGGTGGAAAAGCCTGAATCGTGACTACTACTGAAATCCCTCTGCAGTGTTACGACGTGCCTAAGCCCCATGGAATGCCACATTTTTAATTACATTTTTCATGTGGCATTACACAGAACACAGAAAATGAGATGATCAACTTGAGAAAAAAGCTAGCTTGGGAACTCTTCAGTGTTTGAAGGAGAAAATCTAAGAGAAACTGAGTTTAATATTTGTGCTACAGTAGTAAGCAAAGGTAGTGTTGCTAGAGGCTACATGAATCACGGCAACCACAGAACAGGTCCTGTGAATAAAATGGCAAAAATGCCAACTAAGAGGCTAAAGCAAACCTGTAACATGCCACTCGTAAAATAGTTGCACGCATCATTATCTTCCCAGAAACTTTTATTGAGTACACTACCAGAAATAGGGCCCGGAACATGAGTTTTCCGTGTCAAGAAAGTGCCATAAAGATCTGTTCAAGGTGACTTCAGCTGATACGGGGGTCATACTGGAAAACAAAAAATGTGTTCAGGTCTAGTGATGCAAGAACCCTCTTATCAATTTTTCTTGAGGAGGATCTCACCCACCAAATATTTTGCTAGACGTCTAGTCTGCCTGTGAGTTGTAAAGCTGCTGAAAATCAGACTTTGATCTCATTTGTGAGCAGTATATGGGACCAAAGCAATGCTTCTCAATCATTCCTGAGTCACCTGACCACTTAGTGGCCTGATGAGGCATTTAATAGATCAGCTGTTATATTTTGTGAGGCCTTTGATAAATACATGGGTACCTTGACTTTCATTGCTTTTCTGGACAGGGTATAGAACTGGCAGATTGCCAAAGATAGTATCTGCCGTGTTTTATGAAATGAGGTAAACAATAAAAAGACTCTAGCTGTTGGACTGAGTATACCAAGACTGGGTTTGCACATACCTGTTGTTGTAATATGTGTCACAGAAAATTACATAGGATTAGATATCCACATCTTTAAAAGGGACTTAACCTGCTTCATGCATATCCTACAGAAAAACTGCTGGCTGGAATCCAGCCCGCAGTAACTAATTTTCAAATGTCTGGTATGTTTCCTGCAGATCTTCCTAGTCGACATCTTCAGTAGTAAGAGCAAGGAGTTAGTTTAGTCCAGTGATAGCTATCTGGAGCCCGCTGGGCAGTTGATAAAGGGAATAGCCACAGCAAACCTCCATGTTGGCATCCCCTATGCATCAGCCACCCCACACCACACAGGTGTGTCTTTGTGGGTGCGGATGGCCGAGAGGTCGTCTACCGGAAGACATTGCTACGTACCTCAACATAAATACAACCTGTGCTGCCATCAGGAGGTGGGACTTACATGTTCCACAGCGACAACAAAAATCAGTGGTCGCATTTCTTCTGAAGGAACTGTTCTGCCAGAAGCAGGGAGCAGTAGAAGGCCTCTGAGCTCTCTATCCACCTGCTCCTTGTCTTGGGCCATCCCTGCCTCTTTCTAAATGGTCCTACTTGATCTTAGTAAGGAAACAGACCACAGGTGGAAACCAGGGGATTCTATCCTCAGTTCAGGAACCTGTGTGTAGATAGCACATAGCTTATTACAGATGTTCTAGCAAATAATAATGGGGGAGGGGGGGAGAGGAAATAGACTTTAGTTTAATTTTCCAGTCATGTATTACACAACATATCATATTGATTTTCTTCATGAAAAATGCTTGGTCACTGACATTTCAATAAATATATTTTATCTTTTGTTCCTCAATGCATTTAATTGTTCAGTGTATTCTTCAGACTTTGAAAACCCAACTGTATCAGGTTGTTGATTTTTTTTAATACAGATCTGAAAGTCTACTTAAATTGACATTTCTAACATTTCTCTCTGTGATGTCCTGATGTTCCCCCATGTACTCCTTTCATTATCAGGTTAAATGAACTTGATTTCCAAAGTGCTTTTGTGGTTCTTGGGCCACTAATATTGCCTGTGCAGAGGAAGGTATGAAACAAGAATTAAGTTTTTTGTCCAGAGATGAACACTGTATGAGTCAAGAGCTTTCCTTTTCTACAGTTGAAGCATAGCATATGCTTTCTTGCTGTCCTATGAAGCACCAAGTACCTGCCATTGCTGGAGGTGAGACTTCAGGCCCGGTGCCCTAGCTGCCATTTTACATTCTAGAATAGAAATGAAGAGAGTATATAAGCAAAGCTCTACCTAGGGTGGCATGACCCAGAAGTTACCATAGTTTGGGCAGTCTGAAACCCAGCTGTTGATGCCTGCTCGCTGCAGATACTGTTATTATGGACGATATGGTGGGAACGATGGAGGCTACTAACTTTCCTGTTCTCTCTGGAGCATTTGAATTCAAAACTCTTAATTTAATATAGATGCATTTTTTGCTTTTGACACATGGGACTTACTTGCGATTCCCTTTAACATCTATATTCAGTTGTGAGTAAAGTCAATTTTTGTCTGTGCTTGAAAATATTGCACAAATCTGTACTCAGAATTGTTAGAGATAATGGATACTCAGTGGGGCATTTCCAAAAGTGTTACCAGTGTGAATAGCGTAATCTGGACAATGCGGTGTTGGACAGCAATTGCTATTTCCAGGACTGCTTTGAATTACAGCTGTAATAAGTGGCCAGTCGCCACATCCCTAACTAGAAGCCGGAGATCACCCACCCGAGCAGCCGCCCCCTCGCCAAAGCAGGAGGGAAAGGGTCTGTCCGATGGGCTTGGAAGCATTTAGCCAGAAAAGCTTTGGTGGCCTGAGATCAGTGTCACAAAATCTGCAGTCCCATTGCTATGCATCACCCTTCCAATGCTGCACAAGGTGCAAGTCATGCAAAGTGGGAACCGTGGTTGTTATGTTCTCTGGAACTAACTGTAAACCTTTTTTGTGAATCTAGGGCTATAGAAGTGACTAAATGGAGTGGTGGAAAAGGGGGCTGGCATTTCTTGCATAGCAATCAAGTATTCAGGTTTCCTATAAAGCTCATGTAGTTTTGCCAAAGGCAAAATTTCTGGCAAACCACAGAGCCTTGAAAAGGTTTATGAACAGCAAAAATGCCTGTCAAAGGAGGAGACAATTTATACTATTTGAGTTATTTTGATTTCTAATGTTCCCTGGTTTTTGCTATGATTTACACTTCTTAAGGAAAAGAACTAATCATATGACAAATGACAGGGCACAAGTCTTTTTTTCCACCAGAGATTTCAGTACACTGCAGGTGACCAACCGTTTCATGCTCTAGCAATGTCTTAGAGTGGCAGCCAAATGAAATCAAGAACCGGTTTTTGCATGCACAGTGATGACAATCTCAAGTAGAAGGCCACAAGTAGGTCAAGAAGATTTAGGTCCAGTTAGTCCTAACTTGAGGCAGGGAAAGTGGACTAGATGAGCCTGCTAGAACACCTTTGTCTTCCTGCAGGGCTTGAGCTCTTAACTGACTTCAGGCAGCTAGAAATGGACAGCCAGTGTGTTAGCAGCGTTGCATCCTGATGGCTCAGGCACCCGGGACTGCTGATTCAGTGGCCAGAAAACAAGGCAGCTCTGAACGTATGCTGAGCGGTTGTAATGACCCCATCTTTTGTAACTAACTAAAGTCAAATTAGTTAAAAAGTTACTTTAATTAACCTGCAAGTAAATACATTCATGCAGTAGTTATGACTTCCAAAATCATGACCTGAGGCGAACCTCGTGTTTTGTTAATAGCTATGCAAATAATTGAGAAGACACCAAATACCTCCTCTCCGGTGTGGAAAGACAACTGCGGGCAATTTCAGTTAGCCTGCCTGCCGGCCTGGCAGAGCCTGGCAGCAGCCGTTCTCCAAGCCTGGCCTTGTGGGTTTCACACCTTCGCTCCCTGCAAAGCTGGAAGTCAGGAAGGCGTTTCTGTGAGAGAGGGGTGTCCCGTGAAGCCCCTCCTCGTGGCCGGCCCGGAGGAGGTGGGGTACCACCCGCAGTCACTGACACACAACACGACACAGGGCACTGTCGAGATTCACACCCAGTGGGGAAGCAGTCCAGGAAGCAAACACTGCTTCATCCAAGTACAATTAAAAAGAATTAAACACGGAATAATTTAAAAAAAACTTTTTATTTAGACAAACACAAGGAGAGCTAGATAGGATTTATGAGCTACGTTTTTTGGTTGGAGAGTCAATGTGTACTTTAAAGCATTGTAGGAGACCAAGGGGATACAGTCTTGAACAGCGTGTTGTAGTGATTTGTGAAACCGCATGAGACAGATTTTTTTAAACCAATTACTTCCCGTCCGTTCAGGGACGGATAAGCCCCCAGCTAAAATTCCTTTTCATTCCGGTGCTTGTAACGATGAAGATGAAATGTGATTTTCCTTTCTAACAAATGCTCCAAAAAGCAAAAACCAAAAAGCATGTGTTTCTCTGTTATGGAAAATAGGTCTCGGCATGCTGGAAATTCTGCGTTTTACTTATTTTCTACCGCAAATGCCCCATTTTTAAAGAAATGAATAATGTAATAATTTTCTCTGATTTATGTTTTCTTTTCTGCCTCATTTGGCACTAATGCTGCGTTATTACAAGAACAACTGTTCTCTGCAAAAAGAATGATCTTTAGACATCTCATCCAAAACCTTTGAAGTCACTGGGAATGAACTGAAAAGAAAGGCAGAGAGGCCGTGTACATTAGCAGCAACTGAATACTTTCCCACTGACCGGGCAGATTTTTTACTTGTCGTCTGATGACACAGAGCTGCAGTTTCCTACACCTTCTCAGACAAAAAGAAAAACTCTCTTCCGGGTAGGGTACCAAGTACATGGCTTGTGGTTTTCAGGTCAGAACTCAGAAACGATAATAAAACGTGGGTCAAATAGAGCGCAACCGAGTCCCATGAGGAGAAGCAGAGGCTGGGGACGTCTTCACTGGCGAGCATCCCGGGGATTTGAAACGTCCGCATGCACCGTCATCAGCATCAGGATAACAGCAGTAGTAACGTGCCACAGCTCCCGAGCTCTCGAGGTTTGAGACATGTGCTGGCAAGCCAAACGGCAATGAGGAGTGTTTTAAAAAGGAACTTGGAGAAGAATCTGGAGGGAATTAATGTCAGGCATGTGTAAAGAGGGTTACTTTTCCCATCTCCAACGCCTATAATTACATCTCAAATGTGCTAATAAAATCCAGTGGTTACAGTGGGCTTTTTTCTCTTTGTCAAAGTATGTACCTTAAACATGCTGCTGTGACGACTAGAAAAAATCAACTTACACTTCAAATCGCCCTGCAACCACCAGAAGCGAAGACGTTGCGCCCCGCTTGGACAGAAGAGCCGAGGGCCGTGTCTGGCTCCCGGGCAGAC
>NW_008795129.1:23506530-23506837 GCF_000699145.1 Aptenodytes forsteri
CGATATGGATTTCTTACCAATTAAACAAGAAGTTATTAAAGTCCCCTTCTGAAGCGAAATAAATCCCCTCCCCCCTCCCCGCGCTAATGGAGTTTCAGATTTGCGAGGGCCAGGTCGATAGATGTCATCTATTAAAGGTAAGTTTTAATCGAACAATATTAGGATCAGGCCGGGGGAAGGAGGTTTGAAGTGGGCACCTGCAAGCTGCGGGCAGGAGATAGGCGGGAGTCGGTAATAGGATATCGATCAACGGGAGCTAAGGCATCCTCCGGTGGGGACGGTCTGAGCAATTACCCAGCCGGCCGTC
>NW_008795129.1:23527931-23531247 GCF_000699145.1 Aptenodytes forsteri
GGGCGCCTCCCTCCATCCCAGCCTCCCGGCGACGGGGCTTTCCCGTTACCTGACCCGGGTTGGGTGGAGGGATGCGCAGCGAGGTGGGCCGGGGGCGGCCCGGAGCCCTGGCACCAGACCCGGGTCCTCCGCCGTCACCCGGGGCAGCGCGGGGATGCGACTGCACATCGCAGCCTGCCGGCAGCTGGTTTTCCTCGGTGTCCGGAGAACACCTAGCTGCCTCTGTCCCCCCGCCCTCCGCTGACCCATCTGCAGCTCCCCTGGGTCAGTGGCGGTCCAGTGGGGTGAGACTCATGCCTCAGAGGGACCCAAAGAGGAGAGGATGGCTCCTGCATCCCTCTACTGCGCTGAGCAGGCTCCAGGCTTCACGCACTCCCTCTGCCAGCAGCCACTGTTTCAGATGTGAAACTACTGTGTGGTCCACAGGCAGAAATGAGCAGCTTCTCATTTGGGGGCAGCTCAGGGTCACTCTGGTTCAGCTTCTGGGCCAAGGGCTGGCCCTAACTCCTGCAACTCACCCGTGGCGTTCACACTATTCCCAATTTATAGGCAGGGAAACTGAGGCATGCCTGTGCTGGAGGAGTACCTGCCCCACTGAGGAGTCCACTGACTAGCCCTCCTTGCCTTGAGTTGGAAACGCTTTGTTGTCTGTTCATACCTATTACTGGGACAGGGTAGGCAACAGCAGGCCAAGCCTCTCCACCCTGTACCAGTCCCACAACCGTGACCACTTCTAGCCAACAGTGGTTATTAAAAACTTGCTAGCAATGTATTTCCGTACATCTGTATCTGTTCAGGAGGATGCTTTTCCCTCTCCTTAGCGTTTCTGTGTTTGTTGGTACCACGAATCAGGCTGAGGTGTAGATGAAGGAAGGGGCACCCTTCAGCCAGAGGAGGCTAAGGAAGGCAGCCCTTAGTGGGAATCTGCTACTCCGCCTGCTTTTATTCCTAGGAAGAGGTGCAGACCACAGCCCTCCTCCTCTTCACAGGTGTCTCAGCCTCAGCAGAATTGGGCTTTCTATTTGCCATTGCAAAGGCATAGGCCTTTGCCTATGAGAGAGCAGAAGATGAGATGAAGATGTGCAGGACAATGTGATTACAAGTAATTGTTATTGTTAATTATATGGTGGCAGCATCCAAGAGCCCATTTGGCACTGGCCTCTGGTGTGGGATACCACACACATGTAGAAGAGAAGGGAGCTCTGTCCCGAGGAGTTCACACACTAGAGCTACGGACTGATAAAGCTTAGTTTTGGGGATGCACCCTGCATGAAAATGAAGGCGGTGGTGAACTGGAAAACACTGCTGTGTGCTAGTTAAGTATTGCTTATGCATTTGAAGTTCCTTGAGGTGCAGAAGAAGGAGAAGGAAGGGGAGAGGAGCAGTTGCAGCTGCTGGACAGCTTGCTTCAAAAGCGAGATCAAATAAAGAAAATGGATATGAAGTCTTAGTGCAGATCCCATTAATGTTTTTGAAACAAGATTCTTTTTGTGGCACAACATCAGTTTCAAGCTACATGGAGAAATCATAGGTATTGTCATATGTTAAATAAGTGCATGACTCACTATTTTAAGAATGCTCGCAAGCCTTGGCAGTGCCAGAGATTTTTTATGTTTGAAAGAAAAAAAAATCTAATGTGATACACGTGAGACTGCAAATACTTCTGTTTGAGTTGTTGTGTCTGCAGGAGCCGAGAAGGTAAATTGTAGCATTGAGATTAATTTGTGAGCTAGCAGACATCTTCAAATATCATCGATTTAACATGTGCCTGCACACCGACCTACAAACATACATGCATGTAGAAAGGCACACACGAAAAAGCACACGTTCATGGATTAGTTTTAGCAGTGTTTGAAGTTGGTCCTTTTCCCAGCTCAAGCATTAAAATTCAGCCCGAGTGCTGTCTTTAAATTGCTTTGATGCTAGGTGGGTTTCAACCCTGACCTGTCCTGACGGCAAGTGATGGCTGTAACAAGCTGCAGATCAATATTCATAGCGGGTGTCCTGGACTGATAACACTATCCAAGACAATGTTCACTATCGGTGGAGACAGCTGAGATATTGTGCCATTAGTGATGTTGTTTTAAATAACCTGATCCATTTCTGGGTCTATTTAATGAATTTCAGAGTTTAGATATTATCTTTAAGGAGAAGCCAGAGGCTATTCCAGAAACAGTGATGCAAATCAATGCTGCCAAGGCTCCTCTGCTTTTCTTAAAACAAAGTGGACTATAATTCCACTGCAGCTCCTTATATATTCTGGGAGTCGTGGCATGCTATTGATAGTATGAGCAATAAGAAAGTATTTGGACTTTATTGGAGGAGAAAACAATATTATCTGTAAAGCTGAAACACAGTTGATAAAATCTTATCCGGGCTTGTAAAACGGAGGGGATCGGTTCAATTCTTTATATGACAAGCCAGTGTTTTTTTCTTGGTTGTCTGTATGAAGCGCTGTGCATGTATGAGAAGATACCATCGAGGTAGGGCACGGCCCTGTCATCATTTCAGCTGAGCTGACGCGGGTCTCGTCAGGCTTCTGCTGCTCTGTGGATCAGCACCTTGGTCCCCAAGGGCCGAATCCTGTCCTACTTCGGTTCCTACAGACCCGCAGAGGCACCCAGGGTGTGATATGGGGTGCACGGCAAACCCGAGCTCTGCAGTGGCCAGAGGAGCGGTGTGGGAATCCGCCCTCGCACTGGTGGCCATCCCACCACGCTCTCGCTCCCAAGGGAAACTGCAGGATGGAAACACGCCAAGCTTCTCGTCACTTCGAAAAAGTCAGAGCCAAATCAAGACCTGGGGTGCTCTTGCAAAGGTATCACTGAGGGTCTGGAGCCCTTCCAGGAATGACAAAAGCAGTACAAATTTTTAAGAAAACACGTATGTTGCCTTTACTTTCGACAGCGTCTGACTCGGGTGATGTGCGTGTTTCAGAGGATGGAAGTTTTTCCCCAGGAACGCGATGTCTGAGGGAGTTTATCGTGGAACAGGGAACGAGCCCTGGACCTCGCTGGCTCGCTGGGCTGCTTTTTTTATTGCCGATGCTGTTTGGTGGCCGGTTCCCTGGGCTGTTGGCAGTGAGCAGCCTGGATGCAGACGCTGCTCGCTGTACCTGTGGAAAGCAGCAGTCGTTTTGGCAGATGGATGGAGACGCCGGGCACTTGCCGTGCTCCTGCGATCGCCTGGGGAAACCAAACTTGGTCCACGCAGCCACCTGCCTCGGGTGTTTAAAAAAAAATTAATAAATTAAATGGGAGGCGGTGCGGGGGCGGAACGAATTGCGGAAGGCTGCGGAGTGTTAACTCCGGTCGCC
>NW_008795129.1:23531559-23563446 GCF_000699145.1 Aptenodytes forsteri
GGGGGGGGGAGAGGCACCCCAGAACATGGCGGTGCGGATTTGGCACCCCAAAACATGCAGTGTGGGCCTGGCCCTGGGCTTTGGCGTTACACCCAAAGGCGAGCGAGGGTCGGGGTTTAAAACCAACCTGACTGTGCAGCCCCCTGGTTTGCTGTGTAAAGTTGAGCGGGACAGGACCGCGAATGTGAACAATTTGGTTTACCTTAGTAGTTTTTAGGCTTATTTAAGCTATGAGGGAGTCCACTGAGTTTGTGGATCTGCTGTTCCTGGGCTGATGGGGAAAGGAGCCCGGAGCAGCGTGGACAGATCACATCCCGCTTGATTTTGTATTTACTGTCATTGCTGCACGTGTAGCAAGAGCAGGCAGTATATAGGAGGTCTGGTACATTCCCCCGGTAATCAGTTTTAAAAAATTGCCCGCACTGGCATGGTGCTTCTGTAAATTGATTAGCTTTGCTGTCAGATTAGCTGGGACTTCTTGCAGAGAACTTGCAACCCAGCAGAAATGAAGAATTTCAGCGCTGCAGTTAATGATTGACCAGGTTAGGTGACTCAAAAGCAAAGTACTGTCATGGCAAGTTACTCGCCAGTGCCCACAGGTAGTGAACTGCCTCGCTTTTAGCTGGATAATGTAATCCAGTTAACACAAGCTAAGTAACCGCTGCTAAACAGACTGATTTCATTTATTTAATTTAACTAACTTTAAGGTTGACTTGTCTGCATCGGCCCTGCTTGACCAGAGGAGCAGGATGGGGCTGGGGGAGAACAATGGCTGCAGGGCCATCTTTGTTTAAAGACAGGTATTCTTGTGGGTCTGCCCCACTGGAGGAGGTCGTGGGTTTCTGGAGGAGCCTTTTGGCTCTATGTGATGTTTCACTAACCCGCTGCAGAAAATCCAGATCTGTTTCACGTGGCGAATGCTGCTGCGTGTACCCCACTTGAAATGTTTTAAATGTCTAAATACCGAACCCGTGTGAAACATTGACAGCCTGCTTGGCGAGCACCTCTGCGGCTTCTGTCCTCTGGGGCCACCCAGGACAGACACACTTGTGGCAGGTGCTTTATCGAGCAGGGAAATATGCAGGAAGAAATATTGAAATCACTAAAATTAATCATATGAGTTTAGTTAAATACATGCCTAAATGTTGGTGGAACCACCATGGAAAAGGCAGAACTGGAGAAGATCCAAATGTACTGGTAATAAAAGCGGTCTGTGCTGCTTTTTTGTTGTCTCTTTTTTTAATTATATCTTTGTTCATGTTTCTTAAAATATATGTAGCAGGCACATAAAGTGTCATCGGATGGATATTCTGTTTTCGTCTACAGGATCAGAGTTTCCAGTGCTGTCAGAAAGCAGCGTTTGAAGCAAGTTTAAGGCTCATTGAGGCTCTTGGCCTGTTTGTGATGCTCAGGTGGCCCCAGCCAGCCGGGGTTAGCTGTGGGTGCCGGGACGGCTGATGGGAGAGCAGCGGTCCAAGGGAATTCGGTGAAATTAGGCAGAGGGAAAAGTTGTTTTTATGAAGACATCGTATTGAAATCCTGTGGCATGTGGGTTTTCCAAGGGATCACATATGACTTCTGTTCCCGTTCCTCCATGTCCCCTTTATGCAATATTTCAGCATGGTTTCTGTTCTCGTGCCTTTCCGTAGCTATGCTACAGGCTCAGGATTTGACAGAGACCCTAAGAGAAAAGGCTTGTAACAAAATGAAAGCATTTGTTTTCCCCTGGGTGTGTAGAGCAGCCTGTTTCCTGACTGCAAAGGGGCAGGTGCTGCTGGGGCAGCCTCTGTCAGGATTAAACTTCCCTGGCTTTCCTTCTTGTCTCGCTCAAATCCTCCTCCTAACATTGCTTCCCACTGAGGCTGATGCCTGTGCCAGCCAGTCGGTCGGTGAAGGAGAGTCTTATCCTGCTCTCCATCTTTCAGGAGAACGCGTCTTACCACCCTCCTCTCATTTTTTGCCGACTGGCACTTTCTGCTGGGAACATTGTGTATGCCAATTTTGTGCAGCGTGTAGCATGGGGCAGCCCGGATCGTAGCTGAGGCCTCCAGGTATGGCCAAAACAAACATTAATAACAACAACTAGATAATTACTGTCGGAGATCAGATCATTTCTTTAAAAACCAGGACATATTCAATAATACCTGCATTGCGGTTCCCCAGATGCTTTTGACATACTGGTTTTTTTCTCTTAGGTTTTTAAACTTTATTTTCTGTGGGGTTGCAGGCTGTTATTTAATAAGTTTTGTCACTGCGTTGCTGAAACCTACCGTATGGAGGCAACATAATCTGCGATTTAACTTATAGCAATGTCAGAAATATGCTGATGAAACAACAGTAAAACTCTGTCCTTGGGCTAAATGTAAGATATTACAGGCTTTCTCTTGAAATATTAGAAATGTCTGTGGGCTTCTCTGCAGCTCCGTGCATGAGGCTTGTTTCCTAGAGAGTGTGCTGGGAACGTGATGGTTGTTTTTAGCACGTGTGGGCTCTGAGGAGTTTCATATCAATAAGCAATGGAGAAGCGGTGGGAGGGGGGGGGGGGGGGGGGGACAGCAGAAGGGAGTATGGAAAAGTGCCAGGAGGGAAGAAAACTCAAAACATTTTCCTGAGGTCATTCAATGTAAGTGGTTAAGAATAATCATTTTCCTTGGGTAAAGTCAAGTAGCCTTATTTATCTGCCTATTAGGTTGGTAATTGTTCTAGCTCACACCATTTAAAATCTTTATTGACTCATTATTCTATTGCCAGTTGGTCATTAATATTTGTGTCTGTGTCATAGTACAGCTGGGTGGTTTCAAGCACATGGATTAAAGCTAAAAGCAGCTCTTTTTTTAATTGGTTCTTTTTTGTATCAATTAAAAAGTCATAATTGCAGATAGCTAGGAACTTTATAACTAATCAAATTGATATGATCTTTTGCTAAAAGGGATGTCCAAAGTCTTTGAGTGCATATATATGTCCAATAGGAGTCTTAAATACCATTTTGATAATTCATACTACAGATATGGACTCTCATAATATGACAGCTGACCTGTTCTCTTCAGACTGTCTTGCTACATCATCTCCCACACCATTACAGCAATTAACTTTGTGTAACAACATACAGTACACACCAATAAAAATAATAAGTAAACATTTTCATTTGCGGTTGGTTTCATATGACTGAATCTATTTCAACTCCTTAAAACTATATTTGCTGCATTATTTTTCTTGTTTTCAGCCAAATTCTGCAATGCAGTTATTTGAGTTAGCATTTGAGAGAGTAGCAATGTAATTTCTCTCAGCAGAATTTGGTCTGTTTTATATTTATGATGGCTGCAGGGGGGTGGTTCTCTCTTGTTTGTTTGCTTTTAGCTAGTACAGTCAAATGGAGCAGAAAAATGACCAAAGAAGCTGATGGATACTGAAACGTCCTGACCAAGATGACATTCAGTAACACACTCCCCAGTGCCATAGAGACCCTCCTGAGGAAAGCATCAGTAGTCACTATTCAAGTTGGTATACCTTGTGATGAAACACTAAGCATTACAACTGGAAATGTTTTATTTATTGCTAATGTACCTGCATCTTTGATAAATTTTACCTGTGAAATATCTTAGGATTCAGTATGCACTGAAAGCAAATTGGTGAATCGGAGGCTGAAAGGATGAACCACAGAAGTATTTGTTGTACAGAGCAGACCTTCTGCGCTCAAGTAATGATAAGGTGAATCCGGATCCTTCTTGTTACTCGGCTGGACTGTGGCAGACAGGCACCCATATGCCTAAGGGCATTGGTACCTCTGGTTTAACCCAGAAGCCAGGGTGCCAGGAAGGTCATTAAATCCACCCGGGGACTGTTATTGTTAACTTTAGGTGGGTATATTGGAGTCGGGGATGACTAGAAAATCCAAAAACAACTTGGTAAGATAATGTGGCCCTTTAAAACTTTTAACCCACAACATTTCTTGATTGTTTAGTTTACTGTGGCATACGTTTGTTGTTGTTTTAAAAAAATCCCTATACCAGAGTTAAATAAAACACATCTCTTCCGAGTGTGTGTGGTTAACTGGCAGACGCCGTGGAGCAGATCAGAAAGCCCATGGACAAGATCAGAAAGCCCATCGGTGACTTAAAGGCTTCTTCTGGAGCCAGCCTTAACAGTGCCTCTGTACTGTGCTGTTATTGTCTTAATTGATTTACACAGCATTGACATGAGGTGAGCTATTCACTTTTTATCTTACAAATAGCAGGGAGCTGGTCTCTTACAAGGCAGAAGGTGGTTAAACATCCATAAAAGATGCTCAGCCTGTGCTCTGTTATTTGCATTTACAGCTGTGTGCTGATAGCATGTCCATTAGCATATCCATATGAAAAGCACACAGTAGTTGGACATTTACAACATCCTGTTGTTTGGCCAGTATAGTGCATCTGTTAGCACAACTTTCTACAGAGTCCTTTAAAAGAGCAACGGAAATCTGGGGAGCAGGGAGGCTGTGGAGCAGCTGGACAGTCGTGTTAAAATAAAATACCTGGAGAGTCTAACAAGGCGAAGATTGCGAGGAGAACAAGCGGAACTGGAACCGTAAAGCAATTCAGCGTGCGGGGTTTTGGGTGGGACCGTTGTGAGTTTACAAAGAGCCATCTGAAAGTGTGTGCGCGACAAGGAGTAGGAAATCTTTGTTGTCACAGAAGATAACTGGCGCATGGCTTAGCACAGTCTGTGCAGATGTTCAAAGTTTCAAGGCTTGCTATGCCTTCAGGACATGTGATAGCAAAGGAGTTGTTCCTCCTAGAAAGAAACTTTCAAATAAACTATACAAACTCTTGTGTAAATATCTGTTCATTTGTCTTTGCGCTTAACTCTCTTTGCACTTTTTACCCATGGATCCCAAAGAAGGGTAGGTGTCACCTGCCCTTTCTGAAGCAGCAGAGACACAAAAAGATGAAGCAGTTCTGTATTGTCATGTTGCTGTTCACTGGCAGAGCCAGAATGAGATCCAGGAATTGATCCTCAGTGGGTGCAGAGTTGTCACAGCTCCACTCTAGTCTGTAACATTAGCCATGGCCTCGGTTTTCTGAGAGCAGTGGACCTTCCTAACTTGTATTTGCTTTCCTAATCAGCAATGTTCATTTTTTTTTTAAAAAGATCTGTGTCCCTGAAGTTGTGGGTACTCCAAGTGCTGTCTACACAAATTGCATGAGTAAGTGCTTACACTTTAGGAATTTAAACATCATTAACCTCTCGGGTCTTGAACTACTTACTGTCCATCAGCACGATTATGTGCCATACAAATATTTACCAATAAAGAATACTGGAAGATAGTACAGTGATACCTACTACCTAACAGTACTTGTTCGTCCACTGGTTTGTATAAATACTGATTAATCCCTGAAGTGGATGAGCAGCACTTTACCTTGTTCTGTGCTTTAGAACTTGAGACTTGTCTCGGTTTACCACTGCGGTAGTAATTTTTTTTCCCCCATCATCTTTCATGTTTGGTGAATTCATTCTGGAATCTTAGAATCGAGCCTGATTCTTTGCATATCCTCAGCAGTATCGCCATTCAGATTCCGTGCTGACTTTGCAGGAATTTGCGCTGGAATTATTTGTCAATTGCTTCCAGATTAAAATCACAGTAACTTTGTTGGAACGCAGCTTGGTCTTTGAGCTATGGTACTTTCTAAAGTAAGTAAGCAGAGCACGTGAGAGTGAATTCTTTCTCTATAAAATAGGCTAAATGAAACCTTTTGGCAATTTACTTTCTTTTTCTGAGAAACAGAATTCATTATTTACAAACAGGTGCTGTTTGTATACAAAGAATTTGACCGTGACAAAGATAACTTGGTTTTGACTGAAATTTTAATGGAATAATTAGTAGCTTCAGAGGCAAGCAACTGCTTTTAGCACAGAATGAAAGCTGTTGGATTATGATTCATTATATTGTCCATAAAATGTTTTGCTTAATGCAAATAAATATATTCCAAACCTGTTCATGCTAACTGAATTCCCAAAGTTCAGATTTTTTTTCTTGACAGCTCCAAAATGGAGACTTACCAAGTATTTAAAGTCTACCAGAGTTTACTTTTGTTACAAAATACACCCATACGTTTGAATCATACTCGGTATTGTGTTGCTGCGCTACAACAATCAGCCAGCCACTACAAGACGAGGTGAGAAGCTCTGATTCAGTTCCTGCAGTGTAGTTAAAGTCTGGGACTGCTAGATGTAATACTTTAAGCTAATTTGGTAATCTGCAGCGATTAAATGCATCTTGTTACTGAACGTAATGGACCAGAAAGATTTTTCTTATATTCTGCTTTGTGCTTCCTTTCTGCAGATTCACTTTAAAAGCATGTATTATTTTTATTAAATACTTAAGTCTAGATTTCACTGTTGTGGCATATTGTTGTCTACAAATCTGCAGACAAATTTGTTGTCTACCCTTCTGTTCAGGCAGGTGGAATATGATTTGTGGTATCAGGTAATTTGTTCAGTAATTCCGGTATCCAGCTGTATTCAGTGGTCAGGGAGAGGCAGCCTTTGTAGAGAATTCAGGACAAGGTAGACTTTGTCTTTGTTTTGATGTACAACTTTCAGTATTTATTTCTACCTCTGAAAAATTCCGAATTATTGAAATACCTAAATAATGGCATTGGTAGGTTTTTAAAGTTTACTTTGAACTAGAATTTAGTGATTTTTCAGTTCTTGCTGTCAAACGGTGTCTCAAAGTGGTGTTTCCAGAGTCTTTAGTTTTATAATGGTAACCTTTCTTATTTCACCCTTGCCCACCCTTAAATAACATTGGCCTCTTTTCTTGTGACTCTTTCATATATGCCTATTAATCTGCCTTCATTCCTGTTCAAAGGTAATGCCCTCCTATTTTTTAATCTCTTTTGTAATCTCTCCTTTGGATTCCCTCCAAATTACCTACTTCTATAGAGAGAGAGAGGTGAGCCATATGGGACTGGAGAGGAAATTGTGCTCGTGAGGTAGCAGATGTAGAGATGAGTTTCAGACACAAGAGTGCAAGGGGGAGTGGGGCCAAAAAGTGCCGTACGTAAGGATTTGTCAGGCCAGCCTTGCTATATGGAGCAGAAAGCTGGACCACCAGAGAATGGGAGTTTTAATGAGCTTGGCTGTACTCAGGACCAATGACAGGACATCAGTGAATGAAAACACCAGGAGATCAGGGGACAAAAGTAGCATCAGAGATGCGACAGCAAGATTTAAGCAGTTTGGACATACTGTGAGGATGGAAGAAATCAGAGGAACGGAAAGGTTTGGACACCGGGATAGAGAAGGAACAACCAGAAAGCAAGCCAAGGTCTCTGTATCACAGGAGCATGCGTGGGGTTTCAACCACACTCCTCTGATCTCATCGCACCCGCCGAGTAAAACACTGGGAAGTTCAGTGTTTTTGTGGAATTGGGAGAGGCTTGTGCTGTAAAAACCGGCCAAATGAACTAAGGATAGACAAAGGCTTTACAGCTGGCCTCCTTCAGACTTTTGAAATCATGATTTTGCTTGGTGTTATTTCAGAAGCTGAAATTAAAGATGAAAAATGCTGCTGAAATAGCCACTAAATAGCATGAATGCAGATTTCGCGGAGAAAGTATAATACACTATCACCACAAATACACTTTTTAAGCAGAGGACACATAAAGCAGAGTGAACGTACTGCCCCCACACAGGCATTTCCACAGCTGGACCCCAGAAGGGGTTATCGCTTTCAGCCAGCGCTGAGCCGGAAAACCCTTCTGGATCCTCTTCTCAGGTGTGCGTCTTGCTCTGGCAGGCGGAGGCTCTCCTAGGAAAAGCCTGCAAGACCAGGCTCGGGATTTGCATTAATTGATAAATGTAACGTAATCTGACACTTCAAGATGTACCCTGTTCATCACAGGGGCTAGAAGAGGGTTTTTGCCTTCTGTGTAGAGCAGTGTGTGACTTGCTAGGTGAATTACTCCCCAGCAGTGGCAGAGCCAGCCAGGAAGGCTTTTGTGGGCGATGAAAAAACATCCCATCGCCTGCTAGTCAGCAGTGTCTGAAGGCACAGAAGATTTTGATACCTCCTTTTGTCCTGATCATTCACCATTTTGTGGTCTGGATGAGATTTTACCCACCGTTATGCAGGCTGTTGAGGACTAGTACTGATCTCTTGTTGCAAAACCCATTTTAATTTGTCATTTTGAGTGTGTTTTTTAGATGCTGGCTAAAACCACATCATGCGCCATGGTTCTCCATCAGCCAGGCAGGCTAAAGAAGTGGTATAAATTTCTGCTCTTTTCAAACTCTTTTGTATTGACCTTGAAACCAGGCAGGTCATTTCTACTTTTGACCATTATGCTCAGTTTCTTCTTGGCTCGGTTTCATCTCCTCTTGACAGGAGATGTTCTACCTGTAGCACCAGCACCCTGTCCCTTGCAGAGGGCAATAAGTGAATGTTAGCCCTGCCCAGGTGGGAGGACAGCATTGCTGCACAAGTCCTCATTTTACTGTATTGTTTAGTTGCAGGTAGATAACTCTCTGGTACTGTTATTTCCCCATGTTTCAGAGATGGTATTAGAGTGCTGGCAAGTTTACGCTGAAGCACACTGGTATTCGTCCACTGATGCAAAAGAGTCAAATAGCATAAGTGCTTAGTACACTTTCTTTTCTTTTAAATAAAAAAAAAAAAACACTGAAAAACCAAAAGCAGGATAAAAAGCCACTTCTGGAAGTCTCATAACCAGCGCTCTTCCAAACCCCTTTGAAGTTGACACTGGGCAGTCGCCAAGCTCAGGATTGTTGCCTCTTCCAGGGTTTTGCTTTCTGTCCCCCTGCCCATCTGCACAGGACCTGCTGGCTGCAGGCAGGACTTTCCTTCTGCTCCCGTGTTAGGAAAAGCCTTCATTGCAAAAGAGTGTGGTCAAAGTCTGAAGTTTAGCCTTATACTGTGTCCTTAATTGTTTCTGCCATGTGCAGGACAGTGTGAATTTAAGGAGTGATGGCTTCCAGCCTAGATCCCGAGGCCATTTCTTTTCTTACCGGTGTCGCAACCTTTACATCATCTAAAAGAACACAAAAGTTTTTGTTTTATATGCCCAAAGGCTGCCCGTAAAGGTTGGCAAGGGCAGTTGGTTAAGTCTGCACAAGGTCAGTCAGGATGTCTAATAATTGTCCTAACACTTTACCTGTTATAGAACAATAATGAGAGTTTTTTCATTATTTTCGGGTGAGTGAACCTGGCAGATGCTGACAGCCAGCAGATGTGTAAAGTTCGAGGTGATTTGTAAGGGACCGGCTCATCTGACGCACGGTAATTGCATTGTGGGACATTGTCACTCAGCGTCGTGTCCTGCTCCAGCAGAACGAGGTAAAGGTCAGTTCAAAGAGCTGGCGTAGCGTGAGGGGCAGCTCAGGGCTGAAATTAAAAACCTCATTTCTATCTCTCCCATATATGTGTGCTCACGGCATGCCCAGATCGGGTGGGTGCCCCGGTTCTACATTTAGGGATTGTTTGGGCGACTGAGTGCTTCTTTCGGTCTGGAGTGGGTTTAAATGCCCCCTCTGGTAAGGCTTAGAAAAAGTCTCCTTACGCACCTGTTGGTGTGTTAGTTTGGTGCTCATCTGTCTGCAGATGTTTCTTCTGGAAACATCTTCTTCTGGAAGTTTCTTCTGTGACTTGTTCCTTTGCTTGTGTTCCTTGCCTGTGTGCCATGGCAGCTCCCCGGGCAGCCAGTGCTGGCAGGAGAGCCTGTGCGGCGCACAGGAGGGGTGCAGTTGGACTTTTCGACGGCTCCCTGCTGCCCTACACGGTCTGCCGTCCCCTCTGAGAGGGGCTCCGAGAAGTTTCTTTTGGTGCAGAGATGCTTTTAGCTGAGTTTGCCATTTGTGACACCCCGAAAGGTCAGAAGCTGCTCTCCCTTCATGCCTAGCTCCCCGCACGTAGGTGAAGTTCAAGTTCCCCCCATTCCTGCCCGTGGGCATTAGGAGTGGTGTAAGCAGTCGTGTTGGAAATGGAGCGGATTTGTCTGACGGTGAGCCTGCTGATGGACCTGAACGGGGAGCGAGAGGTGGCCTCCAGATGTCCGCAGCTACCCGGCCCATGCAGAGTCCCCGCAGCGTGCAGCACAGTGCTGCCTGTCTGTGTACTTGGCTTGTGCTCTAATCAGGATCGATTTCTGGTGCTTCTGGAATCTGACTGGGATCTTTATCACAGCCACAATGTATGAAAGTCAGCTGAAGCCCTGATTGACTGGGTTTCCTGGGTGTGCCTGCGCTTCTGTAATATAGATGCTGGTAAATCTGTTAATACACTGGAGATCTTGATAAAATCGTGTGGTGTATTTAATCTGCTGTTGCCTCATTCTTCTGTGCTTGCAGGTACCTAATCCCTTGCTCTTTATCTTATAAGGCATCACATTACAAATTTTGTTCTTTATTCTTCTCCTAACATCCTCACACTTGCTGGAACTAGAAATTGCAGTAACTTGCTCTGCACGTGCTTCTTAAAATGTGAACACTGGTGGCTGGGTCAGCTCAATAGTTCAAGGTTTCCCATTAAGCTGGCCAGCTTAGCAGCAGTGCCCCCAGTGCAGTATTGACTCGCTGTGCAAAGCATCTTGCCTCCGTCAGACAGAGATCTTCAAGCCGTCTCTTTTAGTTCCTCCCTATGCCAAACCTGACCGTGAAAACTGAAGGAGAGTTTTGCTGTAAACACGAGTGGAGCCAGGATTTTCCCCCGTGGAGAACTGTTGTTAAAAGCTCCCACTGATTATTTAAGCTCCAAGTTAACAGTTGTTTGCCGATGCGTGCTGGTCCACAGGCTCCGCTCACGGTCCCCGTGCTGGGCATCGGGGGATGGATTCGTCCTGGTGTGTGTATAATCATGCACGTACCAGTGAGTGTGACTGTATCGTACAAGGATTTGGCGGAGAGCTAGCAGAGGGTCTTTTTAGAGATGCTAACTTTGAAGGAAAAGGCTTTTCATTGAAAAGGTATTTTTGTAGAAATAAGTCTTCTCTGGAGTTCTTGATGATTTTTATTTTGTTTAGTGTTCCAGGATATTTTTGAGAGTCCTTTTCATGTTTCACCCGAGGACTCCCATTTTCTGCCCAGCTTGGCCTAACTCTTTGTAGACCTCACCTGATACTACGCATTTACTGAGCTTGTTTGTTGAGGTGGTAATTGCTGGTGGCCACGAAGGCATGAAGCAGTCCAGGATGTGTCCAGACTGCTTCTGCTTTGGCCATGCCTTTCAGAAGTGTAGCTCTGTTTTTCGTCTAAAATTCTGAGAAGTGAAATTTGTAGTATGGAAAAACTGAATCTCTGCTTTCACCAAGCTGACCTGTGAGGGCACATTTGTTTGTGCAAGTAGACGGTTAGTGTTGTTCCTGGATTCATGTTGTTGACCTTTAGGAAGAGAAAGAATAGATTCTTATTCAACAAATGTCTGCTTCCAGGCAGTCATGAATCATGGGATTTTTTTCCTAAGAGTATGCAGATAGGCTTTGCATTTAGAATAAGATTTTTTTAACCATGGCACACTCTATTAAAGTTTGTTATGTATCCAAATTACACTGCTTTGCTTTTTAACTACAGCTGAAACCGTGTTTCGAATAACAGATGTGGAATACTGTCATCCCACTGTCACACCAATTGTTCATTGTTCTGAGAAGGTCACATCATAATTCATTAACAATAATTATTCCCTGGGTACACCCTGCACTTCTTCACTCAATTGCTTCATTAACTTGTGAGTGAATCTCACATTCACTGCTCCAATCAATGAAGATATATTTATAATGTACAAGTGGATGCTATTAGTTACAATATATTAACTGCCTAATTTAAAATAGAAAAGCTATCTTTATGAAGGGCAATTAACCACTAAGTGTAATTGATAATTCACATACCTATGATTAGGAAAGACAAATAATAAGAAAGAAATGAATCACCTGCGTTATTGAAGAAGACACTGGCGTGCAGTTTTAATGAGCGAAAGGGGCTCTCTGGGTCAGGACCAGATTTCTAAGAATCCTTTGATGGAAAGTGCGTCATTGGATGCATTACCTCGAGGTGGTTTCGGTGTTTACACCAACCGATTGGGATCATCTTCCCTAGAAAAGGAACCCACCATGTTTTGTTGTCTTGAGAATCAATGCAGGGGCTTTCCTAATAGAAAAGTCCTTTTTCATCCTAACACAAAGAAAAGTAATAATGTTTTAATAAGAATTTATAAGCCTAGCCCCTAACTTACCTAGGTGTCTAAACCCATATTAGCTCAGGTCCTCAAAGATGATGAGGTACAAATTCACACTAAAACTGACAAAAGTTTGGCATTTTAATGTATTTGAGGAGGTGACTGGGAGTCCCTTTGGCAAATATTTGAAAAAAAATTGTGATAGGTTTTCAATGCTTCTGATTTTCCATGGCCACTTTGAAATATGTTGGTTCTCCAAAAGGCTGACAACTCATCCTTGGAGAAGAGGCCTTTTCATGACATCCCCAGTAGGTCACCGCAGCTTGGGTCAGGAAACAAAGTCGCTCAGAGGCAGAGGACTTGCACGAGATTGCAGAGTACAGCTCCACAGAAACCATGTCCTTGGCTCTGGGCACTTGAGGCCCTGTTTTCTTCCCTTGAGAAGCCATTTACCTGTAAACATTTATTAATGAATCTGTTGAAGTACCTTATTTTTCAGGATTACCCACCAAGTAACAGCACAGGTGTTTTACGAGAGATTAAATGAGAAATGTAACGGAAGCCACCCCAGTGTTGATATAAGCATCGTTGCAACTAGCTGGCCTCTTAGCTGGAGTCTGCAGAAGTGCAAAGCCTTTCTGTTACCTCCAGCAGATCACTGCAGCAGGTGATCAGTAAGTGGAACGGTGAAAATCCAAGTTAAAATGCTAACAGCCAGGGGTATCACACCGAGTACTGTACTCATGGCTGTGCAGTGCCTTCAGTTCATGTGTGTCTACATCCATGGACTGGTTGAAAGAAAAGGAACTGTATTTGGGGGTTTTTGGTGTGTGGAGGGAGTGTGTGCCTGACAGACTGTGGTATCCTGGAGATGGGGGGCATCGCCTGTGCTGCCATGTTCAGCTTAGCTCTCTGCTTCAGAAGGACAGTTACATGCTATGGCAAGGGCCCTGCACGTGAAAGCTGCAGCTGTAGTGCCCAGAATCAATATATTTTAGGTATGTCTTGGTCACGGTAGGGGATCCTGCTCCTGTTCTGGCATTTCCTCTTTGCATTTTTATTGTAATTATCCAAGTTAGGTGTGGGACAGCAAAGCTGATACTCTTAGCTCCTTTTCTATGTCTGGTTAACCCCTCTGCTGCTTTTACTCAACAGGATCAAAGCATCTGGTCTGAAGCTGCGGTTCTGCACTAACGAAACCCAAGCGACCAGGGAGAAGTTCGTGAAGAAGCTCCAGGGCATGGGTTTTGACATCTCCATGGCCGAAGTCACTGCCCCAGCACCAGCAGCCTGCCGCATTTTGAAGGAGCGCAGCCTGAGGCCGCACTTGCTTGTGCACAACGGTAGGACAATGCTGCAGCAGACGCTGGGACATGTAGGGGGACACCCCAGAAAGATGTGGGCATTTGCGACAGAGCAGTGAATTCCCATAGCTCGTGGTGGGAAGAGCTCCCAGCTGTTTTTTTCCTACAGGGAAAACCTTTTTCCTTAGTCATGAGACTCTGGAATAAACCTTAGTGGTCTGGCATGAGCGAGGTCTCAATTATGGCAGTGGTACAGTGAAGGCACAGAGTTGGGCTGGGGGTCAGCAAGTGCACAGAGGAGTCTCCTGCTTAACCACAGAGACTAGGAGATAGGTGAGGTCTTGTGCAGGGCATTACATTGTTTTTATTATCATGGCAGAGGTTTTAAGTTTAAAGTGTTGTCTTCTGTAGAGTGTGGGTATGGAGAAAGGAGGTGGATCCTGCCCTTGCTATTATACATTTTCATTCAACTAACCAGGAGTTTGCCTCAGGTCTAGGTGCCTGGATGTAACGAGCTGAGATATAACAGACATGGGTGGTGGGAGCTAAGGCAAGGGTAGGAAATGGTTTATTTTGCTCTTTGTTGTAGGACATATGAATAGCAGGATCTGGGCAGGAATAGAAAGGGTTTGAAGAACAGTTGATTCAGACTTGGATTTTTTTTTTTTAACGTGTTGGGGAATGAATGAAGCGAAACACAAATCTGGGGAAAACCATCAGTTCTGATGGGATCTGAAATGGTAAGGGATTTGTGTATTTTTTTTTTTCCTCCTTCTGTAGATCTTGTCCCTGAATTTGCTGAGATTGATAAAGCAAACCCAAACTGCGTAGTTATCGGAGACGCAGCAGAAAACTTCACCTATGCAAACCTTAATGAAGCTTTCCGAGTTCTGATTGGGATGGAGAAGCCTGTTTTGATCTCCCTTGGAAGAGGGTGAGTTAGGCACTGTTTGTTTCTTCCTCTAGTCTCTATATTTTTTAATTTCCCCCAGTATCTTTGTACTTAATCGAGGCCAGATATCAGTGTGGGCATTCACACTACCAACTTTTAAGCAGTTAACCTATGTGTCTGGACTGGGAGGCTGATCTGCTCAGGTATCTGTTAATGAAGGATCCTCAGTGGGTAATTCAGTCATCTAACTTGGCCTCCTGTCCTGAGTCACTTACTTGTAGTCTTTCCAGGGGTGTAAGGGAAAACTGAGGCGATTACGCGGAAATAGGTCTCTAAAAGAAGGTGGTATGGATGCTCCTGATGAGCCCCAGTTCAGGGGGCTGATGCAGATTTAAAAAGGGCACTGGCTGTCACTGAATGTGCCATGCTGAATCCTCCAGTTGACTTTGAAAATGCTCATCAGTAGGGTCTCTGTGCTGCTCTAGCACTGGGTGAGGCATCTCGAATTTCAGCTGTTGGTGGTCTTTTTTCTGTAGACAGGGCAGAGTAAGCAGTTGCGTGGATGTGTTTCATCGAGTGCTAGAGGGTGAGAGATACTACTGCTCCTCTGAGGAAGAATTGTAGCAGCTTTTAGAGAACCTGGAGACACTCTGGTGTATAAGCACAGCAAATGCCAGCCTCCAGCCCTTCGAAGTCAGCGTTCAAGAGTGAGATAGACCTTGATGAAACAATCTACGTTTGCAAGTGGCAGTGGGAGGGTTAAATAGCTGTAGTTTTGTAAGCCACTAGGAAAAGGACTTCTGTTGCTTTAAGAGCAAGTCTGAGAGCCTCTTAAAAACCCCATAGAAATCATGGAGAGTTTGGATTTTGATGTGTGCATCCCCCAGGTCGGGGGGGGACGCACGTTGCAAGAGGCCAGTAGGATTATAGGCACTGTTTATCTTTTTGTCTTTGCCCCTGCAAGATCTCAGAGATGAGAACTGTTGGTTTAACTGCTGCCTGTAGCCATGTGTTCCTGTCTGAACTGAAAATAAATTATTCTTAATAGTGGAAGAAACAAACAAAACAATCCAACAGGCCATGCTTGGATAAAGGGCTGTTGGTGTGGATTTGTGATGCAGTTTGGTCTTTCGGCATCCTGAGGTTACTAATGGTGAGGAGGATCAGGTGGTACAAAAATTCTCTGTTTCAGCCAACAGTCAGCCAGGTTTCTTCTTCCAGGTTCGAATCCTGCCCACATTTGTAGTGGTTGAGATGTGATACTGGGTGTGGCTGATGGCCTGTGTGATGTAAATGACTCCTTGCTTTTTGAGTGGTACTTAAAGATCCCATCTCTGAAAGCTGGCGTTAGCATCTCTACCGGTTGATTCACATGTGTGAAAATGTCGTACATAAGGGAGCACTTTCATGCTGGTGGCTTCAGAATTGCTATACATGAGGAATAAGAAGCCAAGAGAGTTTTTAGTTGCTGATATAGAAACCCTATCATTTTATGAAAGTAGCTGCAATGCACAAACTCCACCCGAACTATGTTGGGGATGGGGGTAGATGTTCCTCTGGCTGTGAGCAAAGAGTGGTGGCCAAGAAGACCTAAGGGGAGAGCCCAAGGATATACTGAGAAATGGTTGGGCTGGTGTGTGTATGACGAAGACCTGCAAAAGCACCTGTGCTTTTGACCTGCCAGATCAATTGTTTTGATAGTTTGAATATACAAAGATATTTTTAATTATTCTCTGAACATTAAAGGTAAATTTTAACCTCCTGTTTTCACATGCAGGAAAAATCCTGCCAGGGAATTTGAATGTTTCCTAAAAAAAAATTCAGTTAGATGTATTCTGAAATTTTAAACAGGAGGTTATTAATGCCAGCGCTGAATAATGACAAATCCCAATGGCCTTGAAGGAGTTACTCTTATCTGTTGTGCGATGTATGGGCTTAAAAAAGAATATGCATGTTTAGCTTGAGGAAACTGTAGTGACAACTTTTTTCAGTGGTTCAATAGACCGTAATGGGCATGAAAACCCTTCTTAGTTTGTGGGTTATTGATCCAGACGGGTAGAACTTATCAGCGGGAAGGAGCAGTTAAATCCATTGTGTTGCTGTACCTGACACTCACGCTCTGATCCTACAACACGGGCAAAAAATCCTTACTGTTTCTCAGTTAGAAGGATAAGGAGAAAATGTTGAGCCAACAGCAGAATGGCTAATGTACATAAAATAACCAAGTTTTGTGTTATGTAATACCATCTTTCAAAATGAAATATAGAATCAACCTTTGTTTAAGATTTGCGACGTGATCAATGCAAAAATGCCTTTGAACCCTGTGCATATAAAAGAATATATTTATTTGGTCATTCATTGATGTAGACAGCTCTAAAACAGCTGTTATAGCTGTTATATAAATAACCTGCTGTTATTTTTTTTGAAATGTTATTTTTCATTTAAAAATACAGATTTTTGGATATTCTGAGCTCAGTTTTCACCACAAGCATATTTTTTTTAATGATTGATCATTTGGGTAATGTGAACATGAGTTCTGAATGAGTTACCCTGTAGATAAGTTCTCTGACTCGAAGAAGGGAGATTATAAATCGGATGAATTGTTCACCTAACTAGAGAAGCCTAGTTGATGCAAAGGGCCATGTACAAAAAGCAGCCACAAGCCAGCTTCGTTTTTAACATGCAGAATCAGTGTAATTGGGTGGACCTTAACAAGGTGCCTGCCTTGGGCAAGTAGGTTGATTTTGGTTGAAGTTTTAGTTCATTCCATAGAAAACGAAAGTGTCAGAGTCACTGAAGCAGAATGCCCTCCTCCTGAAAATGGAGTGATTTACATTTAGCATCTGTTTTGAGCTGAGAGTGGGAATTGGCTTTGTAATTTCTTCTGTCATGCCACTGTCAGAAAATTAAGCTGTTTACGCTAGACTATAGAAGGTTAATGGCTGTTCTAGCAAAGGTCAAGTGGTCATTTTAAAGGGAGGCTGTGCTGAATAATCGAAAATGGCAGAAGGATAAGGCATAAAATCTTAACTGACTGCTCATCCTACCTTTTTTCCCTGTCATATAGATTTTTGCTCTGATCAGGAGAGCTTGGAAGACCTGCGTTAGTGTGAATTGCTATTCCAGAAAAACACTGTAAAGATACTAACTGATTTTATGAGCTCCATGGCAATAGGAACATTTTTAGAAGGAACAAAATTTAGCTTGGAGGTCTTTCTTAGTCCTGATAAACAGTGTCCTGGCTTTCCTCAGTGTGGGAGGCTGGTGGCAAGCAATGATGGTCAACTGTTTGGGGTCCCCTTCCAGATACACTGAAGAAGTTGTTACAGCTGCTGGTTGGTGCCAGCCCTCACCTTCTATCTGCCAAGGGGTCTCCGTCACTGATTAAAGGAAGAGCAATGTAACTGCTGTCCTTTGTGAGCAGCTAGTACTCTGTGCAGTAAAATACAGGCCAAGTTCATCCTTGATATAAGCTAGTTGAAATCCCTTTGAACCAGTGGAGTTGTGTCCCAGATGCCAGATGGGCATCCGGTCTGAGATCTTTTCCCCGAGCATTGCACGGTACTGAGCCTGTCCTTTACTTAATTCCTGGTGTTAAATTAAGGCTCCAGAGTTTCTGATGACTTGACTTTTTGTTGCAGCCATATGGACATCTATATAGGCACAGAAATAATAAAGTGTGGTTTCTTTGTGTTTAACTGCCAACATTTTCATTTCATTGGAACTTTATCACTTTCATTTCCAGACGCTACTATAAAGAAACCGATGGTCTGAAACTTGATGTTGGAGCATATATGAAAGCATTAGAGGTATTTTATAGCTTGCATTATGCTTACTCGCTCTGTGCACCTTGTTAAAAGAGTAACTGGTATAAATACGGGTCATCTTCTGTAATTACTCACCTTGGTGGAGGAAGTTTCCACAGATTGAAACTCATTTGCTGCATTCTAAAGACGGGTGGATTCATTTGTTTTCTGGCTTTGTTCATTTTTTAAATTTTATTTAAAATGTGAACTTCTACCATTGTGGTACCTTTATTGGAAGTGAGGCCCTTGAAAGAAGGAGTCAGAGAAGAAAAACATGGAATATTGTCAGCAAGATATCCAAGAAAAACTTAAGGTCCGTTTTGTGTTTGGTGGAGCATTGTTAACACAGCCCTTGCCCTTAACAGTTTAGAGCAAAAGGCCCTTATTCAGCAAGATACTTAAGTGCAATCCTGTTTTTAAGCCTGATTAAGTCTGTGCAGAACTGGAACCCAATAGATAAGCCAACCTAAGGGTGAGAGAAGGAGACAATCATTATTCTCCCTTTTATAGGCTTGCAGAGAGATTAAAAAAAAATACATAGTGAATGCAGAGAATAAAGCAAAGTAGGACAGTATACAAGCACAGAAGATAGTGGATATAATGTATGCTTGCAGCACATTCATTTGCATCTATGTGAGTTTTGGGGAGAGTTTTTGCCTCCCAAATAAGTTCAGGCTTCTAGTTGTCTAGGAACAAGTTAGAAACACCTTTTCTGGCATAGCACTGATGTTTAGTTGCAGGAAAATAAAAGTTTTCAAATCTGGCTGGTCACTTGAATCATTAAAAATATGCCAGGTGGTTGAAGAAACCCTCTACATCTTTTAAGGCCCTCCAGTACTTTTGATCATTTCATATGAAGAATATTTGCTATTTCTTTAAGAGTGATGCTCTTACAAAAATGAGTGATACTGGAACTGAGTCTGAAGACTGCTCTCATGATGGAGAATGTAAAAGGTTTGTAACTTGAGATGTTTCAGGAGGACTTTCTCTCCTGTTTGGATAACACTTCTGTTATCCAAATTCTCCGACACTCACCCTCACCCACTAATCCATTGTGGTATTTAAGGGCAAAAATCAATAATTACATACTTTTTGTACAATTGTCTGGAGTTACGGAGTTGAACAAATCCTTTTCTGATCAGCATTTTTTGTGTGTCTCTTCTGTTTTTCCAGTATGCTTGTGATGTTCAAGCTGAGGTAGTGGGAAAACCAGCAAAAATGTTTTTTGAGTCAGCCTTAGCAGAAATGGGAGTTCCACCACAACAGGTAAGCTTTCTGATGCCATGACTACTGGCTGTGCCATGTAGTTATGCCCACTGATGCATTTTTTTTTGGTTTGCTGTCTTTCATGGAAAGTTACAGAAGAGGTTGAAGGGAATGTGGCCAGGATGACATGGTAAACTTTGGGTGGACATGCAAATATTTTTTCCCAGACCCAGTGTGCAGAGAAATATTTATGTTCAGGATCTTCCTATGAATTATTTAAAAAAAAAAAAGGAAAAGAAAAATTGTTGAAAAAATGTTTGAGAGGGAAAAAACCCCATGTTTGCCCATTCTATCACATAATGTGAAGTAGACAAAAGAGGACTGACAGCCAAGAGGGTAAATGCTAGCAAGTGGGCACCTGTTGAATTTCTTCTGCCCTGTGCGTACTTGTTACCCTCCTGAAAGGCATGACATTATTTTCTCTGCTTTTTTGAGGGTTCTTTTTGACTGCCTGCTATTTCCCTTTTCCTTCCTGTCTGTCTCTCTTTGCTCTGACTTGTGCCATCCATACCTCTACCCAATTTATAGTCTTCCATCCATCCCTCCATTCTCTACTGCAGTTTCTCCTTCTACTTGTACTGTTGTGTTGTGCTTTCTTATTCACCTTCCTCCCAAACCATATAGTTCAGAACAACATGCACTTCTGTTGTGAAATTCCTGTATTTGGAGGCTAAAGAAAACAATACAAAAGAATAAAAGTTAGTTTTCCCAAGGAATTATGGAAGATGTTGTGCCTCACAAGATGAGAGGTGCCCCAATACCTGGCAGTCCGCTTGGTGACTGGAGGCTGCAGCATGGTGGAATTGCAGCCAAAATGTTTTTTATTTCCTTTGGTGCCACACTGACTACCATTTTTTAGGAAAAGAGAATGGCAGAAGTAAAATATTTTCTAATTTAGGTGAATGGGAAGCACTGACTGACCCAAAAACTCCTCCCATGTTATTGGATTCATCACGCTTTCCAGAAACACACTGAATGTGTGATGCTCCCTGCTTACTTAGTACAGTCCATTTTTTCCCCTCTCTGTAGTTGTGCCCAGATCCTTTTTATTGATTTGATGTTATGTCACACAGGACATAAGGATGAGTATGAGATGACTCACAGACAGCAGTGAATTACAACGTAATAATTCCATCAGGGGGTTTTGGTGACATTATAAACAACAGGAGTGAAGTTTGGGTGGCTTGTAGGTCCCTAGAGCCTGGAGATGAAATTATGGCCCTGTAATTCAGTATGTGCTTGGGTTTTACTTTATTAAGAGTGGGGAGATGGAAAAGACCTAGTAGGCCATCTAATCCATCTCCTTCCCCGTGCAGGAGTGTCCCCTGCTTCACGTTTATTAATGTTTTGTCCAGAGTAGTTTTCGGTGAGCCAAACAACTGGGCTTCTGTAAGTACCCTAGGGACAGTGTTCACAGCCAAGTAGGCCTCTGGGCAGGCAGCTTTTTCTGAGATTCATCGGGATGCTTCCCTTTTAAACTGCATCTCCTTATTTCTAGTTTTACTCCAGGTAATAACCCAAATAACTGCTCGCCTTCCTGGATATTTTCTCCCTCCAATTACCTCCAGATGTGTTATCATTACAGTAGTTGTCTCTTACTAAAACTGTGTATTTAGCTCTCAGCTGCTTCCCTTGTGATTCGGTCCCTCTGTACCCTAACCTGCTGTGGTGCTCTTTTCTGTACTCCCTTCAGTTTGTCGATATCTTCCCAGTAACAAGATAGCTCAGGCTGAACATAATATCCCAGGTACAGCCATGGCAATTATTCAATCTATTCATCCAACCAACAAACCCAAAAATCCATTTGAGACACAGAATGGCCTTTGAAGAAAAAGTAGCTGGAAAAAAGAACAAAGGAAAACAAAACACCACAGAGCTCAGCCCTTGGATACTGTTTGTCTAAATCAGATGCATGAAGGTTTGTGTTTCCTTTTCGCTTCTATCAGAAACGATCAGTGTGCAGGAGTAGAAGGGAAGAGAGGTTTTTTGGTTTTTTTTATCCTTGTGGCCCTGTGTAGTGGCATTGCTTGCCCTTTTCTGTAGGCAAGATGGTGCAGCTGTCCTCAGATGCTGTTTTGCCCAGCTCGTGGTGTGCTGAGACTGTGTCAGCCCCTGGCACCAAGGGAGGGTATCATTACAGGGATGTGACAAGACACCAGAACTCCTGTCTCAAAAACTTTGCTCCAGGGAACAAAATTCGATATAATGCATTACCAAGCTGGAAAAAATGGTCCCATAGCGTGAGCCTCGGCGAGTGGTTCCCATCGACTTCAGGAGGATTTGTTTTGGGTACTGAAAAGCAGTAACAGCCCCCAGCAGAGACTACTATTTATTCACCTTCTGCTATTTGCCAGATACTCATAGTGCTACTAGTGACTAACTTTATATTTTGACACAGATCTTTTTCTGTATAGTTTCTAGCGTTAAATGTCATCAATTTGTTGTAGTCATATGTCTAGTCTATAGGTGTAATTTTTTGTATTCAGAGAGATTCAAGATGAAGGGAGTGTATGCCTAACATAGGAGGAGCGCAGTAGACACCACTGCGTAACGGCAGCAGTCACTCCGTGCTTTCGACTATGGAAAAAATAGTCCATGCTGCTGGAGTTAAACTGGGTCATGATGCACGTGCGTAGGAGGAACAAATTACAGCAGAGCAAACTACCTTAATTCTGAAATATTTTCCTAACTTTTGAGTGCTTGACCTTGCAACTTTAATGTTCTTTTAGAAGGATTTGTAGGTTGTTTTAGTTTGTCATACATAATAATAAAAACTCAGTATATGCAGTTCAATGATTTCTTAGTAATGCACTGTATTACGTTTTATTCTGTCTCCTGAATGAGCTATACTTCTCTGCATTCGTAATGACATGACAAGGACTGGTTTTACTTGCCTTTACTTTTATGCAATGTTTGCCAATAATTTATTCCACCTGTGGAATGCATTTAATCCATACCATCATTAAACCATTTTAGATGAGCTGTGCTTTTGAAAAAATATTACAATTTTCTTTCACCTGACTTTTATGAAAAATACCTTTTTAATAAAGCTGTCTCACCACAGTAATTCTAGACAGTGGCAAATCTTAAATTTCTCAAGCTGCTTTAATCAATAAAGTTATCACCGGTCGTTTCCCTTGATAACTGCTTCTTACCGAGACCCTGACTTTGCCTTCTGCTGCTGAGATGTTTTCAACCTGCACTTAGAATACGAGGAACTCCCCGAAGTCCAATTTTCATTTTAACCTTTCCTCAATGGCTAGAAATAACAGATTGCCGGTATTACTTTAATAGATTGGAAATTTAAACCTCTTAGAACCAGACTTATGATTCAGTAATATGACAAAGAATAACACATCTTAAAGGTAGGTGAAATGCCTAATTCATATGTTTTAAGGCAGCTGTAACAGTGGATGATTTTTACAGCTTTACAATAAAACCTAAATAATGTTAAGGTTCTGGTAGTTTTATATAATCATAAAAAGTTCTCTCTGTAGCAAATTGTTCTGCTTTAATGGGAGTTATGGCAGGTCATACTGGAGTGCATAAACTACTGGTAGTTAAGCAATTCCCATTTCTGCCACCTGCAAGTCTCAGGTGGGAGTTAGTGGCATGTGAGAGCAGGGGGAGGTCACCCCGAGAGTGGCACGGAGGACCTGCTGCTGTGCCGGCATCCCCTCCTTGCTTACTGGCCACAACAGGGAAAGATCAGATTGCCGGTATTACTTTAATAGATTGGAAATTTAAACCTCTTAGAGGTAACCAGACTTATGATTCAGTAATATGACAAAGAATAACACATCTTAAAGGTTACTGAAATGCCTAATTCATATGTTTTAAGGCAGCTGTAACAGTGGATGATTTTTACAGCTTTACAATAAAACCTAAATAATGTTAAGGTTCTGGTAGTTTTATATAATCATAAAAAGTTCTCTCTGTAGCAAATTGTTCTGCTTTAATGGGAGTTATGGCAGGTCATACTGGAGTGCATAAACTACTGGTAGTTAAGCAATTCCCATTTCTGCCACCTGCAAGTCTCAGGTGGGAGTTAGTGGCATGTGAGAGCAGGGGGAGGTCACCCCGAGAGTGGCACGGAGGACCTGCTGCTGTGCCGGCATCCCCTCCTTGCTTACTGGCCACAACAGGGAAAGATTTTCCATCTTGGAAAGGAGAGTCAAGTGGCCGAGTGAAGTTTAAAGCTTCGAGTCCTGCTGAAAGCTTATTGAAACCTGGCTGGCCCTGCAGCCTTTGGAAATCTGCCCTGGAGGTTTAATGTATTTCTTTGTTTCACCTCCTTGTTGTACGTTTTCTCCCAAGTCAGAGGCCACATGCGATGCCCTTTGCCTGTTTGACGTTTGCACAGCTAGTAGTTCCAAGATAGAAACATAATTAACAGCAATATGGGATCCTGAAGCCTAGGAGATTACCAGTTGGGCCAAGGAGAATAGGGAGAAAAGTAAGTGCATCGTATTTCTTGTGTAAAGGGATTTAATACATTAATCAAGATTTTGTGTATAAGCCTTATTTCCTTATGTCCCTGGCACATTTAGCTTGATTAAGGTTGTTAAACCTATAGCAAAGATCTGCTTAGGCATAAATAAGTTTGACTCTAGAAATGTTCACTGGGTTAAATATTCTGCTGAAGTTTGCACACTTCCTTCTGTGCATCTCTTCATTTGCATCCTCCATAGACTTCAGCCTCCTGAGCTTGTCCTAGTAAACACTGCATTGCAACACGAGCATGGCTGGGTAGTACAGAAATTGCTGTCTTTCTGCCTCGTTCATTTTCTTACTTCATAATTCCTTTTCTGATTAAACATTTTTCTGTGATTTTAGTGAATACTAAAACTCTGTTTGCAGACAAAAAATACCTAACGTTCCCATTCACCACCCTACCAGCGTCTCTGAAGGCTTATTAGTGTTGGCTACTTCTGTGGGTAAGAGGAGTCAGTCACCACCTCCATTCAGCTCTGGGTCCGTGGCCCAGACACCACCAGTAAGATTGCTGACTGTGATGGTGATCTCTGTGCCACAGACGTTTGCCCAATGGGGATTATATTATGCCTTCCCACCCCCAAATTCTTGGAGGTCATGTTCATCTCCATTATCACTGCCGATCTGCGTTGAGTTTGATGGGGACTCTTCAAAAGCAGTGGCTTCATTCAGCTTTGGCCCATGTGTGCTTTATTTACTGCGTGTGTACAACCACACGCACCATCTCTCACCAGCTATATGGTTTAGGAAAATATGAATTGCGCCCATCTTAATTCTTTGATGATTTGTCTTAAAACCAGAGAGACTGTCTCAATGCATTTTGTCCTTCTTTTCAGTAAATTTTTAACCAATCTGAAAAAAGTAACTTCCGCAGAATAATTGAACAGATTAATGGTGTAATCCCTGTGTAAAATGTGAACACGAAAGGGGATCTTTTAATTCTTGCTTTCAGTGGGTATGTGACCTTTCAGTTTTATATCTTTCTCTCTCTTCTTACCATATTGCAGTCAGAGAGGAAGTTAAACCCAGGTTTGACAGGTAGAGTTTTTTTATTTCCCTTGACAGTGCACCTTTTGACCTCTATCTTCTTGCCAATGATTTTTTAAATCCTAAATGATTTGGGAATAATTGCTCCTCCTTTAGTGATTATTGCCCTTCACTGATAGTAAATCTGTGAAATCCCCGGGGACTGGAGTACATTTTTGTATGCGTATGCCACAAGCTGGCCTGGACAGGCATCGCTGCTCATCTGCAGCTGCACTTGCAGAGCTGCCGGGCGCCTTGCAGGAAAATTTGCCTGGATGGGGTAAAATACATCCCCGGCAAGCGAGTGCTTGGTGGGCTGCCCTGCTCTGCCCTTTCCCATTTTCAGAGGAAATTCATTTATAGGGTTTTGAGAACCCAGGACTGAAATTGTCTTTACTTCAGAAATCTCATCCTGAACTTCTGGGTTCAGGCTGAGCAGGGGCGTGTGGGTGGCGGAGGGCAGGTCCACTCCTGGGTTCCCCCCTGCGGACTCTCTGGGGTCCCCCCTGCAGCCGTTCCCTGTCCCCCTCGGGGAAGCGTTGGAAGGAATTTTATAAGAGGAAGGGATTATAAACCATTAAAGCCAGTGGTTGAGAATGATTAAATACCTCAAAGCAGCTTGGGGGGGAAATTGGTAATGGTGGTTGGCTGGGAGCAGTGTTGCCAGGTTCTTTGCAGCTCTGCATGTAACAGTGGGATTATTCTGCTTTCCTCATCTGTGTATATGTGCTTTATTTACTAATTACTTAAAATTAACCCATCATTTTCTCCCCATTTCAGACTGGATTGCTTGTTTGGAGGAGTGGTAAGGAAAGGTGAACTATCTGCAGGGGAAGGCTTCTTACTAGGAACATACACGTTTCCATGAGCAGAGTGGATAAGGAAAATGGTCCAATAATGAAAGGATGAAAAAGACTGAGCCCTCCATCATCTGGTGGCTTTGAAGCGGTTTGTGAGCAGGGAGCTGGAAAGGCAGAGCTACCTGTACCAAAGCCTGCTGCTGCTCCTTCTCTATAGGCATGTTTTCCCCAGCTCTGACCCCTTTGCCACAAGTCCTTATGTCTCTCTGCTCCTTAAGGAGCTCTCAAAGCCTGACCACAGCGGTGACTCTTCCAGGCAGAATGAAGCAAGGGTGGGCATATATAAACTGTTTCAAAATAAACTACTTCAACATGGAACCAGACAAATGAGCCTTGACTTGAGGGGGCATCCTATTACGTCCTATCACCTGAGGGATGATGATCATCCCTCATGCGAACAGTATTTTAAAACGACATGGAAGATAGACTGGGCTGGTAACTACTATATATAATCTTACACACGGTACCTGATGTGTTACTCAAAAGAGGATTTGGTTTTTGTCAGCTGAAGCTGTGCCAGATATACGTGTTCATAGCTCAGTTTGGTTCATGAGTGCTCTCAGAAAATCTTCTGTTCAGCTGGGACTTTAGGTATATCCTGAGATTTCCTTTACATGCTATGTAATAAGTGGGAGGAGATTCTGTTGTAATTAGATTATTAATAAAAATAGCTCTGGAGCTTTAGTATTTTCAGACTTCTTCAATATGTATGATTTAGTCCTGCCCAGCAGACTGCTTACAGAGTGGGAACTGAAGTGTGGGTGACACAGAAGATGAACTGGCTCTTGTATGGTTGCATGCTATGTAAAAAAGAGGTGCTTCCATGTGAAGGCAAAGGAAGAAGAGGATTTGGTATTAGGCAGAACTGGTGACTGGAATGGCGCCCGCAACACAGACTTTCTATATGTTTTTGTCCTTAAAGCTGCAGCCAGCTGTATGAAAAGACTCAGCATTCCCTTTAGATTGCTGCTTCTGGAGAAGCTGATCCCTGCTTCTGCCGTGTGCGCCTTGTTCCCATGACCTCTCTGACAAGGGCCTATTTATCGGTTCTCTGCAGATGGAAAAATGCTGGGTTGGCTTTCTGTGCGTGCCCAGCGGAGTCCCCCTTGCTGCTGCTCTCAGTAACCCAGCCGCCATCTAAGGCAACCCTGGTCCCCTTTGTAAACGTGCCTTTTAACTTCCCAAGTCCCATACGTGGGACAAGGACCTGTCATGACAGACCCTAGAAAAAGCTCAAACCACACAAAATACAAGGGCAATTTCTTTAGTAAGGAAAGAAACACTTTGCATAGGGACTCTGTGTATCTGATGTGCAGGTATGAAAATAATCAAGGAAGGAACGGGAATTCAGGCAGGAATTTCTAGAGTTGCAAGGTGCCATTGTTGTGAAAGCCTGGCAGTTACGTTTATGAAGCAGGAGGCTAAGTCAACAAGATAAAGATCAAGTGGCTAAAGATGCAACTAATTAATGTATTTTAGATAAAATTCAACTTTGATACAGAAGGTGCAAAAACACACTTTAAAATTGGATAGATAAACTAGATTATGTATTTTCAAAGCTGGTGTGTTTCTGCAGTTTTAGGTGCTGCCTCCGTTCTCTTCAGAGTAATCCAGAATGCCCTTGGAAGGTTGAAAGCTGATTTTTTGCTTATTAATTGAAGATTACTGTTTTGTGTATATGCTGTTTTTTGTTGAAACTATAAAATGAGCCCCCCAACCATTTCTAAATTTCAAGAATAAAATAAATATAATAATTTTTAATGCAGGATGATAATAAGCAGTTAAAATTTTGAAGATGCAGTTGTTAATGAGAAAGACCCCTTGGTTGATACACTTCAATTTAACAAAGATCTTTAACAAAGATAGGAACTCTGAAGTGAGCATGCATGCTACATGTTTTCATCAGACACTCAGACAAATCTTAGCACAGCCAGAAGGTCTTTTCTCAGTTACATTTTTTTGGTAATCTACTCAGTTGAGTTCATTAGTATTTGCATAGACTTAAGCTGACTGTAATGCAAACCATGCTAGGCCTGTATATATCATAGCACATTGTGCAAAAATAAATACATTGGATTTTACAGCGATTTTCCAAATTTCTCTATCAACCTGAGCATGGGCTGGGATCAAGCTCTGCAAAGTTACACATCTCGGTGATCACAAGCTTAAGCTTTTGACTGGCTTTTAGAATACCAATTTTAAGGAAATGTTTAAAAAGTTAAGCTTAATTTAAACTGCTTGGAGCATAACATAAATGCATCGTTAGGAACAGAATAGGACTAACTTCATAAAATTCAACATTTTCTTTGAACTGTGCTAAATCACTTTGATTTTTGTGATTGATTGCAAATTGTACAGATGTGTACTGCACTAGTACATTGCTCGAAGAGCAGTGGCATGAATTATATTCAAGGTAGGATGACTTTTAATCAATACGATGACAACATTATCTTGTTTAATTTGTCTGATGGCAGTATTAAACATCAAATCAAGCTGTTTGTTATGTCAAAGGAGTATGACGTATGGCAGAAATAAAATTCACTTGACGCCAGTTTTTCTGTATTTCATTGCTTTGACAGGCCATCATGATTGGAGATGATATTGTGAATGATGTAGGAGGTGCCCAGCGGTGCGGTATGAGAGCTCTGCAAGTGCGGACAGGGAAGTACAGGTCAGTGCACACCCTACACCCTGCACTCCATGGGGGCAATCATGGAAAAAGGGGAAATGTAAGTAATGATTTTTGTCTTTACCTTTCTGCCAAATGACACTATGCTCTAATTTCCTTACAACACATTAATTTCTGAAGAAAAGGAGTTGCGGTTTGGAACCTGGTACACATTCAAAGCGAATGTGTAAGAGCAGATTTTTTCCATGCCTTTTCCAGATCTTTTCCCGTTGGTGGCACAAATTTGCCATCAAGGTACACTTCCACTTGTTTGAACAAACACCTCCTTGTGCAGCAGTTAGGCTTGGGTAGATAATGACATTTTCATTTGCAAAATGCATTTTGGGAAAACACTGTGTGTGTGAAAGTGGCAGGAAGGGGAAGACATGCTGTCTTTGATCTTTTAAAGAAATATTTTCTGTTAAATTACTGCTATAATTTTTTCATCACAGTGCATAGAACTGGTGTGTTTCGTGGGTATTTTTTTTTTGCTGCTGCATGAAAGTGTTGTACACTTGATATAAGATGTGTCTGAAACTTCTAGTAGGGTTAAGATTATAAAATTAGACTGTCGACTCAGTGATCTCTGTGGGTCATATCTCACAGCTTTATAAAGAACTCCATATGTCTACTATTTCTTCCAGACATGTATTCAGCACTGAGATGTCTGGAATGCAAGAGCTGTTTCTCCACTTCCCGTCTTACCAGAGTGCAGGCTTCTGCAGGCTCGCTCACCTCTTTCAAATGACCCTTCAAGCCCTCCTCCATGCAGGTGTCTCCATGATCCTGTGCTTTCATTGACCTCCCTGCAGCTGCTGATAGGAGACCTGAGTGCAGTTACAAACATGGCATGGTCCAGGATTGACTGGTGGAAAATTAAGCCATCATCTGATGCTCAGGCCAGGTTAGGTTTGAGGTCAGCTCAAGGTGACTTTCCAAATGTAGTGCAGACATCGGTCCCTACATTTAACGTTTGGGTTCCATAACACTCAAAATCTCCTCTTAACCGTCTCCTCTTGACCATAACCATACCTCTTTGTAGTAGGTATGGTTCAGCAACAGCATCTGTCATTTGACATAATTTATATTTTTACAGTTTTTCTTGATTTTCAAATACTGAGACTGTAAAAGAAGGATGGTCTTTTTGGGAGGGATACAAGTGAGAATGGTGCTTGCCATAGGCTGTCTGAAAAGTTATTTTGTTAGTTTTCAAGTCAATCTGTTTCTCAACTTTCCTTTTAGTTTGTGTAAGGTGATTAAATAATACCCAGTGCCTTAATTCTAATGGACCAGTAAGTGATGATTTCTGAGGAAAAAAAGACAGGTACAAGTGTATTGTAGTGAGGTATTTTTGCATCTTTAAGATAGTACATCTCAAAATGAGTTATCTATCTGAATAAAGCTCAAAAAATCCCAAAGATTAAAAAAGCAAGTATATAGTTTGTGCTGTTGGGATTATTTGTCTGTAATCTGTGTAATCCCATTAATTTCCTAAAGGAGAAAATAAGGATTCAACGGTTGATTTTACACTGATATTAACGGGATCGCTTTGTGAATCCACATCTTAATGTCACACAGATACGGGTGTCAGTGAAGGATGTACCTCTGCACACAGAGGTAAATTAGACCTTTGCTACTAAACAAATATCTCCTGTGAGATACTTTGCCCATCATAAGATATGCCACAGGTGATGCTGCATCCAAACAGTTCAGGCAACTGACATAAACTGTATATACACACACACATATAAATATGTATAATCATATGCTGGAAAAACATTTTCTTGTATCAAGTTTGAGTCATGATTTCACAGCTGAAAGAGAGTCATCAGCTGTTTGAGATCAGGAAAAAAAGTTGTTTTCCACTGTTAGGTTTCCTGTTTCAATGCGGGGTTGCTGTTATCTGAAATCATGTACTATTGTATGGCAATGAAACACAGGTGAGTGTCTCTCTAAATTGAGCATGTGGTCCTGTTTTGGGCAATTGTAAGTAACATGAAATAGCTCTTGTTTGCCAAGAGAGGCCAGAGATGTAGATATTTTTAAGAATGACTGATTTAGTATATGTGAAAAATGAAACCACACAGTGAGTAGTGGAGAGACGGAAAAAAACAAGGGAATGAAAGCTGATGGGCAAAAGAAATGAAAAATAACAGAAAATGTAATTATTTCACAGCTGGTTTAAAGTCTGATATATATAAGATTATGCATAGGTCCTCTCTTTCACTTATACGGTAGTTCTTGTTTGACACAGAGCTGCGTGCTACACCCAAGTACCTCTGGATGGCACCGTTAGTACATTTACTTCAGTATTAGCCACAGCTTCGGGACCTCCCCAGAAAGCTAAGACTGTTTTTGCAAAAGAAGTGCAAAGCACAAAGGCGTCAGGGTTTTGAGTGTTGGTGTGGTGGGATTTCCACAGATTTGTTAGGAGAGTCATGCAGCTTGGGACATGGGTTATCACCCCAGTTGAGTTGGCTCTGTGTTTCTACAGCCATGAGTAGTTTTTTCCATTTCCACCACAACAACGGTGCCTCACTTCAGCAAAATGGATGCAGAGCTTATTTGAGAATAAAATTAAAAATAACAGAGGAACTATCTCGAGGAATTGTTGCAGGTGCATTTCACAGCATACTGCTGGATACGTGGAAATGACATTATTTGCACAAGTTATCCCAGTGAAGGCATTTTGCATGTTGTTCCGCAGGTCCAAGGGATACTGTTGTACCCCTCCAGTCTCACCTAAATGCTGTCCCTGACTGGCAGAGATTGTCACCTCTGGTGCATTGAATGTGCCTCGAGGCAGCTCTCCTTATTTCAGGGGTCAATGCAGTTTACAAGAACATCTTTGAGGTCTGCTGCCCACCAAGTGCTACCAAGGGTAACGCACCGTAGCACAAAAGATGACATATGAGCCAAGGTTTACTGTACTGTTTATTGTATTTCAAAGGGACTTCAGCGATTGCATGCAGATCGCAGGCTGCATAGCAACTCAGTGCATCTTACTTGCTTTAATAAGCCAGAAGAAAAAGTCCCCTTTGGCCCTGAAAGCCTTTTATGGAAAGAGTCTGTTGATCTGCTGATGCAGAGGTTTCAGCGGTAGATAGGGGTGGACAGGTCTTCCGTGGGGTGGGCAGCCTCCAGCCGGGTACAGGAAGCTGACTTCAGCCTGCAGTGTCACAGGAGCCTTTCTCCGTGGTGGTGTTTGTGCCTTGTTGCTCAGTGATGGTGGTGGCGGGTGCCAGCTCCCCGCTGAACTGAGGAACTGGTTTTGTGAATGCGGGGTGGGGGGTGGTTGGCTTGGCAGGCGAGTCGAGGTCCAGGGGAGAAGCAGAAGGGGTGTGCATGGAGAGGCGGGGGGGGGCGGGGGCGGGGTCCCTCCCCCGGGGTTTACCCTCCCGCCCT
>NW_008795129.1:23563657-23629601 GCF_000699145.1 Aptenodytes forsteri
AGGGGAGAAGCAGAAGGGGTGTGCATGGAGAGGCGGTGTAGCCCTGGGGCTGCCCCTCCCTCCCGGCTTTCACCCTCCTGGCCTCTGCAAGGTCTTCTTCCATTTTGGCTACTCCCAGGGTGAGATTCAAAGTGTGGATTAAGCTACTGCAAAAACATTCATTTTACACCACCTTGCATGGAGGTCCTGAAAATTAGCTCCTTTGTCTCACTTCTTTTGGATCTGTAAAGTTTAGCAAAATTTGTGCAGCCGATTTCCTTTAGTATGACAAGCTTTGCATGTTCCTCACACCTGCATCTATGCTTATCTTCTCCTCTAAAGCACTTAATCCTCAAGCAGGACTTAATCTCAAGTGTTGAGCTCTTTCTCAGTAGCCAAACCAGGCATGGCGTAAATTAGTCCCTGAAATGTAATAAATCCTAGCTGCAACATGGAATAAAATTTCTGTTGGTGCAAGTCAGGGCCATAATGGAAAGGTGTAGGGATAAAATGGTGTTTTGAGTTGACCTCAGCCAGTATGGTTCTCTGACATGGGGTGAGTAGCTGGGTTGGCCAAGTATAGCCTTTTTTAGGTGTAAAATCCGAATGCAAAGGGTCAGTCTGGTCTGCAGGTTTGTTCACTCTCAGTTTGTCCCATCTACAGGAGAGATCAGGTCATTGCTGCAGTCTTGTGTGCCAAGAGAAGAAGCTGGTGTTAGGTTTTTCAGCATTAGGAAATCTGACGCTAATTACGAAGTTTCTGTGCACACCTGTGTGGAGGCCCTTCATAGCCAACATCTTTCCCATCTAGGGAAGAACATGTACTTGTCTTCCTGCACAGGGTATGTGCTAATTCCACTTGCAGCTAATTGGCCTTGACATCAAACCAATAATTTCCACAGTAACTATTGATTCTGCAATGCTGCATAATATCCTCGTTCCTCTTTGGAGCGTGCAAGTTACAGCAGAGAAAAATTACTTTGAGGCTTTTCCAACTGTCTCCCCGTAAAATCAGAAACAGCTTTCAGGTGTGTCAGTGCATCAAATTGCAGGTGGTTCTTGGCAGGGTGGAAGAATTACTTACCCCTTTCTCCTTGTTGTTATTTACAGGTCTTAATTTGTAAGTAAAGAACTTTCCATTGCTGCCGTGCGTCGGTAGGCAGGAATATTCATGGTAGTGGTACCCACTGCCCCTGCTCGCCTGTGGGCTCCGAAACGGTTTCAGAGTCTGGCAGTATGGGTTCATCCCCTCTTGGTGCCCACATGAAGTTTTCTTCGTTTGATTAGGGGTTTATCACACGGCCATGGCTGATACTGCGACATCCCTGAGCTGCCTCGTTACGGACCGAAAGGATACCCCAGGGATGGAGGATAAAAGGATCGAGGCCTGTGAGAGCTGTCAGCTCTCTCCAGCTCTGCCACTGTTCTCGGGGAGAACTGGGTCAAGTTACTTCATGTTGCCATTCTTCAGTTTCCCCACTTTATAATTATCCTCTGAGAATAATTATCCTGACTTTCTTAATAAAGTGGTTTGTGATCTGTTCCTCTTATCTGTTGAAGAAAACATACAGAATTTGTACAGATTTATAGGGAATCAGCTTGCCAGGAGAAAAATCCAGATGAGATCAAGACAAAAGTTGTGACAGAGGAAAGGTCTTTTCGGCTGCCATCATCAACTGATTAAGGATTGAGAAAAACAGGGTGGGTCTTTATAATAACCTGCTAAATTAAGTTATAAAATTATTCTTAAAAAAAAAGATTTCCACCCATAGATAAATTCACAACTGTCTCTGTGATGATAATAAATGAAAGCTCATGACACCTTTTGCGAAGAAATAGTCACATATTACTGCTCTGCAGAGAAGCAGCATCCTTCCACCCTCGCTTTCTTGCTCACTGCGTTACTAACCACAGCCAAGATGAACAATGTTATTAGTTATTTCACATCTCCTGGGTCTTGATGGAGCATACCAGAAGTGCGTAATGAGTACGAACAGGCAGAGGCACTCCCTTTGTGCTGAAACAGAACCAGAGGCATTTTGATGGCCTCACAGTCCTGATAATTAAGCCTGTTTCAAGTGTTAAATGGAAAGACTTCCAACCCATATTTACACTGTAAAAAGCTGTATTATAATTCATGTTAGTTAATGTCTTAAGCAATGCTTATTAAAACCTAGTGTCAGCAAGTCGGTTTTCATTTTAGCATGATAGCTGATTGCAGTCAATCCTAAGGCATAGTCTTATTCACCATTTATTGCACATTCAAATCACAGTTTGCTCTGACCATTTGAGGATCTTCACATGTGTTTATCAATTTCTTCACCACAATTTGGTTACTGTAATCTTTGAATCAGCTTTGTAGAGGAAGTTTAGAGTAAATACTGCAGTGCCTTAGCATACGCATACTCATCTGACGACAGCCTTAAGTTTTCCCAGTACGTTCAAATGTCCAGACACAGAAATTGCAGTTTTAGTATCTGGTGCTTTAGGAATGAGTGGCCTATGAGAAGGTTTAAGTTCTTGCTGCTGTAGTATGCTGTTATAATCCAACTACCCACTTTTCAGCGTCGGGTATAGCCAATCGCAATGCAGAATAATGAATTGCATTGGAAATACATTATTGTTGAACTGCAAGTGGTGAACTTGGGAAGCAGAAGATTTTACCCTCTGACTCTAAAGAATCATCTTTTGTGTCTCTTGAGTATTTCTGTTTCCTTAACTGAACATAGCCAAGTGTTTACTTTCCAGTAAAGTTACTATTTGATATTAGAAATACCAATTGGAATAGATGATTGTTGTAGGTCCCTTTCAACTGAACTATTCTGTTCTGTTCTGTTCTGTTCTATTCTATTCTATTCTATTCTAAATGCAGATTATACCTGAGCTAAAACACATCTGAAAGGAGCAAGGGGGAATAGAGAGTCCTGCTACATTGTAGCTAATGTGTAAATTTAATTATCTTCAGTCTAAAAGAGAAATGGGAGTTTGGGTTTTTTTTTATTAGCAGGTTGATTTATTCGTTGGTATCATAATAAACCTCGAGGAAGCAGAGTGTGCTCAGGACATAGCCATGCTAGGTGCTGTATGTATGCCTATGTGCTGTTCTGAACAAATTAGTCTGAATACCAGAAAAGAGATCAGTCCGTGATGAGAATAGGGGCAACGATAAATAAGGAAGAAATGTGTCAGGTCAGTGAGGAAAAGCAATTTTACACAGCAGTCTCGACAGTTCTGCTCTCTACCTGTCTAATGACCGACTTTTCCTTAGCAGTCCTACTCTCATCAACTGTCACATCTCAAACACTTATGAAAGGAAGCAATTTGCATTTTGCAAATCAAGATGGTAGTGGCCACATCAGCCTGTGCTGCAGTTTTGCTTCCCCTCTTGCTTCACATCCCCACAACACATGCAGTAGCAGAGACAGCTGCCTTACAGGTTTCCATTTCTCCTCTTCTGAAGTTGGTAAATAAAAGGCTGAAAGAGGAGGAGGTGGTGCCAGTGTCAGCTACTAGAAGCAAGAGGCAGTGGGACCTGGGAGGGCACATGGCTCAGGTGGGCTTGATGTGTGGGACTAAACCACTTCCAGACCCTCTCTGAAAAGCATCCAAAGTTAGTGGCCATTTTGTTTTTCTTCTCTTTTGCTCTGGTGACTCAGTGTCTTAGTAGCACATGCCAGCCTGGGCTGGCAACCTTCCTCCACCTGACAGGCCACGTACACTCGTGCATCTGCATGAGTAACACCAGAGCCCTTGGCAGCTGCTTGTCCAATGAGTTTGTGTTTCTCTCCTCCCCGCAGATACATAATTCATGAGCTGAGGTGGTGGCAGCTGGACTGCCTGAAAGGAGGCAGCTCAGGGGCTTTCCAGGGTTTCCGGAGTGTGTTCACCTCCTGCACAACACCCGCTGTCACCGCAGACACCCGTGGCCTCCTCCGAGCTGCCTGTCCCAGGGGACCCACAGGCTCCTGGTTGGGCAGGCCCACCTCTAGCTCCTGCTAGACCCCCAGCCTCCCTCCCTGCTATGAGCCCGAGCAGCGCAGTCTATGAGGCAGGACAGGGAGCAGGTCCTTGCTTATTTTTATCTTTAGGGGCCTTTTCTCAGTGCCAGTGTAAGGCTGCAGTAGAAGAATTCCACGGCGAAGCAGTCCTGGGAGCCGGCTGAGCGCAGCAGTGTTTCTCAGCACTTGTCACTTGCAGAATGCCGAGCTGTATTAGCTTGTTCAACATTTGACAGCAATGATGAATACCATACCAATCACTAACTACTTTATTTCCGTAAAAATGCTAATGAGCGTGTTGAAATGTGCTGCAGAAACGGCAGAGCTGGGACAGCTGCACAATTGTGGTTTCACTAGAGATTTCCTTTTTTTAAAACACAGGGTCCTCTTCTCTGCATATTTTTTCCTGTAGTTAAACGTTATCCCAGCTCGCTTGGTGCGTGGAGTCCTCTCAGTGAGCAGCCCGGGGAGCATGGCAGAAGGGGAGACTGCTCTGATTGATAAAACTAAAGCAGAGTGTTGTTTTCAAAGGGAGAGAGAAGCAAACAAGAGAGAGGCAGGCCAAGTCAGCTGCTGATGTAACTCCCTCGGAGCAAATGGTTTAGTATTTGAAATTTAATCTTCTGGCTTGGGCTGTTGCTCACACTGTAAACATGCTCAGGAGCCGCGGTGTTGGAGCAGTACCTTGTGCCAGCACCCTGCAAGCACAAACCAACCGAATATTCATGCTTTAATGCTGTTCTGCGTGGCCCACGGAAGTTGGAGGGTCACCTGCAGGCTTATCTAGTGACATTCGTTTTTTCCTCTAAGAGTGGGTTTAACCAACAAACCCAGAGTGGCTGGCTAGTCCCCGGTGTGTTTTCTGCTCTTGAGGGGCCCTGTGTTTGTATCAACATCTGCTTGGGCACACAGCAGTTGTAGGGGAGCCAAGTGCTCAGAGGTGGGGTGTGCCCAGAGGACCACCAGCCGTTGCGACTGGTCCCAGAGCCATGCTGGGGGCCCTGCTGCAGGCATATGGCTTTTCCAGCAGCCGCAGAGGTGACGGAGACGGCTATTTGTTGAGGTGTGTGGGAGCGGGGCTGCCAGCCTGCTTAGGCCAAGGGAGCAGCCGCAAGACACGGGGACTGCTCCACCTCCAGCTGCTTCTGCTGGGCTTGAGCTGGTGGCTGGTTTTCATCCCCTTCGGGAGGCATGATGGGACTCGCCCGGAGTTAAAAATAAAGCACCCGGCAGTGCCAGCTTTAGGTCTTCTACAAGCACTGGAAAACTCCGATGGCTCCATATGTGAGTGCTCGTGTACTGCAGCAGGAGTAACAGTGTAATGTGAGAAAAGAGGTTTGGGTGAAGAGCAGCACTCCCTCACCACCACCAGTGCCGGGCAGTGCTCTTCACTGGGGATGAAGACAGCTTGCAGCTGGTGCTGGGATGTGACTCATGTTCACACTTTGCCCTGAAATGATTACGATTCTTATTTGTCTGTGGTTTTCAGTCATTGGCAGCAGCATATACGGTTACACCTCAGCCCTGCGTGCTCACAGGTTGCCGAAAGATGAGCTCATTCAGCATGCGGGGCTGGTGCTGTTGCATGGGGTCTGTGTCCTGTGTCGAGTCTTTAAACTGAAGCCATCGGCCTCCGTAAAAACGGGGATGGGTCTCAGGGCCATGGGGAGCAGGGCCGGGGAGCCCTGGCTGGCTGCTGGCTGCAGCCGCTGCACAAGCTCGTCTCAAAAGCTTTTTCCTTTTCTTCTTAACTGCACTCTGACTGAGTCTAAAATGGGCCCACATGATCAGCTGGGTCTAATACTCTGCTAAATGCTGCTCTCGGTCCATAGGCCCATTCCCGTGTGAATATAATTTCTGTGGCGCCGTCAGGGACTCACTCCAGTCATTTTGGAGGGTGATCTTGGCCATGTTTCTTGCATGTTACTTATGCCAGTGTATGCTTTTATTTCACAGCTCCAGTTGCTTTTGCATTCCAGTTGCACTCTGAGTGCCCTGTGAGGTGTACAGGGAGGAGGGGGTGTTAAGTTTGCCCTTCCAGCTTCCACTCACTTGCAACCCCTTGTAACCGCTGCCAGTCTACACGTAAGCAGAGTTGCACAGTCTGTCCCTAGGTGGGAAGCTTGGCTGTGCAGTGCCTGTCTCTGTGTTGCTGCAGATGGTGACTGCATTCCTGCAGAAAGAAGGGCTGTGAGTCATCCTGCCCCATTTCCGACAACAGCAGAACAAACACCCGAGCTGGTCCCCCTGGGTTGCCTTTGCAGAGAGAGCTGGACACCTGTAGGTCTAAGACCTCTTATCCTTAAGCAGGTCAGGCGGATCATGTGCCAGAAGCATCTGTTGCTCTGCATTGCCTGTAAGGACAGCTCGCTGGGGTGCGGGTGGCTGGACATGCTCTGGGGAAGCTCCCTCTGCCCCGTGCCCAGGCTGGGCATGGGGGCGACCAGCTCCACCCACAGCAACACATCACTTGCTTAAATGACCAAAGCACAACATAGGTATTGGCTGATCAGTGTGTTGCAAGTAGGTAAATTAAAGCAAAGTTATTTCGCCACTAACGAGAATTTGGGGAGGAGTGGTGGGGCACGGCCGGGTGATTGAGTGGAGCTGAGTGGGTATGTGTTAGTTCAGAGGCTCGGGGCTGCACAATACCCTGCGCTTTGCATGCTGTGGCCGCAGGGCCCTTCTTCCCCGTCCCCCTCCCCATCCCCTGGGACCCTGCCAGTTCCCAGTTTGTACTGGAGGAGACGGGTTTCTCACAGTGCACATTTCCAGAGGGCTATGTGGGGCAGGACACAGCCAGCAGTGCTCCACAGTGCCAGATCAAATTCAGACCCTGGTTTTGGATTTACAGTTGCAGTTTGTGGAGGGTGGGAGGGAGCTTGAAGTGGTTTTCATCTTGGCGTGAGCTGCCAGAGCACCCTGCTGAGCAAAGCAGCTGCCGCTTGCCTTTAAAAGGGGCTCCTGTGCTGCAGAGCCCCTTCACCTGCCACAAAGCCGAGCTTTGTTCGAACCCCAGCAGGTGTTGCAGTTGAATAACATGAACTGTTCAGCTCGGCTGTTGGCTGTGTGACACTGAAATCAGGCCTAAAAATAGGAGGATGTCTGACCCTGAAATGAGGGATTTTCACTCGTAACCCAGCCTGGCGCTCGCCCAGGGTGACATCATCTGGAGGGGAAGTTGGAAAAGCTTCCAAATTCGTTGCTTTCCGCGCAGGAGCGCTAAATGTGTGTGTCAACAGATAATCAGGCGACACATTCGCTGTGGCCGTGAATCAGGGGAAGGAGGGAATGGGGAAGAAAAGACCCGAAGATGGAGGAGAAGGATTGGAGTTGCATGTCGGAAAAGGGTTTGGAGAGCGTTGTCTGTGTATAACTCAAGGGGAGCTGATAGGAGCAAAAAAGGTCCCATTCAGGCAGAGCCTGTCCCATAAATGTGACAGTTTTGTTTCCTTTTAGGTGTGCTAAAAGGTATTGAGCTTCAGTCAAGGTTCTGACCATCAGCCCACCCAGTGATATCTGGTGATATCAGTCACGGTTGTGGTTTGAGTCTGCATGATTTAGACTTGCAAGTGCTCACGGTGGCCATGGAAGCGTCTGAGGTGGCCAGGTACTGAATGACCTCCCTTGGTTTCAGCTCTGATATTTGAAAGCAGCTTTGCCCAGGCTAACCTTCAGGGATTTGATCAAAATCTGTGCTCAAGTAGCATGGATGACGTTGCTATTGTTCTAAATCCAAATCGCTTGAACCAAGTTCCTCATATTTCTGTGCTAAGCTTCTTTGTCTTCTTTAAAAATGATAGTGTGTAAAAAATGCAGTAGGCAGTTTTCCTCTGAAACTTGACGTCTTTTTCCCTTTGGATGCTGCCAGGTGACTCCTGTGCTCATCCTCTAACGAGGACACCTTTACCTCAGTGTTGATGAGTGCACACTGGAATTCATAGCTCTTTTCAGATGGTGAGAGCTAAGTGTGATATTTAGATGGGGTGTCTCCATTATCTATTTTCCTTCTGCCTTTTAAATTCTCATTACATATTTATAATGGTGTTATAGCAAAGATGCCTAAAGCACAACCGTGGGCAGTGTTTGGTCTCTGAGTCCCAAGTGAAGCTGAACAAAACTGCTGTTGCTGTATAAACACTATGTCAAGAGCTGTCTTGATGCATACTGCTGGGCATTTTTAACCAACAATGATAACGAAAAGAGGGGAAGAATTTTGCCATATCAAGGTCTAATCTAATATGAAACCAACTGATTTGGTTAGAGTCTAAGAAAGTATTCAGGCATGCCAGCCCTTCTTGGGGTTTTCATGCTCTTAGATCATCACAGCAGTGAAACTCTTACTGCAGACAATCTGTTTTATAGACATTTGCCACAACAGGCGCAGACGAGCTGCTTTTCACTGCATCAGCCCTTGGGTAGGATTTGTCTGACTAAACATGAGGATATTTCTGGTTGTCTGCTAGGAAATGACCAGGCTGCGGTTGCAGAGGTGTTTCATTGGCATCGACTGAGCCCGTGGAAGGCAGATGATAGCGCAGATACGGTCAGGAGTTGTCTTCCCATGCTAGGGTTAAGTATACGCTGTACCTCCAGAGAGGGGTTTGAACAGTTTTTCTATGTTTTACCCTTTTTTTTTGTGAAAGCTTGAAGCCTCTCTGACTGAGAGACAAATCTCTATTTGCAACTAGACTGTGAAACGTTTTAGCTTTTGATCCCTGATACTTTTTATTAAGAACAGCCTAACTGGAGTAACCGTGTGAAAGGCAGGGACCTAAACCTAAACAGCTGGAATAAATCTCGTGTATGCCAGCAGTGGATGCCAGTCCCACTGTAGGTCAGCTGCTCCATTACAGACCCGTTGTTTCACGGGGTATGAATGGAGCTGACATAAATGAAAGCAAGGCACACGCCAGAAGAGCTGGCTTTTATTCTTGCAGACAGAGTTCTTTATTTTTCCTTGCTGGTTGAGATGTTCTAGCAAACACTCGACTTCCTTGTCATCCTTAAACTATGTAGAGAGGTGGGGAGTTGGCTGTTACCAAAGCAAATGGACTTTTGCTTTGAAAAGTCCCTTCCTGCAGTTTTTGGCGTGACTGATCACCCAGCTCTCAACAGTCCCTGAGCTTCATGATACAGTAGTTTTGTACAAAGCTGTATTTTTATGCACACAAGCTTTTAAAGCTGCGTCTCTTTGAAAACACGTCCCTAGATAGTCATCCTGCAGTTTCACACACACAGTTGGAGATCAGTGCAGAGGACTTAGTCAGGAAGAGGGAGCAGGCTTGGGAGCTGTGAGACGGCAGCCAGAGGCGCTGGCAGACACACGGTGATGACCAGCACTGCTGCACGTAGCACAAGTTGTCGAATAACATTCAGATAAAAATACTACGTGTTAAAAGACTGTTACAGCATGAATTCAACCATATTGTGCATTCGCTCTGAGGAGCAGTCCTTACTGAAATGCTCACATCCCCTTCCCCACGCCGAATCCTCGTCTCCCCATTGCACAGAGCAGACACATCCTCAAATGTACTGGGACTTACAGAGCAACTTTTTCTCCTCACCAGTCACTGGTTTCCATGTGGGATTTTCTACTGTGTCTTTCTGGCAGTTAAATACAAGCATTAATGCATTTATTTCCGGAGCGGAGCTTTGAGATGCTGCCTTAACTGTGCATGCAGGGGCAGAGAGGCATAGAGGTTAAAACTAACGCTGGCCAAAGGGTCAATTGCTCGCATGCTTAGTTTGAAAGTACTTGAGCATTACATGTAAACATATGTTGGAAAAGCCACTCGCAGCCGCCGTGGGGGCATCCGTGTGGGCTCAGCCCTGCTGCAGATGGGCTCGCAGCTGGCCCCGGGCAGGCGCTCAGAAAATCACAGTGCCCAGAGGAAAGCTTGGGCATCACGGAGGAATGGCACGGCTGGGCAGAGGGAGAATACACTCCTCTGCAGGGCGGCACTGACCTTTTTCATCTCAGAAGCATCCCTGTCTCCCTTCATCAGGCATCGGAGATGCTGGTCTCCTTTGGGCTGGCTCACACGGGCTCTGCTGAGGTTGCTCTTCCCTCTGTCCTGGCTCCCGTTAGTGGAGCGAAAGGACAGGTTTTGGCTGAGGACTCTGAGGCCAACTCCGGTTCGTACAAAGACCTCAGTTGAAAGAAAAAAAAAACCTGTCTGCATTTAAATCAGCCTAATTAAAGTGGCTTTTTCCAGGAGCTGGCAGGCACGCTGCGTTGCCTGCCCAAAGTGATTTGTGCAATTACCATCTTTTGTGTTTGTCTGATGGGGTTTTTTCTTACTGCACTCATTTATGGGACATTGCTCAAGGAAGATCACCTATGTGCAATACGTTATTTTAAGTTCAGAAATAGGGGGCCAGATTCTCACCTGCTATAAGGAGTGCAGTAAATTGGTGGAGCTCTGCTGATTTAGACCTGCTGGTGCTCTGGCCCACTGGGTGCCTAGAAATAGCTTAGCAAGTGTAAAAGAAAAAATGGTTTCTCCATCCATCTGGAACACACTGCATACATCAGGGGAAGAAGAGGCATTTGTGAGAGTGAACGCTTCATTTATCAGTGTACGAGCTATTGAGAAGACTGGATGTAGCTGGGATAATTATAACCAAGATTAGTCTTCTTGGAATGGAAAAGTAACGACAATCCTAATTTTACCAAATCCTCTGAAATTTACTGTCTATTTATTTAACACCCTGGACCCTTTCCTGCGGCAGAGGATTGGCTAGATTTATGGAGGTGCAGTTTAGTAATCTAAATACTTGGGAGTTCATCTGCACGGCCCGTGGGCTGCTCTGGTTATTTTCACTGTCACCGCTCGGAGGCTGTGGGAACCAGGAATGCAGATGGGAGCGCAGGGAGGCACAGGCCAAAAATCAGCCGGACTCAGTCAAAACACTCTTCTTCCACTTGCTTTGCAGACAAGAAGTACCTGGCCTTCATAGGCAGCTTTAGCTGTTGGTGCTGTTGGGAAGGGAACAAAGCTCCTTCTCTCCCCTCTTCAGGAGCTGCCTATTTTTTCCTCTTTCCAGTGTATCTGTGGTTTTTTTCCCTGCATGTAGGGAGAGGCAATATGTATTGAGAAATTCCCTGTGCAGGAAGGTCGTAGTAGCAAGTGCATATTTGAATTGGAGAGCTGACTGCAGTTTCCCTATGACAAGCCATGGTTATCACCTGTCCATCCTAGAGTCTTACCGAAACTGAAAGCCTCTGCTAGAAGCTGAAATAGCAGCATAAGAAGGAAAATCCCTTTGGGACAATACAGGGTTTGTTAAAAAAGAGAAGAGGTTATCTAGAATCCATGAAAATGAAGGCAGGCAAAGGAGCAGAGCTATGGGCCTGGAAGCCCTTTTGCTGCCATCATTTAACATTAGGAGAAAATGCCTGGACTGGGGTTTAATAATTGTTGCTGGTCTTTTTTGTAGCAAGTTCATAATTGCTAGGCCTGTCTGCATTTGTGGGTTTATGAGCTGTGCCGCCTTTTGTCTTAATATTTACTCTTTTCTTACCATGAAAGTAACTGTCTTTTCCAGTCCAGCATGCCTTGCAGGAGTTGAAACGCATAGCCTTGATTTCCCGTTCAACTCTAAAGCACTGTGGGATTTTAGAGTTGTTATAAGCACACACAAAACCCAAACAACAAATCCTGAAAGATGAAAATGTTGGTCCGAAGAAGACAGAAAGAAAATTTCCTTTGACTCCTTCCGAGTCAGGGTTTCAGTCCAAGGGGTTCGGTAGCACTGTAAGCCTGTCTGCTTCAAGACACAAGCCAAATTCTCACTAATAAAATTTAAAAGCCAATTTTCCTTCAGGTCACAAATTCTAATATAAAATCTCCTACATTTTCCTAAACCACTGTCGGAAACTGGCCACTGTTGAATGCGGAATGCACAATTAGATCAGGCTGCCTGTCTGAAGTGGTGTGGCAGCTCTCGCGTGCTATGCCTTCCTATATGAACATGTAGGAGTGCGTTGTCACCAGTACTGCTGCGTTGCCACTGGTACTGCTGCATCATCACTGGGAAGGCCAAAAGCTCCAGATGGGTCAGGTAGTCAGGGAGGCAGGAGGGGAAGAGGGGTTTGAACGTGTGTTTGGGTGTGTATCAGGAAGCCTCAGTGCCCTGGTTGCTGAAGCGATGTCTTTACAGTCCTGTGCTCCCAGCTCCCGTGCTGCCATCCCTGCCTGCCCCTCACCTTGGTGGCTGACTCACATTTTTGCATACATCCAAGTCCTGAAGAGTTTGGGTAAGGTGTCAAACGATGTGGGATTGGTGGTTTATTAGGGAACGTCAGTGCTTTTTAGCCTGGGAGCTGCGAAACGGTTGGCCGGAGCAAAGTGAAGGAAGAAATCTTTGCACGTTCTTAGGAAAATGGTGGGAAAACACAAAATGTACCCCCTGTCACGTGTCCTGAAGAGAGCTAGTACCCTTAGTGCCAGCTCTGCTCCACATTCAACCCTTTTGTAGGCAGCTCATTGAACCTGAGAGCCGACAGCCACTCCAGGTGTTAGGAAATCAAAGCGACTTCCTGAGGTCTTTGTATCTCACCAGTTTCCTGCTGTAGCGTGGGTAAAAATTACAGAAGCCGGGTATCTGGCAGCGAGAGGCAGGTTTAGGAGTGGCTTCTGGCTCATGCTGCCAACTGTGCAGCAGCTCCGGTGCAGCTGTGGACGAGGGAGCGCGCCATCCGTACACGGCAGCCTCGCCGGGCTGGAGGGCCATGTGTAGGTCTGGTCCCTCTCCGGCTGAAGCCAGTGGGAGCCTTTCCCATCACTCCCGAAGAGCTGAAAAAGGTCTTGTAAATCCCACATGTATTGCTTTCTTCCTGGTTTTTTATTACTTTTAAAGCATTGCACACCCCAGTCACAAGAGGCAGAGGCGTTCTTGAAATCCCAACCTGGGATCGCTTTCAGCTACAAAAAACACTGCAGCAATAGTCTCAGTGCTGTGTCTCGAGAGAGTGTTTTCATGTTGCGTAAACACAGGGTTTCTCAGAAGTTGTTCTAAGAGGCTCTTGGAAAGTTTTGGGAAGCATGTTGCAGGAGGTGTTAAATAGGATGGTCGCAGGGGGGGGGGATGGAGTAACCTCCTTGCCTTCCGTCAGTGCCTTGGACCCTCCATTCCAGCTGCAGCGTACATTATTTAGCTCAAAATTGCTTCTTCTGGCACCCTCCTCCCACACACTTGTGTACTAATATGGCCATTCTCAAGGGCTTTGTCCCTGCCAAAGCACAGCCTGTTACCAAAAGAAAAAGACAATTAAGAGGAAGCAGTGGAGTTTGCCATATAAACGTTTAAAACTTACCCACGCTGAATAATAATGCAGAGCATCGTTTCATCCAGACAGATGCTTCCTGGATCAAAAAGAGCAACTGGATCTGATGGGAATGGATAAACAGCTTTGCTGCTCCCAGTTCCTGCAGCTCAGCTCCCTGGTATCGTCCCAGCAACTGTCCCTGCCTGGCTGTGGGTCACTGCGCTGTCATGCAGGGTGGCTCTGCGTCGGGAGGCTGAGGCAGGGGGCTTTGTGAGCAGCCCAAATCCTGGTTGCTGAGCGGTCTAGATGGAGACCTCTGTCCTGGCCCCAGCATGGTTGCTGCTTCTGCCAGGTTCGGTAAGGGTGCACACAAGCACGTCACCAGTGCCAGCAGTGCCAGCAGCTCCAGCTGCCTCCTGACGCCGGCGTGCTGCTGGCTGCCTGCACTTAGGCAGCGCTCAACTTAGTACACCCTTGTCCTGGGGGCAGAAATCATCTCTGGGTGGCTCTGGGCAAACCAGGGCAATCAAAGACTTCCCTCAGTCCCCTCTCTGATGCTGGCATTGCGCCCACGCATGCACTTCTGCCCTCCTTCCCAAATCATCTTCTGCACAGGCTGAAGTTGCTGAGCAGGGACCTCCTTGCTGCTGATGGCTGAGCTGTTCCCGCGCAGTCCCCTTCAGATGGTGTGGGGACATCTCGCAGGCATCCCTTCCCAGGAAAAGCCAGGCACTTCTGAGCAGGATGCTGTAACCCCGTGGTGCCTCGGTAAGGAGCTGTACTGGCCCTCCTGACTTTGTCCGAGAAACAAGGCTGTGTTGCAAGCTTGAGGGAAAGGTGTAGGGAGAGATTTGGGGGAAAAGCACACCAAACCATTACTGGGCTCTGTAGGTGGAGAGGGATCTGGGGCTGAAAGCGGAGTCCTGGACCAGCCCAGCCTGTGCTCCAGGGCCCCGCTACACTCCCAGCAAAACCCACGCACACAGCCAGGTGGGTTTTATCCAAGGGAGCAGTGCTCAAGGAAAAACATACAGAAAAGCTGCGGTGCTTGTTCCAGCTCACGTGCACCCGTGTTTTCTGAATGGAAAAGTCCACGGTCCTATGAGAGTGGCGGGAGAGAAACACCATCTCGCAGCCCTCTGCAAGGGCACTGCAAACAATGGAGACATGAAACAACCTACATATGAGAATAATTGGCAGCGTCCTTCTCACTTCTGCCTGACCTTTTCAGTGCTCTCTAACTCGTTTACCAGCCGTTCCTCTTCTCCTCCAAGGCAGCCTGGCAGGCGGCGTTGACGGGACCAGCCACTCAGCTGGCAGGAGGTGGAAAGAAACGAAAAGCGACCGAGAATGTTGCTGTCTTGCCCAAGTATTTCTGTATTGGATGTGAGGGCTGCGATATGGTATTTGGCTGGGACTGGATCGAGCGCAAACTGCATCCGTATTCAGCACTGTCCCGGCCTGTTAGCAAACTAACTTGGTCCCAGGTGGCTATCATCTGGAAAGTGGCTGATTGCCAAGTAAATCCAGGAGCTGCTATCTTTATAGGAAACTCCTAGAAGATTGACTAGGCAGTAAAACAACAGTTTTCTATAGCAATTACTCTGCGGGGAATTTGGCCAGATCTCTGCGTTGCAAATGTATAGGACATATGCCTATAGAAATCCTTGAGAGCATGATAGAATTTAATCAATCCCATTTGTATGGAGAGTCAGCCCAGATCTCTGGCAGATGCCCAGGGAATGCTGGAGGCAGCATAACCTGTTAAACAAAGATATGTGTGGCCCCGTGAACAAGAATACACCAAATTTGCCTTTTTTTTACTCAGTCAGCGCCTTCCCTTACATGCAGTCTTTGCTCATCCTTTAATTTTCCTCATTTTTTTTCCTTCTCTGTCTCTTTGCCCCAGATTCCTGTCTTTATTTATTTGTTTCTTTATTTATGTGTCTGCCTTGCTTTCTTCTTATGCTTCATTCTGTGCTGGGAGGCAAGAAGAGGCAATTGCATGTGATGGGGCTGTTCTGCAGCCCCACTCACTGCGGGTCCCTGCCGAAGCCTGGGATGTGCTGGGGGTCCTGGTGGGCTCCCACTCCTGCCCCGGGGACACTGTGCCCTGCGATGTCCCTTCAGGTGGGGAGCTGCCCTGCAGGCTGCAGAATGAGTCCCCCACAATGGGTGTCCTCCGTGGAGGTGGGTCCTGGCTTTGGGGTTACACCAGTCACACAAATCCCAAATGAGTTCCTAATGATCTGTGTTGTTTTAAGGGCTTTTATTTCCAAATAAGTGGCTTTCTCAGGCATGTTTGTTATTCCCTTTGGAAACTCTCAGTTCTGCTGTATGTCCAAGCTGTGCACAAGCAACAAATAGCGATAAAGAACAACCTATTGGCACGGTAATGCACAGGCCAGCTGGTTGGACTGTGTATTTATTGGATTTGAGATACAGGCAACATGGAAATATGAAGATCTGCTGTTAGTTTAGGCTTCTCCTCTGTCTTGTTCAGCCTGCCGTCCTTACAAATAACAGGGAAGTTTTGTGTAATTACAGGAGATTCGAGAAACGTTTATTCTCTTGGTTTATCTGTCTGAGTTCGCATACCAACCGCATGTTGTTTGCCATCAGTTTTACTGCTTCCCCTGGGTAGCTAGTTCTTTTTCTCTCTTTATTTTCTGGATCTTTCATACAGAGAGAGGAAAGAGGACCTTTCCAAAGGCACAGCAATATGTGACTGTAAAACTGCAGGAGGACTTGGGGCAGGGTATATACTCCCTAGAGTGGCCAAACTCTTATGGAGAAGACACGCCACTGTCTCCAGAAAGCCACGTGGCTGTCGCTATGTTGTCAAGCTCGCTTCAGAAGACAGTGTGGGAGAAGTGTCCTTTATACTGAGATTGCTGTGCTTGCTTTCCAAGTCAATGCTGGCTCCACATCCAGAGCCAGCACATGCCATGTAGTTGGGACACTTGGCAGGGATTTCTTATCTGCAAATCATAATTACTGGGACAGAAAAAAACCAACCCTGGGCCAGTCTTGGTCTTATCTGCTGGGATTCTTAAAGAAAAGACACAACCCCCCCCCATATAATCCCCCCAGGAGATTAAATATGGTATTTAACGCCTTCCTAAAATAGCTAGGACTCAAAAAAGCACCCCGGTGTTGTTTCTCTGTCTTGCAGTGTGTTTGCATAAAGCATCCTCCAGTAATTTGGATACTGCAGACAGTGCCAGGGCTGTTGCAGAGTGTGGCATCTGACCAGCGTGTTAGGGGGGAAACAGCGTCAGCATCAGAAAAATTGAAACATGAAATAAGCAGATTAATCAGCCTTGCTTTTCCTATAATAAGCCTGTCTGGTGCACTGAAAAGCAAGTGGATGGGGAGGAAAACCTAATTGGTGTCGTGAAGTGAGTTGATGAAGTTTGTTCCATGCTCATGGGAAAATCCCAGGGATTTCAGACATACTGACCAAATCTCGCTTTTGTCATTCACAGGCAACAGCCCAGCTTTGTCTGATTTCAGAGACTAGTACCCGCACTGGGCTGTAGCTGGAAGTGAAGGAAGCCCTTCCTCCCTTAAACGGCTGCTCTGTCCCTCCTCTCCCCTCCTAGGAGGGCCATAATCTCCTGTGGATTGAATCTTACAGCCAGGGACTCCCTCCTTCGTGCCCTCTTTTCCCATGGCAGTGCTCATTCCTTGGGTTCTGCCTACCTGCCTGGTTTTTCTGGACATCTGTGGGCTCACGGGACCAGCACACCACATTTCTGAAAACCTCGGTTGCGCTGTTAGAAGTCCCACTGCATCTGTGGATCCTACAGAGCATCACTTTGGCTGGGCAGCCTTTCCAAGCCTGCATCCCGCTTGCAGCATCCAACTCCCCATCGGAGAAAGACATGATTTTTGGTCTCCAGCAGAGCAGCAGGTCCCAGGTCGTGGAGCCACCTTTCCAGTAGATGGCATCAAAGACAGCGAATTCCTCTGCCTGACCCTGCTCCCCATCTCCAGCTGGGAAGGGCTATTTCACCGCAGTCCCATTTCCCAACAGCACTGGAGCAGCCGATCCTTAAAAAAAGCAAGCTCCTTAAAGCAGCTTAACCTTAAAAAAAGCAAGCTGCACATTGCTTTTCTTTTGCTTCAGTGTTAAGTGACGTGACCCATGTCATATGCCAACGTGGGGCCTGGTTTTCCACCTGGCAGTGAGGACTGAGTGAGTGCTGCTCCCTGCCTTTCACTTGCATTCAACTATTCAGCCATAATCTCACCTGAAAAATGCATTGAAAATGCATTGATGAAAAATCATCACGGGCCTTCAGGTGCAGTTTTTGATGTCTGAATTTAGTCTACTTTTTATACGTATATATTTTTTTTTTTTGCATATGTAGTGCCCTACATAGTAGGAAGATTAAAGACATTTCATCTTCTTTTTCCTTCTTTCTTTATAAACCACGAACAGACGTGATAGTTGTTGGAGGTTATTGATCTACTGGACGTGAAGAAATCCCTCTTCTCGACTCCCACCTGTAGGAATTCCCACGATTAGCAGGTTTAGCACACCAGGAGACTCCACTGTGCCAGAGTTGACACATCACATTTGAAAATCTGATCACTGACTCACCATTATTTCTGTTCTCTTTGGGAGCATTTCCAAAATCGGGTTCCCTACGTTAGCAGAAGGAGGCCAGGAGGAGCGGGTGGGTACGCGATGAAGTTTGGGAGGAGGGAACGTATGTGTAGTTTTTATTTTTAAACTTAGACCCCAGTGACTTTTAAATGTAATGATCGTAACATACCCTGCTCTTGAGAAGTGTATTTAAGCTGCCTCCCGGCACTTGCATTAGCCAATAGACTTAGCAGGATTTTATGGATCTATTTTCAATTAAAAGGAAAGAGCTGGAATTTCTTCCTGCTGGGTTCGTCTTCTGCTCTGTTTGTAAGGTCAGAGAAAAAAAAAAATTGCCTTCCTTTCTTTGCTAGGCCATAGATACCATATACACCTTGGGCCTAACTCTTCAGCCCTCACTTGCTCAAGGTAACCTTGGCTTCAGCCGGTGGCAGGCAGGATTTGGCCCGTTGTGTGATGTTTGAGGGAGGCAGTCCCTGGCCGATCAGCAGCTTGGCTGTCCCGGCAGCACGGCATGCAGTGCTGGCTGCCCTGAATGCACAGCTCCTGTGGTGCGCAGCCCAGACCAGGGTTACTTGCTTCACCTGGACAAGAAATTCCCTTGCAAAAGCAGACGAGATTGGAGAGGGAGAGCAAGTTTCTTTTGATGCCATATGGAAAAATTAGCTTTCAGATGGTTTAAACTGCTGCATGCTCAATTTCAGCTTGACTATTCATACGCTCCCGGCTTTGAAGAATTGCACAGCCCCAGAAGAAATCTTTCTTATAATTATTTTGTTCCAATTACTTTGGAAGTGAATATCAGAGAATCACATTCCTCAGTACTGAACACCCGGTGAGCGAGTGCAGAGACGGCAGAGTTCCTGCCTGCCTTTCGCAGCAGGAGAGTGTGCGTTCAGAGAGGAAAGATCCTGAGCGTGATTGTAGAAATCTCCACAAAGATGTAATGCATATAATAAAGCTGTAAACCAGAAACAGATCCCTGAACAGCCCTGAGGCCTGATGGGCTGTCTCTGTGTCACACAGATAGTTGTTTAGCATAGATGGAAGAAGCGTGCAGCTTGATCTTTAATATTGAAAGGGCTTGGGGGACCTGAAAATGTGGTAGGAGGGTGGGGGCAAGGCAGAGGGGTTCCGTTCTCCTTTGCCAGATGACCTGTTCTAGAAGACGAGCTGATTTAGGATAGCTGTTACCTGCAGATCACTGCCTGGGGCCTCCGTGTTGGTCACTCAGATGCTCAGGTGTGGAGAGGCTGGGAACCGTACCGGCTCCTTGAATCCAGTGCTGGAGCTCTTTGGCTTGAGAGCACTGAATGGGACGCTGGCAATTCAAGACGCTGGCAGGCTGCTTTTAGATATTTCCATTAACATGAAGTTGGTAGTGGAAGCTGAGGTCATGATGTGACAAAAACATGAAATAAGCCCTATGCAGATTTGGGTTTTTTTTCTGCACCTCAGTAAAGATGCCCTTACCTCTTGTGCACAAAGCCTGTGCCCGGTGGGCTTTGCTGAAATTTAATTAACAGTGCCTGTGGCAGCTAGATGGTCAGGATAAACATCCAAGCCAAGTCCTCAAACAGGTGAGTTGCACTGGCTCTGCTGAAGCCAGTGGACTGATGCTGATTTATACCCTCAGAGCATCTGTCTCTTAAAATCTGCGCTCTTACTGCCCCGACTGCAATTACTTTTGCCCCACACTGTTGATGTGAGGAGTGTGCACAAGCAAAGGAATCATTTACACTTGACGAGGTCTAGGTGCAGGCTGCTGCTGCTCCCTGCTCAAGCTCAGACCAGCCTGACCACCTTCTGCCGCTGGCTTGGAGGCAGGACTCCTCTGCCTGTATTATTTTTTAACAGCAGACAATTTGTGAAAAACGTACAGCAGCTTCTAGAGTTTGTATCTTGTGAAAGGACTTTCCTGTACGTTAATAGATGGTCAAAAGAAAGTGTTCTTTTCTTCTCTGCAGACCTGCTGTCTTTGAAGCACCGTTCAAATGAGTAGCCCAGAGGGGAAGGAAAGGCTCTGTCCATGCCTACGTCTGGTCACTGGGTGAAATTGGGGATTCTGCTCTGCGGCTGGAGGTTTTGCTGTAAAAGTCTGTGGAACTGCAGGACACTTTTCTAACTTGAGGACTTTTATTTAAGAAGCGTTGGAATGTCATCCTGCTGAGTGCAGAATCACTCCATCCCTGTGTTATTTCAGTTTTCTCAGGTTATTAAAAACCCTTGCGAGCGGGAGCGCTGGCAGGCTGCTGGAGAGAGGAGCGCGCAGCTTCGTGCAGGACCTTGTCTCGGACCGACAGCAGAACGGTCCAGAGCTCAGTCTGGAAAGCAGTGCTAGGGCTTTGGGTATTCTGTCCTTGAACTGGAACCAAATCTTCAGTATTTTGAAAACTGATCTGAACCTGCACCAAAGTGAAGGCAAAGAAATACATAATGGGTTATTGGGTGAGAATAGCAGTTTGGCTAAAGGCAGGCATCACCTGCCAGGGAAGGGTGCAGAGGTTTGATTGACTCTCCCAAGAAAGATGCAAGGAAAGTGGAGAGAGTTATAGCATGGGGATTCAGCATGCATGAAAGGGTTTGCCACCTCTGCCTGCATCTCCCATGCCCTGGTGCCCCTGCACCCCGAATGGGGCCATACCCCTCAGCCTGGTGGGGCTGGCATCGCGCTCACACCGACATGACCTGCTCCAGCATTAATGGGTGTGAAACTGAGGATGCTGTTGCCTGTTGCCAAACTCTTGCCTGTTCCTGGCCTAACTGGGCATTTGCAGTCAGGGCTGGACCCGAGCTGGAAGCACAGCAGAGAAGGGACTGGGGTAACTCCTTAGTCTGCAAGGGTCCTGGAGACTTCTGCTTTGGGAAAATAGAAAAAGACTCTCCATGGACTGTCTTCCCTTTTCATTTTGATCAGGCCATGGTTAAAGAGTAGGCTATTGCATAGTCACAAGTGCTGTTGGAGTTTCTCACCCTGGGGAGATAACAAGGCACTCCAGGACAGAAAGTCAAGTGGTGGTGCTACATATCCTCAAGAGGGTTTGGTGGCTGTGCGGGAGAGCAGACTGCTGTGCAGCGGTGGCTCGTAGTGTCTCCTGCACTGTTTAGGGCTTGGAGAACATGGTCATGCGGTTCAGGAGAAGCACAAAATGTCATTTTTTGGGTGTGTTTCCAAGCCTACGTGCAGGCATGCTGGAGGACAGAGGGTTTGTCTGGCCCAGGCAGTTTTTTTGCCAGGATCTGTGCTGAGAGCAAGGCCATTTTTGTTAGACAAAAATCTTGTCTAACAGAGAGACTTGACACAGAGCTTTGCTGGAGCTCAGAAAAAAAGCAGATCTGCGTAGGAATAATGCATTTGTTTAATGGATTAGATCTGAAAACAGGATTAAGCCCTCCTGAGGGCTTCGAGATGGCAAACAGAACTCGGCCAGGCCAGTGGATGCTCCTGTGGCGTGGTCACACTGCACTGCTAGAAATGGTCTTGGCACTGGCGGCACCTTTCAGTGGGTGCTGGTGCCTTGGGGGACCTTCAAGGCTGCAAGGGGCTGTCAGGCTGATGCCCACCAGGGCCAGGACCACCTGGGAGCCTCCAGATGTGCCCCTGGCCTCCATCTCAAGTAGGAAGCAAACAGCATCCTCCAGGATGAGCAGTCCAGCGATGTGCCTCTTTAAACAGTCAGGCTGCAGAGGGGTGAGGGAGGGAATCATTATAAATTTAGCACATGACTTTTAAGGCACAAACTTAGCCCAGGATGTAAGTGGATGCAAATCTGCCAACACCAGCGACTAAACCCCTTTCACAAGGGCGAAGCTGGACTGTGTTCTCCAGGTGTGATGGTACCACAGTGCTGCCCAGTGTCACACAGTGCTGCAGTGTCAGGGAGGAGTTTCCTTCCCAGGGAAAAATGATGAAACGTGCCAGTCAGTTTGTGACTGGTTATCCTGTTCCCTGGGAATGAGGTGAGCAGAGCTTGGGGAACAGGCATTATGGGAAGAAAGGGGAATAGAGGAATGGAGTTGAAAGAAAACCAACCTGATGCTTTCCAAGAACAGACCAGAGTGCCTGGGACCATTCAGGTGTTATCCTTGGTTACAAGAGCTGAAAAGCTGAGAAGAGTGCTTGAAATGGGAGATAAGAGGGACCTCTCCAGATGACACTTTATAACACGATGCATAAAGATTTGGCAGGCACCTCAAGTCTCACTATTAGTACTTTTTGTTGAGAAGGGACAGGTGGGCATGCTTTTGGAATGCTGCTGTGCAATGGTAAACCCTTTGTCCCAAATGTATTCCTCATTTGTAGCTTCAGGAAGGTTTATTTGCACAATAAAATGACCCACTCGACAATACCTGGGGACTTCGCCCCAGTGACCAGTCTCCGGCCCTTAGCTCTCGCATGCAGTCCCAGGAGACAGGCAGAATTTGGCTTTGCATGCGCTGAGGAATGAATGAATAAATAAATAATCCTTCCTGGCCTATGCAATTCACCATTTATAGTCATGCAACAAAATCCTGCATTCTGGTTTTCAGAGAGCTGGGGAGTGGCTGGGGGCAGGGAGAGGGAGAGCCTCTCCATCGCTGGGGGGGAAGCCTTGTCCCAGGCACGAGGCAAAGTCTGTCTGATGGGAAAAGCTAAAAGGAGCCTGTGCTCTGCAAAAGCGACAGGGAAGCCGTCCAACAGCAGCTCCATTTTGAGTTACCCTTGTCTGCTTTCCACATCGCTCATATATATATGAACAGAAAGGCCAGAAAGGCTTGATTTTGTGCCGAGGCTACGTAAGGGCAGCAAGGGAGTCTGTTATTTGGCTCACAAAAAGATTCAGCTGCTGTCCCATGGACTGACAGGGCTCACCTGTCATGTTTTGTAGGTTTGGCCATTGATTTCAGGGAAGTCTGGAAAATTCACCTGCTTGTTTCAGTGAAGGCAGCACAATACCTGGCTGGAGCGCTGGGCCCCAAGAGGATGCTGCTTTACAAGCTAATTCAAGCAACTTGACTTGCATTTCAGATTTTGCAGAGATTTACAGAAAAGTTTCCTCAAGGTTGTGCCAGGGAAGTGCAGTGAGGGGCAGACGGTGATTCAGAGCCAGGCGGTTTGTGACGGGGTGTCGAGAGCTCTGCACTAGCCATCCCAGGCACGAGGACACAGGAGGACAGAGCTGTGCCAGAGCTGTGCTCAGAGAGATTACACCTCCCTTCTTGCGTGCATTATAAAATGTCAGAAGTTTGTTGTAAGGGGCTGGAATTATCCTGCTCACTTAGCTTTATATAAATGTTTCAAAAATAGCATTTAATTTCATCATTTTAGTAAAAGAAACATCAGCTCATATTCCTCTTTCACAGTTACCTGACACTCCTGGGAAAGCGGAGCTTGTTTTAGCTTGTGAGATGGCTGTAGTTGCTTTTTGGGGTATGTACCTGTGCCCAGGTTCAGTTTATCTCAGCTAAAGTGGATTTCCTTTTCTTTGTTTTGTTTTGTTTTTCTTTTTTTTTCTAATATCTAGTTTATGGGGCTGTGAAAACAGCCATCCTGGTTGCTGCAGTTCTGTTAAACACTTTAAGATCTTTTTCAGCTCATCTGTTTTCAGTGAAGCACTAAGCGTGTGCTCAGCTTCAACAAAGCCTTAATCTTGTCCCTTAAGATAAGGACAAGTTCAAGTATCTTGTTGAAAAAGGAAAGATTTGCTCAATCTGTGTGGAGTGCAGTGTTCACCAGACTCCCTGAAATAGCCGTAATACAGAATAAATTTGCCTGCTCCTGCTTAGTTCTCAGCATAATCCATTGATAGTACAAAATAGAAATTAGCAAGTAAGGGCTTCACTCGAAATAATTTTGTCCTATCGTCTGCCCCAAAGCTGGAGCCGAGAAAGGTCTCGGGGTTTTTTCTAATATCTAATTTATGGGGCTGTGAAAACAGCCATCCTGGTTGCTGCAGTTCTGTTAAACACTTTAAGATCTTTTTCAGCTCATCTGTTTTCAGTGAAGCACTAAGCGTGTGCTCAGCTTCAACAAAGCCTTAATCTTGTCCCTTAAGATAAGGACAAGTTCAAGTATCTTGTTGAAAAAGGAAAGATTTGCTCAATCTGTGTGGAGTGCAGTGTTCACCAGACTCCCTGAAATAGCCGTAATACAGAATAAATTTGCCTGCTCCTGCTTAGTTCTCAGCATAATCCATTGATAGTACAAAATAGAAATTAGCAAGTAAGGGCTTCACTCGAAATAATTTTGTCCTATCGTCTGCCCCAAAGCTGGAGCCGAGAAAGGTCTCGGGGAAGAGATTGAGTCTGGTAGCAGAGTTGTTGAACGCACATCCCCGCTCCCTGCTGTGCTCCTTGAGGATGCATGTTCAGAAAGCAGGCAGTTTAGCCATGAAAGTGGTGTATTACAGCCCTTTTGAATACCCCGCATGACTGTTCTCATACAAAAACCGATGGAAGGCTCTTTATTTAAAACCAGAATTGCATGAAAATTAGCTGGGGCTGGTGAGGTAGCATCTGTGTTATCTTTTTCCTAACCCCTCTTTACCTCTCCTCATCTCAACATGTAAATCCTATCGCTAATGGGATTTATGGCACAGAAACCTCAGGAGCAAAATCTGCGGCTTTTGGAGGAACGTCTAGCTTAGTTTTCTCAGTAAATCGTATCACTTCTATTCAGGTTGTTTAGCTGCAGCGTGCTCCTGCAATTGTGTGCCTGCTAACTTTCCTAGTTCTCACCAGAGCTATTTGGCAACATTTGTATACATAGAAATGCAGACACACAGGCGTTTGAGGCTTCTCCTTTCACATCCCAGAAGCAAACGAGCCCAGCAAAGGGAGGTGTTGAAGGTAGCTCCGTTATTAAGCCGTTTACTTTCTTGTTGCCTGTGTGTGGTTGTTTGCAGGTGCCCTGGTGAGCACAGGGGCAATGCCGGAGTGGGGTCACCTTGGATGGGTGCACACATGCCTGAGTACAGCCTCTCAACACAGCCTCTGGCTTTGGTGCTGCCTTGCTGGGGTTTGGCTGATTTCGGTGGCAGCAGTGCTGGATGCTGGGTAGAAACTCCCAGCAGCTTTCTCTCGCTTAAAGTCTTTGGCGTGTTTGTTTTCTCTGTTACAAGGCAGAGCGGTCACTGCTTTGTACCCTCACTCACAGCCTTTCTCCCATCCCTGCGGTGATGGTGGTCCCAGCCCATCCCCAGGTGTGCATCCCATCGACAGCGTTCCTCACCTTCTCTCCCTCCACTCCTGGCAATTGCATTTTGAAGTGAAAGCGCTAGTGGGGAGGGGACCTCTGCATGGGGTGTTTCGGACCTGTGCCTCTCTGATGGAGCAGCTGGATTTTTTGTCTATTCTTCCTAACAGATGCTGGGCTCTTCTATTTCGGACTGTTGCTGTCCTGAAGTCCTGTCTTTGTCCTTGAATTAGATTGAATCATCTTCTCCTTAACCTCGTCTTTATTTCACAACAAATTTGCAGGGTGTTTAGTTGTTTGGACATGGCTACTTCTGACTGCAGGCTTTCTCCTTTCTGGGGCTGCCAGTGTGAGTGATGTTATCTTATGCTAATGTGTTCACCTTACAGCATCTTCTGTCCCTCCAGCTCTTGGCAACGTAATAGGCATGTAATTAGGTTTACTCCCTGCAGTCTCCCCTCAACGCTATCGCTATCGTCTCCTCTGCCCGGTCAGTTGGGTATCTCACTTTTCAGAGGTGATGGTTGCAATGCAGCCCTCACTGGGCTCAAACCCTCTCTGCCTTGCTTGTAGACTCATACCATGGACTTGTACATCAGGCAAGAAGGATTTTTAAATCAGTTAGTGTAAACTCCTCCCTCAGGAGGAGTGCACAATCAAGGACTCAATATACTGGGTAAACACTGGTTACTAACTGGGTTAACATGGCCAGTTAAGGCTGTCTAAAATGAGATCATCCTGGAACTGAAAAACTCACAGATGTGATGCTGCCATGGCAGGGCTCAGCAGCAGTAGGGTGGTGGCAGGGCGGGTTGAGAAGGGCTCTGCTGATCCCAGACTCCCCATTAAGGCAGTGATTTGGGTTGAGAGAGTTGACCAGAGCGGTCATAAAAATACTAATAAACTGCTGTATCACAGTCTGGGGGAAGATGTATGGGTATGGTTGTGGGTGTGTTGTAGGTGCTGCGGCACCAAGGCCAGAAGGGTTTGCACCATCAGACTTGTTGCAACAAATCGCACATCCCCGTCGTGTGTTGGAGGCGAGTTGTTGCTGCTGTGCTGAGCACGGTTTGCTTCAAGTGTGACCCGAGAGAGGTATTTTGATGGCAGGAAGCCTTTCGTTCAGACCGGTCTAAGTGTCACCTTGCATAATGCTTTGTGACACCTTGACTCATAACCACAAGCTCTTCCTGAGCTCACATGTTTTGCTCCCCGGCCCTGCCTTTGAGCAACTGCTGCTCTTACAGAGCCTCTTCACCGCTCCTCATGGCCAGGAGACCAGAAGGGAGCTGCACGTTTCCAATTCTCCCTGCAGCTCCGTCTGTCTGTCTGGGGGAAGCCAGGTTAGAGAGCGGCTTCCTTCCACCAGCTGCGCTCCAGCCTGGCACGCTTCTGCTGGAGCAAGCGGATGGGTGTCCAGCAGCGTGTCTGGCCTGACAATGCTGGGGACATCTGGAGCAATAACACCAGCTGGGCTGTTTCTCAAAAAGCAAGCCCTGGCACTGAATTTAAATAAATGATGCACCAGCCTGTCGGTACTTTAACTGTCCAAGTCTGCCCAGTGGTTTTGGGACCTTGTTCCCCTTTGGGAGTTTGCATTTCCCCCATTGCCTTCCAAGCATCTCCAGGTGGTTTAGAAACAAAGCTCTTGCAGGAAGAAGACAGGCAAAGGTCACGGCTGGGAGAAAAGGGATCACAGTTATTTTAAAATATTTTTTTGGTGGTTGGAGAGCCTCAGGAGCAGTGATTTTTTGACTTTGCAAACGTGTCGATTCTGGTAGGAACTGGGTGGAGACATCACCTACAGCAAACAGCATTCTCCTGCCTCGGGCAGCATCCAGGAAAAAAGAAAGGGCTGTGTGTTTTGTCTTAAAGAAGTGCAGAAACAGGTGCTGCCAAAGGAGTGGAAGAAATTAAGTCCAGCGCTTTCCAGGGAGAATGTCCTGTTTCCAATCCCCTCTTCATTTGGCATTAAAAAGTTGGATTAAAGTAGGTCAGTTCCTCCTAGGGCTGCAAAGGCGAGAGCCGGAGCTGTAGCACAGCGCAGACAAGAGGTGCAAGCCCTTCCCTTCTCAGTCCTGACCTTCAGGACTCCTGGCATTTCAACCCTGTGGCCTCTGGAGCTCTGCTTTACTTTTCTGATCAGAGATTTTCTTGGCCACTACTGATGTACGAATGCTAAACACCTTTTCCCTGTGGCTGCTGGTAGCAATATGTGTTGTTTGCTCTCTTATCAATCTGTTGCATGATGATGACCTTCCGGCTCTACGCTTTGTGCCCAAGAGCAGGGTAGCAAATGGTACAGCTCTTACTGTAGTGATATGCAAAATGCATTTGCACTGAGTGATTCAGAAACACAAGCTTTCCTCATCTCTTCCCTGAGCTGCTGGATCGGAGGGAACTGAGGAAGTCAGGATTTATAACTGGAGAGCAGAGGAGGAGTGGCATGGAAGTAACAGGCCAGATCTATATTCCAGCTATTTCTGAGTGCATGAGAAAATCTTATCTGGGTGCATCATTTAAAGGAACATGAATTCCACTTGGATGAAGAAGCTTATTGAAGTGCTAAGCTTCAAGAAGAAGTGCTAAGCTTGAAGAAGCTAAGATGAAGTGCTGCAGGCTTTGGACAGCACATTAATATTTTCAACAATTTGACCCCAAACAGACATTAAAACTCTTTCTGATGGCTAATAGATGTTACACGTTTTTGTTTTAATTAGAACAAGATTGTAATCCATACTTCAATTAAGTTCATTACACTTATAAACTTAATACAATCAGAAGATCAATTGGTCATTAGCTAAGTAAGACCACTGTAACTAACATTTACAGAAAACTTTTAATTGTGTGCTTGTCCTTCACAGCAGGTGATGAGGGAAGCGAGGCCTTTCTCCCTTACACAGCTCATGTTTAAATCAGGTTACAAGCTCTATATTGTGTGTCCCTAACTCATGACCAGCTAAACTCCGTTTGTAAAGGCTGGTTAGCAGCTGGCCCAAAGACACCAAAACCCAGAGGTCTTCACGGTGTGGCCCGTCCTCTCCCCAAACAGCTGGCTGAGCTGGACGGGGCTGTATGAGCGGCTGTATGGTGGGCTGGTTCAGACCATGACGGTGTGGTCAGCTCTGGCCAGATGTGCGCAGTGGTTTTTTGGTGGAAAGTAGAGCTGTAGGACTAGGTCTGCTCCCCCGCTGTCTGCTGACAGCTTGCTTTGGCCTTCTGTTATGCCTGGGGTCTTGGGGCATCCTTTGCCCTCATCATTACCCTGACACGGGTGCGATTTCCATGCCCCGTTTTGGTGCAGCATCCTGGTGTAGCACAGCCAAAGCTCACAGGGACAGCCACGGCTAGATGCTGAGCCATGGGGAAGCCGGAGCGGTGGACACTATCCTCCCTGCCAATTAGCGCAAGTTCACAACAGCCCTGAATTCAATTAGTGCCGTCAGCCAAGCGGAATCCATTGCTGGGATGCTCATGGAGAGGGAGCTCTCCGAGCAGTGCACCGAAATGTTTCATCGACTTGAGACCAGCTGTACGGAGAAGGGATCACCAGAGGGAGAACAGCACGAGTGCCAGCCTGTGCTGCTGTATCGGGGGAGGCACCGGTGGTGCCCGGGGTTGGTGGCACAGGGCTCCATGCATTGTTGGGTGGGCAAGTACAGACACCCACACCGAGCAACGCGATGGAAGCCATTGAAGCCAGCAAGCAGCACTGGCTGTGGGCCGAGCCGTGGCAGCAAGCTGTGCCTTTTTAGCACTGGCAGCCCCTAGATCTTCTCCAAAATTGCTTGTCTGCAGATAATAATGAATAGTCCCTTTATACTTAGTAACTGGGTAGTGCTGGTTTTGCCTCCCTGAGAAAAATCAGCATCCGTCCTCGAAGGGACAGAATTATGCTCCTTTTTCCATATGCGGGCTGCATAATTCACTTTAATTTTATTATCTCTGTGCACTCAGAAATACACCACATGGCTCTTCTGTAAGTGGAGAAGATAAGAGGCTATACCAGCATGAATTTTCTTTAATAAGATTACACTATGATAATAGGCTACTAGAATAATTTAGCTCCTAATGATTTTGTTCTTTCTTGCTTCCACATGATCAAGGGCAATATGCATTAAAGTTGCAGAGGCTTTTTTAATTATGCAGTAGTAAGTATATATTTTATATAACAGCTTTAATATTCAAAGGGAATTTTTGTTTTTGTGGGAAACACTTATTTGGTGTTGCCATTTTCAAGGCTCTGTGTGTGTAAGCACATGCAGCGTATGGTCGAATTTCTGCAATACACTGGTGGTGTTTTTTGTGGGAAGAATCCAAGTGTTGAAACATAATGTAGCCAACCAAGCTGTCTGGAAGGGGATCAACCTTGTAATACTTTAATCTGATAAAAAAAAGTAAAAATTGTAAATGATTTCTTCATGCGGATGAGTTGCCTAACATCAGGCATTCAAATTAGGAAACGTTGGCTCGACTCCCTTGGGGCCTCAGTTTCCCTTCCAGTAAAACAAATGAAAGAGTCGTCAGGACTTTTAAACCTGCCTCAGTGGATATCCCAGCCGGTTTTTGTTGCACCCTGGGAGCGCCGAGAGATTTAGTTCCCTAATGTTTGTAAAACTCTCTAAGATCTTTGAAGAAAGAGTGCAAAGTCTTATTTTAACATTCCCAGAGGCAGCGCTGGGTAATGGCTCTGACCTGGATTATGTCCAGACTTGGGAGAGCATAATTTTATCCACGATCCTACCTGGCACTGAAAGCTTTTAGTCCTCCATGGTGGAGTTGGCTTGGCCTTCAGTGCTATCTGAACCTGCTCTGCTACATAGCAGCCTATCTTGAATCACCGCTCTTCTGGCCTGAATATGGCTTGATGTGGCCCAATTTGAACAATAGCTCTTCAGTTGAATTTGTATCAGCATAGCTCCTGACATAAGTGGGGAGGGTGGAGGTGCTACTCATCTATTAATCGGAGCCAGATGTCACTTTACAATTCATAGATGGTTTGTGCAGATTGAAGTGGACGGAAGCAGAGAAAGTCTTTTGAGGTTTGCTCTGAAAAGACTTGTCACTGAGCATGATGTGCTCCCCCACCCTATGGCCATGTCTTTGTGGCTTACGTAGCATAACCGAGAGGACAGAATTCACACCAGCTGGCGAGTTGTGGTCAAAATTTTTCCCTTCTTCAAGGACCTCTCTGGGTCCACATGGAGAAAGGAGAGAGATGTCCATGCATCTCATGAAGCTTTGGAGCTATATAAAGGATGAGGGATTTGCAGTAGATGGTGTTTGCACCGGGGTCATTTGCTCTAAGGCTGCTCACCATTGCCACTTGGGCATGGTGGTAGGTATGGTGGTTTTCACTTGGGCGTGGTGGTGGGAAACTTAATCCAGGTGGGATTTCATGTTCAGGGATGGATGGAGGGCACCAACATTTCAAACACTGCCTTGCTCTGCTGGCTAGAAGAAGGGTTGTATAATCCAGCACTGGGAAACTCATCAGCTGCCTGAGCTCTGCCTGCACTGGGTCTCTCGCTCCTTTTCCAGCAGATGGGAAATAGTAGCAGAAATTTTCCAGCTAGATAGGGCAGTGGAGTTGGGGGGTATGGGGAACGGGACAGGATCGGGTGAGTTTTGCTTTGCAGTGGCAAAGGCCTTTCCCTGCTGCTGTTAACCGGAAGGATTTAATGACTGTGTTCTTCAGCTGCTCCTCTGCCATCGACCCCAAGCTGAACCCTTGGGTTAGGAGCTGACTTTTCGTTTGGGACTTACGGGGCCTTATTCTGCAAGCTAAATCAGAGCCCAGATGGCTTAGAAAAACCAAGAGAGCTCCAACCTGAGAGCAGCTCTTGCCACGCATGTTCCCATGCTCTTTCAACAGGCTGGGGCAGCTCTGCCAAGTGTGATTTCAGAGGAAGCTTGGAAAGAAAGTCCAGCCCCGTCTGTCATCCTTTCTTCGGAGTACTTCTGGTGCCTTTGCGATGGGCAGAATAGCCGAGAGAAAGGGCTTTTACAAAGCTCAGAGCTGGGCTTCTGGGTGTCCTGCTTTCCTTCTTCCTCGGACGTGTCCTCTTCCTCCATGAGTCACCCCATGGATGAGAATAAGAGACTTTTTAGGGCAAAGAGGACAGAACAGCAGAAGCTGTCTCTTCAGAGCTGTTGTGCTGTGGTCATTTGTTCGTGGATCTGCAAGCATCTGTCATCTCTATCCCGGGGAGTTTAATCCCAAAGAGCTCTGGCGTAGTCCAAACTGAATTACTTCAGCGTGTTTGTATGCGTAGCTGCACGCTGTGCCGGGTGGCTGCCTGCCACCCCTCGCCAAAGGTGGATGCATTTCAGAAGTGAAGCAGGTTGCCCGTATATAAGTATTCAGTGCCTGTGGGTGAGCCGCAAACTGTGCCAGTCGGCATGTTAAAATATTTCCTGAAATTTGCTGGGAGGGGTGGATGCTCGAGGGCTGCAGGATTTGCCTTGTTAGCAGTAAAACAGCGTGCCTGAGGAGTCAAACCTCTCTTGCCATGGTGACACCTCTGCGTCTGGTCACATCCCTGCAGACCGAGGAGGTGTCTCTGCCCTCGGGCACTGCTCTGACTTTGACCTTGGAGCCCCCGCCAAGGGGCCTTGGGGACATGGTTGCTGGTCCCAGCTTCTCGCACGGCACTGTGTTTCCATGCCTGAAGAATTCAAAGGTGGCTTTGTGGGTGTCCATCCAGCCTTTGTCTCGACACCAAGCAAGCACGCCTTGGCTCTGAGCAAACACCCCTGCCGCTGCTTCATCCTTCTCCTGCAAGCCGCTCACTGGAAAACTTCTAATTAAAGCCAGATTATTGGTCTTGGCCGTTCTTGTTAGTGTTTTGGTTTGGGGTTTTCTTTTTTTAAGTCCCTTTAAAATGTCTGGATAGATGATATCAAGGTTAATTTGTTTGTGATAGAGGAAACATTTTCACACGGTGGCTAAATGTTGAAAAAGAGCAAAATTAATAGCTGCTCACTTAATCCTGATTAAACTGGCAGCTGGGAGATATTGATCAGAGTGTTCACAGCAAACTATCCCTCTCTAATGCGCAGGGTAAACAAGCCTATGACTGCGGTTACCTTAACCCTTCCCACATCGGTAGCCTCACGCACTGGGCAGGCACCTGAACCAGAGCATTGCTTTTCCTGCTCCCCAGCAGAAGGGCTTTGCGTGGGGTTAGCTCCCCAGGCAGGGGCAGGAGCAGGGTATAGCCAGGATGGTTTTACCCCAAAATCTCCTGGGACTGCAGAGCAGTCACCCAGGTCTGGCTATCCCTGCGCGGAGCACAGGGAGCCCTCTCCACTGGGGACCCTCGGTGGCCCGCAGTCCCAGCTGCCACTGCAGCCATCACATGGGATGCTTGAAGTGGATCAGAGTGTATCATATAATCCAAAAAATCTTCCCTGAGAGAGTACCCAGGGGGTTAGCAGCATCTGATTTTAGGGGTTTAAATCAAAAACAGGACTCGGCCAGAGCGGGCACCAGCTTGGACCTGGTCCCAGCTTTGCTGATGTTTCCGAATCCTGCTGCTTCCATCGCTGTTGGTCATTTTCCCACCCACCCTTTTTATTTTTGATGTGTGCTTTCTGGGGACAGATAAAACCCCCACACCTCCCAGCCCACCTGTTTGATCATGCTCTCACCTTCAAAGTCGTAAACCAGAAAGCAATTTTGAGGCTGCTAAGAGAGGGAAGGAGGCTCAACAGCCCGACTTTCCTGCTCAGGTGCTTTATTCTCATCAAACACATGTTCCGCATTAAAGGCCATGCATTCTTAATGCAGCCACTGTCAGGGCATCTCCAAACAAAACAAATTGCTCTGGGTTGGGGCTGCCTTCAGTATTCACAAGGTCACTGCGTTTTTGGACCTCTGGCTGCTGCACTATGGTCGAGTTTCTTTTTTTCTCCAGTGCCCGAGTTAGCACAGACCAGGTCTAGAAATAACTAGAACCGCTCCCCGCGGGCACCCTGGGTGGCCCGCAGCCCCGGCTGCCACTGCAGCCATCACATGGGATGCTTGAAGTGGATCAGAGTGTATCATATAATCCAAAAAATCTTCCCTGAGAGAGTACCCAGGGGGTTAGCAGCATCTGATTTTAGGGGTTTAAATCAAAAACAGGACTCGGCCAGAGCGGGCACCAGCTTGGACCTGGTCCCAGCTTTGCTGATGTTTCCGAATCCTGCTGCTTCCATCGCTGTTGGTATCACATGGGATGCTTGAAGTGGATCAGAGTGTATCATATAATCCAAAAAATCTTCCCTGAGAGAGTACCCAGGGGGTTAGCAGCATCTGATTTTAGGGGTTTAAATCAAAAACAGGACTCGGCCAGAGCGGGCACCAGCTTGGACCTGGTCCCAGCTTTGCTGATGTTTCCGAATCCTGCTGCTTCCATCGCTGTTGGTCATTTTCCCACCCACCCTTTTTATTTTTGATGTGTGCTTTCTGGGGACAGATAAAACCCCCACACCTCCCAGCCCACCTGTTTGATCATGCTCTCACCTTCAAAGTCGTAAACCAGAAAGCAATTTTGAGGCTGCTAAGAGAGGGAAGGAGGCTCAACAGCCCGACTTTCCTGCTCAGGTGCTTTATTCTCATCAAACACATGTTCCGCATTAAAGGCCATGCATTCTTAATGCAGCCACTGTCAGGGCATCTCCAAACAAAACAAATTGCTCTGGGTTGGGGCTGCCTTCAGTATTCACAAGGTCACTGCGTTTTTGGACCTCTGGCTGCTGCACTATGGTCGAGTTTCTTTTTTTCTCCAGTGCCCGAGTTAGCACAGACCAGGTCTAGAAATAACTAGAACTGTCTTCAGCCTCCCAGGCAGCGAGTGGCACCGCTGGAGTGAATGGGCAGTAACGCGACAAGGCAAAGGAGCAGCTTTCTGGAGGGGACCCAGAAATGTGCTTTCCCTAAGGAGATCAGTACTGCAGCGGCTTAGTTTTATCCTTGGCAAAAATTTCATTTAAAAGAGCACAACTCCTGCTATTGGAGGTACCGTAACCAATACCAGGTCCTGCACAGAATTAATTCTTCATCGTAGTTCTCGGTACTGATCCACCACTCAGTATTTCTGGAAAAGATCAGTAATTATTATTTCTTGAACGTCAGATGACAAACTATTTTTCCACTGGGCGAGCAGGAGGCACGGAGGGGAAGTGACCTCCCTGATATCTCAGGCAGCACCGCTGCCAAAACTGGCAGCTGGCTCTCCCCACTCCCTCCCGTCCTCACCCTTGCTCTGCTTCTCCGTCCTGGTGCTCCACTCACCTCATACTCGATGGGATGAGGGTTCCTCACCCTCCCAGGTATCCAGAGAAAGATATTTCTCCAGATGTTCCTCCTCGTGGCACGTGACAGTCTTGCAGGAACATCCATTGTATGCTAGAAAGATAGGCACTATTATAATCACTGTCCTTGGACAAACAGGCTCAGGCTTCCTGTTTTCCTCATCACCCTTATTCCACCAAATGTTCCCCTGTAGATGCATTCACACAATAGCTGACTTTCAGCCTACACTTGTATCCTCTGCGCTCCGGTCTGGATGATTGATTGCTGTTGGACGGCGTCTCTGCAGGTTGCTGATAGTCTTTTACAAAGTGTGCTCTCCCCGACCACAGGGCCAGCTCGTCCTCCTTGCATCCAAGTTTATGAGATACAGACCCACGGCAGATGAAACCTATCTGCTATAGGTGAGTGGAGTTAAGCTATTTTACAGCTGAGGAAGCAGGCATAAATCAAAATGGAAAAAGTGATGGAGTTCTGGCTTTATTGCAGGGTGCTGCTGTTCTCTTTTTTACATGGTAGAGAGCGTTGTCGTCTCTGAGCTTGTAGTTCAGTTGTACATTCAGGCTTTGGTGCCCTTACTGCGTTCCCTTGGGTTGGCAGCGTCACTCGGTTCTCCTTTGGGCACATGCTTAACTCCCAGAAACCACCTTGTTGGCAAATGTTCATTCTGCCGCTCCTCAGGGGACTCAAGCGATACTTCAACATATTTGCATTTGAATTTTCTTCATTCCAGCCTGGACACGTATGGCGTTTCTTTGCTAGCTGTTCAGTCATTGAGCCCACTCATAACTGACCACAGCATTTTTTTGCTTTGCAGAATTCTTTCAAGTCCTGAGGAGATGCTGGGGTGAATAGTGGGAGTGTTTGTGGGTATCCAGAGCGCCTTCATGCCTTGTGCTCATCTTTACCTCTGAGCGATGAACAAGAGTCTGCATTTTTTCCATAACCCCTGCCAAATCTTGGTCCGTTCTTCCATCCTCCATATGCTGCCTTATTGGCCTGAACAGCCATCTCTTACTTCTTAGTCTGTCTTAGGAGAACCACCAGTTAGTTAGCACAACACCCTCAGTTAACCTTACGGAGTTATGCCTAAGAGCAAAACAGACCTACTGAGCTGCTGCTACCCTTGTGTCAGCAGCTGTTCCCATCTGTGAGATGAGAGAAGACACAGGTGGTGTTTGCTCCTCAGAAGTTGGGTTTTGATTTGCCCCTTTGTAAGTCTGACACCAATGCTGCTGGAGGAGGATGAGGATCTCCCATATCCCCATCCCTTTTCTATCCTTTGATTTGCAAGAGCCTTGCAGTTACTCATTGTGTCTCCTTCTCACTCAGTGAAAACCTGAACCAGGTGAAGCTGCAGGCAGAAAACACTAGGGGCAAAATTGTTTTCCTACTCAGAAGCAAGAAGTGTGGAAATCTGGGGTCATTCCACAACAACTGCTCTCCCCTGACTGGTAGGACAAGAGGCCCTTGTCTCAGGGCTATCTTACCCCAGACAGCTTCCCTGTGGGAAACCTGGTCCCCTTCTCTGGTCCTCGTTCTGGGACAGAAACAAGGACAGGAGAGTTTGGGCAGGTGGACATGACTGGAGTGTGTAGGAACTTTGTGGAGTAAGAAGGAAAGATCAGGAGTTGTCTCCATCAGGGATCCTTTACTCTTGTTCTCCACCCACACTGAGAAAGTTTTGACCATGAAAGGCAATTTGAGTCATGGGAATGGAGCAGTCTCACCCTCCGTCTTGCAAGCCTCTCAGAGTATACAGTGGATTTACAAGTGCAAGAAAGACTTTCATCATCATGTCCTGGAGTATCATCATAGTCATTGACCGTGCTGCAGGCACATGGGCAATTTGGGTGTCACAGGCATTGAACTGACGCAACGTTCTTCTACATGTTATGTTCAGATCTGCTTCCCTCTAGTTGCTTGTAAATGTGTTTGGTTACATTTGTTTTCTGCATGTGGTATGTGATTTGGACAAATTAGTGAACACATGGGTCAGTGGGCAGATAGGTGGTTATTTTAACATCTGGGGCAAAGAGAAATGCTCCCTTCTTTTATTATTATTCCTAGAGACATGGAGTAGAAGACTCTTCATTGTTTAGTTATATATCTGTGCAACCTTGAGGGTAGATCCTGATTCCAGGTTATGTCTGGAAAAATCTGGTGGAGTCACAGTGTGGATTCATTCACAGTAAATGAGACCTTAAGACAGGGGAAGGTGGTGGCTGAAGTATGTGTCAAATATGATAGTGGTTCTGAGGGAAAATAAAGAGGCTCTTGTGATTCCTGAAGTTGGTGCGTTATTTCTGTTTGGTTTACTCCTCTGCAATGTAACCGACACCACTGATCTCTCCTCTGCCTTGGGCGGTATGTGTTTCATGGCCATTAAGAGAAAGCAGCTCTCTCTTTCATGTTCCGTAGCATGCTTGCATTTCCCCCTTCTTCGTCTCGCAGCCTTGGTATCACTGGTATTATGACAGAACATGTTCAGCGCACAGAACTATTAAAAATGTAGCTCAGATGGTGCTGATGGGAGGGTGACATCTCCTGAATTTTATTTTTTATTTTAACTGAAGAGATTTGTAATGCTTAAGTGTTAGCAGAACTCTTCATTTTAACTCTATATGAGGCGGCTGCTTGTTGTGATTCACTTGGTTGGGCAAGAAGAGGCTTGGCCTGTTCAAGCATGGGTTGGACATTTCTTGTCAGCCAAAGCCACCACTTCCCTTAGGGACTCTCAAACTGTTGGTCATGGTCCTTTGGAGGCTGGAGGAAGGGGATCTTCAGAAGCTGGAGGTGCTGGAAGAAGCAGTCACTAACAATTTGATTGCCTCTGCCTTAGGAACAGCGAGCTTTTTCCAGGGTAGAGGATTGAAATAGGCTGTAATTACTGGCTGCAAAATATTTACAGTAAGCAAGGAATGGCTGGCTACCTTTAATTCCTGGCAGCAGCTCACTTCCTTGGGATAATGACTGTAAGTACTTGGTCTCAGGAGTAGCTGCTTCCATTCCCCTGTCCAGGGGGAGCTAACCGATTTGTTGCTGGTCCGTGGGTTTCGACAGGAGTAGGTGAACCAGAAGGAAGGAGAGCAGTTCGTGTGATCGTAATCCTAACACTTCAGACATCTCTAAAGCATGTTGGAGCCTTGAGAGTACGTGCAAATGATGTCTAGGTGGGAAAAGGGGACTTGGGGTATGATTAGGTGATACTTAGAGCATGCTTTCGTCAGTGCACTGCTTTTCATTCCCAGGTCTTGGGTGGTTGGAGGCTGGGTATTTTTGCTCTGCTTTATACATGCTGAAATTGCAATATAGACTAGTTGGTTTGTGCAAGGTCACAAAAGTATCATTAAACATGGGTCTTTCGGTTTTGATTCCAGTGTCTATCATGAGGCTGCCACAACTGCTGCACAGAGCCATGAAGTTACTGCATGGGATATGGCTTTGCAGACCCAAGACATGGTGCACCGGAAGGAAAGCAGGGCCATTACTTTCTTGTATACGTTTAGTGGAAACTTTGTGCAGGGGACATCCTTGCACACAAGCAAACAACCCAAATTTCCAAATTTATGCTGGCAGAAATCCAATCATGAGGCAGAGATCTAGGGTTTTTTATCAGTTATATTCTTGGCATCGGTGTTAGAAAGGCCAAGATCATTTCTGTGATGATTATCTAAGAAGTCTCTTCCTCCCTCTTTTGTTTACATACAAGACACTACACATAGAGAGACAAATCCTGGTCTCAACTGTGTGGGACCGGTTCCCACTGAAGTCAAAGGAAGCTGCTCACGGGTGGTAGAGACCAGAATTTGGCCCATACTTTATGGACAAATTTATCACTGAAATTGCTGTGCCCACATTGCTGTGCCCACATTGCTCCAGCCCAAAAGGGCTCAGTGCTGATTCACAAACAACTTCTCCCTCCTGCTCTCTCATTCTTCTTCCTCTTATTGCTGGTTTTGTCGCTTGTAGGATTATTTCATTGCCTTTCAGTAATTCCTCCAGGTTCCTACCAAAACTGAGTTTAACAGTTCAGATAAGACACAGTCTGTGCTTGAAGAACACAAAATCTCTACTGGGGAGAGGGAATGGAAAGACAGAAACCCCATTATTTCTGGTTTACAGATGAGGACCTGTGATGTAGAAGGTGAAGCTCTGATGTTCTTGAAGTTGATGCCAAAACCCATTTATGACTCCCAGCTGGCCAGGGCGTTGTCCCAAACAGTTTGTGACTGATCCATCCTCTGGCCCCTGCTTTAGCGCTTGTCCACAGATTCATCCATCACTGAATCTTATCCCCACTTAATCTTGAAGGGACTGGAAACACCTCACTCTTCTATATCTGGCTTTTTCATAATGAAGTTTCGAAGTGCTTACACAAAGAAGCTAAGTATTGTTATTCTCATGTTTCAGCTGGGGAAACCAATCCACGGAAAGGCAAAGTGACGTACCCGAGGTCACGCACTAGGCCAGTGTCACAGGCAAGAGTCAGTTCTCCATGTCCTCCGTTCCTTCCCAGCCTCTCTTATAAACCCAAATAGCAATAAAATGAAACACTGGTTCATACCAGGAAAAACGAGATTTGGAGCTGCACCAACTCAAGATCAACCTTGGAGTCAGTGTGGCTTGGTGGAAACCCTGGAGTTAATGACCTCTGCAAAATTGATATATTTTTGCATAACTAAATTCCAAGAAATAATTAAATCCCTCTTAATTATCAAGACAGGAACTAGTAGGAGAGAAGAGCCAGAATCATTAGGTCAGATTCATCTTAATCCATCAACAGGCCTAGCAAAAATTTGTCTTATGAATAAATATACCCTATAAATTAGTCCAATAAATTTTTCCTATTGAAATAAGTTGTCTTCCTGCTTTATGTATCATTTTAAAGGAAAACAATTGAATATGAATTTTCTTCATCTACAGAGAAACAGACATTCAAAATGAGTAACATAAATGCTAATGCATATATGTGTCTGTATGTATCCGCGTTTTGGGGATGGTGCTGACATCTGTGTAGGGCATGTTAAACTGAGCCTGACTTACTTTTCAATAGCTGTTGGGAGTGGAGACTGATACTGCTCTCCAACCTGGGGGAAATTCTCCTCAATTCCAGTTTCTTTGTGCATTAGCACTTACTTTCAAATATTTAAAACTCAACAGCAGTCGCCAAAATCTGTGTTGCCTCCCAAAGAAATGCTCTGAATTTCTTTGGGTTTAGATTCCAAATATGTGGCTAAATTAAGCTTAATGATAGCTAAGGTTTGATTTTAGGCAGATTGTGAGTCCACGCACAAAGTTAGTGCCTGGAATATGCACACAGCTGTGACCGTGCTGGGGCTATGTCTGTGGAAATGTAAAAATATTAGTTTTAAAAGAGATTAATCTTTTCCACACTTCCTGCTATGGTTGGAGGTGATTTCCACATTGTTTTGTTCTCAGCTGTCTCAGTGCTTTGTCTCCTCGTGCCTGAGAATCTCTCCTTGCAGTGATTTTACAGCCTCATGTGTTATGTACACATGAAAAATGGTTGGTTGAGTAAGAGGTTTCTTAGTTTAACCAGAAAAGAAATACATAAAGTCACTAGAAAGTGGCTTTTATGAAGAGAGGCTCATATATACCATAAAAGCACCCAGAAGGGTCTCTGAATGAGATATAAAGGGACTTGCTGTGAGCAGAAGTAAACTGAAACTGGGTCTTCCTCTTTGATTTTAGGACTTCATGTTTTAATATCTGTGAAATACAAGTGCCTGTATGCACCTCACTGGCTCTGCCAGCTTCCCACTACCTTTTTTACAACACAGTGTGCAGTCTCAGAGTCACATAAAGTTGTCAGACGCATGAGGATGTTTCTTGCTTAGGCTGGAAAGTGAGGGGAAGAATATTGCATTGCTTCAAAACCGTAAGGAGAGGGTTATAAAATTATCATGCCTGTAAATTCCAGATGTGAACCATATGATTGCAAAGCCCTTCTCTCTGTCCTTGTTTAAATTGACTCTCTCCTAAGCCTCCTCAACATCTGTCTGCCCTGAAAGTGCAATTTTCCCTGTGCTCAATCACATGCACAGTGTACACCTTGTGCTGGGACTAAAAGGTCTTTTGAAAAAAACATTATGCAACTGATGAAGTGTTTGCTTAGGGTTAGGTGCCATGGTTAATATAAGCATTAAAAAGTGTCTCTGGCCACTGTCCTGTGTCGCAATGGCCTTGTATTTCCTCTCTTCTAAAGATGGATGTTCATCTGGTTTGAGTGGCTTTTGTCCTATTCCCTGGGCAAAAAAGAAAAAAGAATACTGGGTTTTTAAAGATGGAAAGTTATGCAGCAGTGCTAAATATAGTAGTATTTCTTGGACCTGAACTTACCAGGATAACGCTGTTCCAGCAACACTTCCAGCACAAAAGCAAAAGAGGCAAGTCTGCTTGTAAGCACTTTGGGGTTTTGCTTTGAAATAGGGAGGTATATCCACGTGGAAGGGCGGCGGCTTTGGGAAAGCTGGAGTGCAGGGCTGTGTTTGGGGAGCCTGCCTCTCCGCTGTTGGGTTGAGCCCGTGCGAGGCATTCGGACGCGTGTTGTCTTCCTGAGAACGATCAAGTTACACGCCTTGAGCTTTGCCATAGTAGCAGAGGAAGGGAGAGTACAAAGGTTATGGAAAACAAAACATTAATTTTCTTGACCAGCTGTGTTACAAGCAAAGTGCAGCTTATTTATACCCACGGCATACCATTCATAAATCAGGCCCGCTCTCCAGCAATGCATTTAATGAGAACTATTAAATGATTTCATGATGTACTCATCATTACCATCTGATAAAAACCAGCACTCCCTCCAAGGACCAGGACTTTTCAATTGCAGGTTTTTATGCTCGGGGAAGGAGGTGCAGGGAAAACAAAGCCCTCAGCAGCATCAGACGTGTTCTGCAAACATCTCTGCAGGCACATTGTGTCGGAAGGATTGATCGCTTGCTGAGACCGAGCTCGGAGTCTTGCAGCTTTTAATTAGGGAGATGGGCTGGTGACGTGAATAGCCCTTTGGTTTTATGTAATACCTTTCATGTAGAAAATACCCGATTCTGATCTCGCCTCCATCCGCCAGCGTAAATCACAGCATTGCCAGCTGAGGTGGGTATTGCTCCCCAGGGGTGCATGAGGCTGGACCCCAGCTTGCGGTGCATGATGAAGCCGGGGAGCTCCAAGGCATCCACGCACGGGCCCTGCGTGTCTCCCGTGCTTGCAAACACAGGACGCATTTGCTATTTGTGTAAGCAAGTTCAAGCCAAAGGGATGGAACCCGATGCAGCGTGGTATCCAGGAGGCTCCCCGGCCGTTGGGGCAGCGCAGGTGACCCTGAGGGCTTGTCCCCATGGGAAGGCACGCGTGCGGCAACGGGGGCACAGATCTTTCTACAGCCCTCTGGACACCCGCCAGATTTCTAAGCAGGCGAGGCTGGAGCTGATGGCTGCGCAGAGCCCTGTAAGGGCTCCTTTGTCAAGGGCATACCCAAGCATTAAAATCAGGGGGATGGCTAATTTATGTGAGAAGGTTTTCTATGAATCAATGGGGAGGGCATTGCTGCCCAGAGGCTTGCCCCTCTTGAAGTGTTTAATTGCTAATCAGAGGCTGGATTCAGCAGCTCCCATTCTCTGACGCTTTCTGTCTCTGTGATAAAACTGGAGAGGCTCATGCTTTACAACAAAGATGTTTATCTTGCACGAATTTGTGGGAAGCTCTAGGAGGCTGTCGTTTCTTACTGCATAGCTTTAATGGGGTAAACAGTTTCTGTTACTTAGTTTCCAGACAGATTTTCTGAATGGGGGCTGGGAGGAGGATGCCTTAATTAATCCTTTGGGAAAGTGGTTGGGATTCTGGCTTGCTGTTTTGGGTTTATGTCTAAATAGTATCTCCCAGATTCAGGGTAGTGATACTCAGGTCCAAATGTCGCCTTGCCTTTCTGCATCTCTCTGAAAGGTAATTTTTCCTTCACCTTCAAGCGACCTGCCCCATTATCCCAAGTGAAGTTGTTGTTGCCAGCCTCTGAAGCCTGCCTCTGCCAGTATGCCAGGTCATCAGCAGTCTATGAATATCTGTGGGCCAGTTTAAACAGTGTTTTATTCCTCCTGTGAAGTAATGCATGGTAATGGCTACTGGGTAGATAGTATAAATGTCTCAACAGACTATAGTCAACTGAAAAGAGAAGATCTCTGTACATGTATTGGCTACTTTTGGCAGGGGCTATTGAGTTTAGCTTAGGAAGGTACCAAACGTTCATTTTTCTACCTGTTTTTTAATCATGCTGACAGTGCAGATATGGCACTCATATGGAGAACAGCCTTCAGGAATGTGAGATGGTCCCTGCGTAGCACAGTCCCTGAGGGCTGTGGGTGCAACTGGGCTGCTGAAGGGCTGGGCTTGGGTACCTGTGTGCCAGCAGCCCTGCGGCGCTCAGCCCTCCTGCTGCCCCGCTCCGGAGGGAGCCCGGCGGTGGCACTGCCGGAGGTTGGGCTCAGGGCTGGCTCACCCCCGGTTCCAGCTCGCAGCTGTGCGTGCGTTTTACAGCCTCGTTAGAGCTTATCACGTGGGTGGGTTTCCCTTGCATTGTCTTCTGGAAGCCTACCAGGCTTGGAGAGCAAATGAGCTGGGTTACTTTAGCTACACGGCAATGGAGAGATCACTCTATTGATTTTTTTCCCCCCAAAGAAAGCAGTGCCCCTTCCTGGGGAGGAAACAGCTGTTATTAAAATTGTGTGTGTGAATGGCAGCATGGTTTAGCATTGACTTAAGGCTTGTCTTCATCAGCAAATAATTTTCAGTGGAGCATGATTTCACCATAGTATATACTATGATCTGCCAATAATTACCTGAGAACCCCAGTTTACTCTGCATAAATGTTAATTAAACATTTTTCAGGCCCTTTTTCATATTATCTGGTTTCTTGGAATTTCCAGAGCTTCAGTATTCTCTGAGCGGTATTTGCTGTGCTGCAAAAGCACAAAAAGCCTTTGTCTGGAGTCAGTGTGCTGACATGTAAAAGCCTGCCATAGGATACAAGCTACCATTAGCCATAGAGGCTAATGAGTTAAAATCAGATTACAGTAGTATAGGCAGAGTTAGCTTTAGAAACTGTAAGTGGTCACAGGCTGGATGGAAAGCTTTTCTGAAGTGCTTAGTCCTAGGCGGAAGATAAAAGTCTTGCAGCAAACCTGGCTGGAGCATCACCAACACATCATTGTACTTCTAAAGGCTGGACAAGTGACATCCAGAGTTAGAAATATATTGAAGTCCCTGGAGCCAGGACTCAGGCAGATGCCATTCAAAGAGTTTGCGGATTGCCTCTAGCAATTATCCGTAGTTATGTTTTGTAATTTTAATTTTGCAGAATGTCCCACTAACTAGAGTTAAGACCAGTGGCACAACAGAGACAGCTGCTCTCCCAAGCCACATGCCTGTTTTTTCCTTTGTTTTTTTGTTTGCTTGTTTGTTGTGTAAGATTTTAAGGCTGGCTCATGCTAACCTGGTTGCCATCCACCCAGATTTTTCTCCTGTAAATAACCTCTTTTCACCTTGCGGGTGTTATTTCCCGTGAGTCACATCAGGTGGGAAACAGCAGGCACCTGCCCCAGTGCCCTTGCCTACGATGCCTCGGGAGCTTGTCTGATCTTACTTAATATTAATGAATAATCACGTACAGGTAACTACCAACCAAATCATATCGAAGTCCATATCAAAAGCACGTTATCTAGATATCCAGGACTCTGAGTACGGGCACGTGGCAAATACACACCCATGGGACATCCAGGAACGGCAACCCCGTACTGCCCAAGGGAGAAGTGTCAAGCGAATATTGTCTCCACACTGAGAGCAGTGTAGTTGTGGAAGCCTGAAGTCCACATCAGCCTAGAGTTGGTTTTAGTGATGTTAAATTGGGCAAAAAGTAGAAGTTTAAAAAAGGAGGTTTGGTAGCAAAAGAATGAAGGCAGATGCAGAGCACAGGAAAATATTCCTACACTAGAATACCCAAAGTAACTGAGAGACCTCCTAAATGTTGGAGAAAACTCAGCTTATCCTCCTGGTGACTTCAGAGGGTTATTTTAAGATATAGTTGTTTTTACTTTGTTTTTACCTCAGTGTTGTAGATCTCCGTAAGGGAAAGTTGGAAAACGACTTCTTGAAGCATAACCAAAGTGAAGGGTCATGTGGTGGCAGCTGCCAGACCTGTGGGTTTTAGGATTTGCACAGCCTGCAGGTTTTAGCCTCCTCTTTGGAAGTTGAATCAATATTTTGTTAGGTTTTGCAGCAGAAGGATGCCTAGGCAGCGTTTTTCAGTGCTTTTTCTTCACGCTGAGATTCTTCAGCCTGGGTTGGAGTCACTCTTGTGACTACCTGCCTTTATGATTTACCTGCTCTTGTGACCCACAAGAGGATTTCACACCTGAATTTACAGAGCAGTGAAGGTGAACTTTGTTACGAGTCAAGGCTGGACTTCGAGGGGACGTGGAGGAAAGCATGCTTCCATCAGTGCCTCCCCGCAGGCACCAGGTTGTAGCTGTTCTGGGGGCAAGCGCACATCTTTTTCTTCTTTTTTTTAAGTGACATTGAAGAATGCAAGAGGATGTAGAAGGGAGACACAGGTGGGGTTTGAAGGTTGGAGGAAATACCTTGCGTTTGGGAATAAAAAATTTTCGTGCATGTATTTGGATGTGGGTATTTTTTGGCTGCAAACAAGGAGGGTTAATGGATATGTCCTGTCCCACTGTTGTATTAGGTCACTACAGGACATCTTCAACCTGTACTGGCTAGTTACTAAATTCAGATATATGCAGTCATAAAACCTGCAGAGTATTGCATATGTTGTGAGCTGCTCGAAAAGCTTATACCAAACACGTGCAATATTCTTAAATGTTCATTGCTTTCTCAAGACATGCCAATTTGTATGGACTTTGGACAACTCCAGGCTGCCCTGCTGTTTCCATCCAGCGTGAATGTATGCAATGGGAGTGAGGTGCATGAACAGGTCTGGAGGAAGGTTTTTCATTAGCTGCAGGTAGTAATTTATGGTGGGAAAGCAACAGGCAATTAAACCCCTTACATTGCTGAGCATTAATGTATAGTGCTGTAAGTTAGAACATTTCCTTAAATGTTTTACTTAATGAAGGTGATGTCTCTCTCTTTATGATCTAGTAAAGTCCTTTCCACACAAGGGCTTGAGTGGTTTGTTTCAAAAATTTCTTTATTATACTTACATACCCACATAGCACACACACCCCCAAGCCTACATTTCAAGCTACTGCTTCATTGTAGACTGGGAAAAACTGGCAGAAAGGATTGATTAGCCCTCCACAGATTGCTCTGTGCTGTCCTGAATGCAATTTGACAGGGATTGGGTTTGTTGGGTTGTTTTTAACTTCATAGACAAATATCTCCACCCTAAGATGCCTTGCAAGAATTTAGCAATATGTACAGAGAATACAGGCTTCTTGGCTGCTCCACCTCCAGTACAAAGTGATCCTTTCAAGTATTTTAAGTAGTAGATTTTCTCAAAGGTATCAAGCATGCTATGTAAATAAACTTCATTTCAAGCCAGGTTGGGTTACAGAAGCAGCTGATCCACAGCTAAAACCAGTATTATGGGCCTTTCATTCTCTAAAGGATTACTCTTCACTTGAAGCTGATGCAAAGGGAGGAAACTAGTCTCAACAGAAATGCTCACATAAAAGCAAAAACTACAGATACCAAGAAGGTGAAGCAGTCTCAAAGCCACTGTTCTTGTTTATTTGGGTTTTTTTCTCCTCTGTTTTAAAAGTGTAAATCCTTTTTATTGATTTAATGTTTAAGAAATATACGAAGTTTAGTCTGATCCTAAGAAATACTAAGTACCATCCCTGAGCAGGTAGTACAGCAGTGGAAACTGAGCTGCTGCAATAGCCTTATTAGTGCTCTGAGGTAATTTCTAGTGCTCTCCCATGACTTGCAGACTCTATCAGTTTTCCCTTGGGAGAGGTCAAATACCTGAAATGGAAAGATCTTGCATCATGCGTTGCACTGGAGGTGGAGATGTCATCCTCCCTGGGACCCCCTTTCATTCACAGCTCTTCTGGGCACCTTGCACAGCCTGATCGTTGTCCTAGAGCTCATGAAGAACTGACTCAGAAACCGTCTTAGCCTTAGGAGGATGAATGTGGCAGGGTCTGAAAACAAAGTGATGGCAGCAGTGGTGCCTGGTACCATTGTTCTGAGCGTGCTAGGTGCGGTACAAAACTAGTAATGTCATTGTCAAATGACATTAAATGTAAATGTCAAACCACTACTGATGATTTCGTAGTTTCAGGCTGTGGTTTGCATGTGTGAGTAACAGCCAGCAATAAACTGCCGTGGGAAGTATCTAGTCAGTCCTACACGACCTAATTTAAAGAAGCTATTTGGAGGTAGCCACAGCATTTATTAGCCATTATATTTATGAAAGTGGCAGCTGGGGGCTGATGGAGAAGACAGTGCCAGAGGCTGTGCAAGGTCAGTGCAGGATGCAGACCTTACCTGTGCAGAGCTTACGGGCTGCAACACCTTGAGCTGAAACCACGTGTCCCGAATGCTTTACTGCTGCAACCTGAGTATTCATCAGTCAGTTGTTTCAAATTTGGGATTATTTATTTGACAACGTAGAGTAAAATCCCTGTTGACTTGACTGGGATTAGGTATTTAACAAAACTCTTGGAAGACTTCAGTGGTGCCAGGCCAGGGGTTCGAGTCTGCACTAAGCGTGTGCTGTAGCACACTGCAAGAGTAGAGTAAACTGTTGACTTGACTGGGATTAGGTATTTAACAAAACTCTTGGAAGACTTCCTTCGTGCCAGGGGTTCACACTGAGTCTGCACTAAGCGTGTGCTGTAGCACACTGCAAGAGTTGGACACACCAGCAACCTTCATCTGAGGAGCTGTAACTCACAGCTGGAAGGAAGTGGGTATAAACCTTGGACTATTCTTCTGGCCCAAGCAGAGGGCTGAGCGCCAGGAGCACTGGGGATTTAATCCTTACACTAACAATGTTAGCTTGCAAGGTCAGTGCAGGATGCAGACCTTACCTGTGCAGAGCTTACGGGCTGCAACACCTTGAGCTGAAACCACGTGTCCCGAATGCTTTACTGCTGCAACCTGAGTATTCATCAGTCAGTTGTTTCAAATTTGGGATTATTTATTTGACAACGTAGAGTAAAATCCCTGTTGACTTGACTGGGATTAGGTATTTAACAAAACTCTTGGAAGACTTCAGTGGTGCCAGGGGTTCACACTGAGTCTGCACTAAGCGTGTGCTGTAGCACACTGCAAGAGTTGGACACACCAGCAACCTTCATCTGAGGAGCTGTAACTCACAGCTGGAAGGAAGTGGGTATAAACCTTGGACTATTCTTCTGGCCCAAGCAGAGGGCTGAGCGCCAGGAGCACTGGGGATTTAATCCTTACACTAACAATGTTAGCTTAGCATACTTTCTGGAATCCATTCTTAAACACAAATGTAGATGTGGTTTGACACCTTGAAAAATGTGCTAGCTAGCTTTCCTCAGCCTGGCGCTCCCTCCCGTGTCCTGCCCGATGCAGGGACCAGGTTGAAGAGAGTCAGGAGGAGAAGGAAGACGCCGCAGCCACCCCTGCTGCCTCCCTGCGTGTCTGCAGTAAGCATGTTTCCAGGGCAGCCATGCTGCCTGCGCTTGGACAAAGCACGGTCCATAAATGCAGCGTGTCACCATTCTTTGAACAGCTTCCCATCTTTGTGAACGTAATCAACAGACGACCTCCTGCATTTCTCTGGAGGGAGATAGCCTAGCCTAAGATCACCATTGCCAGTTAAAAAAGAAAAGGGATCCGATGTGGGCTTCCTATTGCTGGTCTATACAGGATTGTATTGTTTTCTGTTGGATTTAGGAGCTCGCTCCCCAACGGCCCTGTACAGTAGCCCAGAGGCTGCAGGCACACAACACAAGGCTTACTTTATTACCCGCTCAGCTGCCAGGCGGGCCTGGTTTTCTCGTTGCCAAAACAAAACAAAAAGCAAAGCTTCTGATCAGCTCTGTGACTTCGGGCAGCTGACGCAGGCTCTGAAATGAAATAGCTCTGTGGGCTGCCACCTTTGTGGAGTCGTATGCCAGAGGACCAGAAAGAGCTGCTGTCTGGTTGATGTGCACGGAGCTGTTTTCCTTACTCATGCAATCCCCACTTTTATAACAGCCACTGGCAGAGGCTGGAAAGAGTTCAGAATAATCCATGGAAATTTGTTATTTAAAAGAAGAAAATTATATTGTAGTAGGAGTTCAACATCACCAAGTGAAGGCTGCATTGCAGTAGGTGCCATGCAGATAGAAAAGGACACCCCCTTGTCCAAAACCTCATTGCCTGTAATGCAAACGGTGCTGTATGGATACATCAATAGGTTTGCAGATACTGGGAAAAATATTTGCTAGGCAAATGAAGTCTCATCTCCTTGGCACTGTGGTCATGGAAGCGAAGGTAGGCAGACATTCACAGCATACAAACTTCCAAAAAGAAGATTATGAAGATCTCATTTACAGAGTGGCTTAAGCAAATGAGCCATAATTTGGAATGACAGTAGCAAAGTTTATGATTTAGAAGGGGCAGAAGTTTCTGAGGAGCACCCCTGAGTTATTTGGGTGGGCTCTGCATGCTCAGGTGGCTTGGAGCCATTTCAGAAGGCGTAAATAATGCACTGACTCAAAACTTAGGCTGAACTCTTGCCGGTTAGTTCAAAAGCTTATTCCTTTTTGTTGTATCAGTTAAAAGCATGAGCATGTTTAGAAACAGGTGGGTTCCTGACATCCTTGAGCGTAGTAAAGTTGGATGTAATATTCCTATCTGGTCTGGGAGGAGAAGTCAGACAGAGACCCCACAGAGAGGTCCTGCTGTGCCAGAGTTGCTGCGTGATCATGTCATTGCCTTGTCCAGGCTGAGCAACTTCGCAGCCAAAGATGTAGAGTGTGCCTTAATTTTCCAGACTGATTTAAGACTGATTTAGTGAGCACCATCTGAAGACAAATACTATTCTCCTTAGGGTAGCTCAAATTCTTGTTTGGTGAGAAACAGTCTTTTAATGCTATATCTTTGAGTGTCTTGTTTAGAGGGTTACATTATGAGGGCAACTTTGGCCTGGTACTTTTAAAATTAAACTTCTCCAAACAGCATTTGAAATCTGAAATGAAGACTTCTTTCTCTTGTAATCTGCAAAGCTCCTTCTTGCTAGTATCTGGATCTACCGGAGTTTTGCGACTTAAATCTCGATGCGATGCTTTGGAAATGCAGCATTCATTTTAACACATTTGATATGGATTATGTAAGCAACGTATTAAAGGAAAGCTATGAAATATTCTCAGGTTAAGGTCTTTAAAAGCGCCTAACAGAGTAAGATGCCTGAGCGCCACTGAGTTTCAAATTCTGCCCTTGAAATTAATCTTTCCCACTCTCGTGTAATCTTAAATCCCATTAATAGCTAATGCATCGGTTGCATTTAAGATGCACATCTGTTTGTATATATGCACAAAGAAAATATTTGTGTCCAAATTCTTTCTCAGGGGCTTTTAAAATTATTTTCTACTGAATTGAGTAAGGTCATTTGGCAGAGCCATGCAGGTCATCAATAATTAATCCAAGCAGGCAGAGCTGAGTCTCACGGTGCTTGCAAACACCCTGTTAGACTGGATAGTTTGGCAAAGCAGGGGCAGTTCTCAGATTTTCTCAGCAAACAGCAAATGTGCGTTTAACTTTTGAGGGGAAGAGGGAGACTTGCTTTTATTGAAAACATCTGTGCTGTACTTGCATTGCAGCACTAGGTGCATCCATATGTACAGTGCAGAGCTTCTGATCCCCCATTCCACCCCCATGCAAGCTGGGGGCCGTTGCACTTAAACAAACGTGCCTGGCATATATGGTTCGTTTCTGCCATGTGCTGACAGACTGCAGTAACGCAAGAGGTAGGATATATCTTGGTTAACTTCATCTAAACTTTATCTGAAAGTTAGACCAGATTCTTTACACCTAACCCTGGCTGTCGAAGAACTGGTTCTGGGGTATGAGGTCATCATCTGTTTTAAATAGAGTCAGTAGGAAAAAAAATCATCTCTTCCAGAGGATATTTCCTATCCAGACTTGTTACCTAAGAAGATGGGATGAACGTGGGATGAATACTCTTCCCGTTTCCCTAGGAGGAACCTGTCTGTCCTGAGGAGGAGGCTCCTGAAGAGGTTCAGGTGACCAGCCTGGGCACAGCATCTTGCTTTTGGACAGACAACTCTGGGTGAAATGGGTCTGAGCCAGTGTGACGGGTGAAACCCCGGTGACTGAGGGGTGAATGTGCACCTCTGTGGAGGCAGAAACATTTTGTGTTCTCAAAAGTTTATCTGTTTCCTCTAGCCGTATTGGTTGACCTAACAGAGTATGTTGCACAAATATTACCAATGCACGCCCTCACTGCATGAGATGAATTAAAATGGTTTCCATGAGGCTGAGGATGGCATTCATGAAGGCAGTAACCCCCTTCCAACCTGAGTCTTCTCTGAGGAGTCTGATCAAGTATCCATCATCCCAAGCATGGAGCAAGACTGGCTTTTGAGCCATGATGGCATAACCTTTGGATTCAGGGTTGGATGGGACCGCAGTAGGTCCCAGCTCAGAGCCCACACGATGCCTTCAGCATGGGCAGAGAAGAAGGGACCAGAGCCCCTTGGGGCAGAAGAGCCTGGTTGAGTGTCTTACCATCCTGACGGCCACCAGGTTCCAGCTCTCCCTGCAACACCAGCTGTCCCCAGGCCACATGTGTTCAGGGACAAGCAGGCTGGGAACTAGTCCAAAACGAGAACAGGCGTGTGCACTGCTCCCTCTCCTCCACTGTAACGCTGGTACGCACGCTTTTAACGCCTGGCCCCTGCTGAACTGCTTTTGCTTTACAAGATGAGAGAGCTCCGCAGTTTTGACAAGGAAAATTTTTGCCCAGATGCCTGAACACCAGTGCTCTGCTTGTTTAAATATTTGTTCAAACCAGCTTGACTTTCCAGTGCATTTTTGCATGAGGGGTTTTGGAGGTGGTGGAAAGAAGTCAGTTCTAATAAAATCTCATGCTCGGGTGTAATCACATGAGAGCATTTAGCCAACAGTACTCTCTGTTCCGATGGCAGCACTTCGCATCACATCTCCCCATCACCGTCCTGCCTTTCTTCATGCCTGTTTCTTAACTTAAGCAAGTATGTGGATGAATATATGTCCTATCCACAGCCTGTACAAAGACTTTCAGGACTTTTAATCTCCAGAGCTCTTAATCTGGCCTGTTCACATGTGCTGTATTTCCTGAGAGAGAAAATAAATAGGGATGGGTGGAGGAAAGCAGCTGCCTGCGTCATCTGCTTCCTCAGCGTTGTATGTTCGACGGCCGGTTGGTGCGGTGTATCCTGCAGAAATGGCAGGAATTGGGATTATTCAAGGGATAACTTACAACCGGTGTGAGTAAAGGTCGTGCCTGTGAAGAGAAGTATTGGAAATATTTGTGTTGACCCTCTCCCAAGCTTTACGTGTCATATCCACGGCGGTTTGCCACTGCCAGCCTCCAGCTTGTGATCTGTCCTGGTCACTGCTGTTCCTTTTACTTCTTTATTTTAACAAAGCCCCACTTGCTCTGAACCACTTCATACCTGCAGTTATGATCACCATTTCCGACCTCCTCCTTGCTCCCCAATGTGATGTCCTGCATCGGATCTTGGCGCTATGAGTGTTTTTTTAAAAGACCTGGCAGAAGACCTGGTAGAGCAAACTGCAGCAGGGACACCAAGTGTTCCCCCATGCACCTATTTTAGCCCTACCAGGACTCTCAGCATCCTCTTCTAAGCAGTTATTTCTGGAATTGTGTATCTGAGCTCATTAGTTAGAGCATCACCATGCAGCCAACTGATTAGAAAGAAACAAATTACCACAACACTCCAAATTAAATTTTCAGCACATGTATATTTGAAAAGTACAAGTGTTCACCCCAGGAAGTGCCTTGAAATTCAGAAAAACAAAGATCTGGGGAATGTTTGCTAGCATTTGCCAAGCTTTTTTTTTTTTTTTTTTAAGGTAATTTATGCAGGAAGATAACTCCCTATCCCCTCAATCTCAGTATTTTCCTGTATGTTGAGGTATATTGCCTGGAGAAGTGTTGTACCTAAGTCGGTTTATTCTTCTCAGTTAAAACTGTAGCAGTTTAACATAAACAGGAATGATTAAGAGGCAAGCCCACAGACTTCCTTCAGATGTTAGCAAACAATTTGGCTGTTAATTTTTACCTGTTTGTGGATGCTTGAATTTAAGTGAGTCGCAATTAAGCACAATTACCTGTGTGCACAGTTCTGGGAGGCAAGAGAAGAGCAGTGGAGGATGCTGGTTTGCCCTGACACAGGTTTGCTTTCCTGGAGCTCTTGCAGGTGTGTTGGCCAGGAGGAGATGGCATGGCAGGGTCATCTCTAGAGGCCACCGATTTCTGCAGCAGTGTAGAAGGCATCCTCAGCTGCATGGCTTGTGGTTAGAAGTTTCTGTTGATAGTGCCCACCTCTCCAAGCAAAAGCATCTTCCCAAATGATGGCAGCAAAGCAAAGGAAGGTGCTAGCTGTTTCATGAGGACAAACCTTCTGCCCTCGGTCACACACAGCAGCTCTCCAAAATCTAGTGTTTTAACCACAAAAGTCTCTCTTTCTATTCTGGGGGAGATCTGGGCGTGACATGAGATATGGGGTCCACGTATGGGGTTCCCTGCAGTTCTGGGACCTGCTCCAACACTGGGTGCATTTAGTGGCTTTGGTGCAGGTTTGTCTCTCATCGTAACATCAGGAAACATGCTCTACAGCCATTCATCAACTGCCCATCAGTGTGCTGTCAGTCACTGTGATTTATTTGAGTTTTCAGTGCCAAACTGATTAAACTGCACGTTTCACAAAAACGAGTTACTTGTGGCACTGAGTAAAATTATTGCATCTGTCCAAAGAAACTATCAAAGGTTACAGTGTCTGTTTACATTCCTCATAAAGAAAATCTTGTTAAACTCTCTCTCACATATTTTACAGCCATGGTAAGAGCCCCTGAAGAATACGCTGTCAGGAGAAATGGTTTCAAGCTTTTCTATCTAATTTTATGCAGCAGGAGTATATGCTGTTTAATTGGGGAGTTAGTGAGAAGTCTCTGTGGTGACACAGAGAGATCCCTTGTACAAACAGAGGGAGAGTTTGTGGGATGGGTTTTGCTCTCTCACAGAAAGCTGTGCTGCTGGAAAGGTCAGCGATCGTGGGACACGCAGCGTTACAGATCAGGTTTGCCAAATGACTGCAGCTTTGTACGCTGGAATGTGAGATCATTTGTCTTTTTCAAATTAACTTCTGTGCCTTGCTTTGGCCCCGTGTGGTGTTTTTCCTACCTACCCCTATTTTTAAACAACTATGCAAAAGCTAATTTTAACCTGTGATACTGATCATGTGTTGATCAATCCCCATCTGCTCCTGTTCTCTGAAGTCAAGTTTCAGCAGGTCTCTGGTTGAGCTAGATTCTGGGTCTCTTTCCATCCCTGTGGCCATGACTATCCATGTCAGCTACCCCCACTTAGACTTTTATCTGCTAAATATTTTGTCCACACAGTAATCCAACTGTTTCCTTTTTGTTCTCCGTATGTTTGTTGGAAATGAGCACAAGTGAGGTGCTGAGAAACTCCTTCCAACCGGTATGTGAAGTTTCCTAGGACAGCATGACGTGAGGGTTTGGTGCTCAGACTGGATGCACCCTCTCATTGCTCCCAGTGGGGCATTTGGCTCCCAGCTCGGCAGGACACCTCTGGGACCCAGCCGTGTGTTTTCCTTTGCAGATGTTCTGCAGCTCCAATTCCCTTTGCACAAATGGTCCCGCCACGAGAGTGCCGTTCGGAGCCAGCTGCCAGCAGCATCCAATGCCCGCCCTGACCCACAGACTAAACCCAGAATCCCAACTGATACGGGAAAGAAAAGGATTAACTCAAGTCTGTGTTTTTAGGGGCATCCTTTTACACTGTCCCTAGCAATGCTCTCTTCTGCATGTATTTGCTTCATTCACTTTAAAGACTCCTAGTAGTTCCTGCAAGGACTATAGAAACCCTTCATCCATCACAGATATTCAACTACATCTGGGTGACCCGTCACAGAAAATTACATAGCAGGTCGGGGCAATTCGAGACCATTCCTGATAGCTGAGTCTAGGTAGGGAATTTAGCTTGTCAGAAGAGACCTATCCAAGTGGAGATCTGACCCAGACAGTAAGTGAACCTTCTTATTCTTGCAGAAGCTGATTTTTCACTGCCCCTTATGATCTAGGATTTGGTTTTATACTTCACCAGGAGGAAGCCATCGCTTTCTGCTAGTCAGTAGCCCTGATACCATGCTGGAGCTTCTCTTACCAAGTGACCAAGTGAAGAGTTAAAATTGCAGAGCCAGTTTTCTGCAGCACCCTGCTGCTTCCTTGATGCCTCAGACTGAAGCATTGATCTGAACTAACCAGTTTAGTATGGGCAGAGGATCTGGCTCAGAGCACATGGGGCTATAGATAGCTGCTCAGCTTCTGCAGCACTGACAGTGATAAATGGTCCCTGGGAGAGGAGGATGTTTAGTCATCTCCTGAGGATGATTTGATGGACGTAAGTAACTACTGAGTCTCAAGACCTCTGTCCATGTTGCATCATGCTAAAGATACTTCATATCTTTAATGTGTTGTAATGTACAGATCATTTTGGATGGCTTTTTCTTTTGAAGAACGTATACTCCTAACATAGCCCTGTGTACGGAGGAGTAGGCACAGATCATGTGTCCCTGAGCCCGCACAACGCAGTAGGGACCGAGAAGGACCACCCCGGATTTCTGAGGGTCCCTGTGCTAAGCCACTTCTTTCCCTGACCGCTTCATATACCAGCAAGGTGGCCATGAAGAGACGATGTAGAAATGAAGTGCCACATTTCACAGCTGTCATGGCCAACTTGGGCTGGAAAATGTTACTTGTGTACGCATCCAGGCTGTGATGTTCAGTCGCTCCAAGGAGTCCTGCTTTATTGAAGAGAGTGTTTCCAAAGGCTGTAGCTGATTTTTCACAAGCAAGTTTGTGCACTGGCCAAGACTGCTGACAGCTCAATATTCAGCTACAGAATATAATTTTCTGTCATTTTGATTTATGTTCTTCTGTGCATGCGGAGTCCCACGTAAAAAAAAAAAACGGAAGTTTATCTTAAAGTTAGATTGATGCAAGTTTATTCTTCAATTGACCTAGCAAATTAAAGATCTTTTTAGAATTTTTTTATTTATTTCTGGAATATGAAAGAGAAAAGTACTGAAAAGTAACCTCCGCTGCCAGTTTTGTGACCCACTGTTGTGATGTCTGCCATGGTGCAATGCAAAAAGAGTCATTGTCATCAAAAGAGAAGCGAAGCTGAAACCATGAGAGCAAGATCTGCTCTTGGCTGAAGTTTCCACCTGCACCCGGTGGCCCTGTCCAAGGAGGCTCTGATGCACCGAAGCAACACCCAGGACATCGGGGCCAAACTCCAGAGCACAGTGTTCCACCAAAGGGTATCTTAAATCTCTCAGTAACTGAGGGTTTCTCCTGGGAAAAAGCCCGAATCCCCTGGGGGAGGGGCTGGTGTAAAGCCATGGTCTCCGCTCCCTTCGAATGGCAGAAAAAGGGCTCATCCTGCAGCCTCTTGGGTTTGCCTGAAGGTTCTATGGCAGAGCTCTCTCCTCTGCCTCGCTTCTGGCACCCAGACTTGGGCTCCTGAATTGTTTCGCTGCATTTGGAACATTGCTTCTTGGCATTAGTGTTGGGGGAGTATTGCTTGCAGTTTCCTTCTGACAGATGCTTAAAAGAGCAATACTGAGCTGGCGGAGGGGGAAAAGCATCGCTTGGCTATTTGTGTGCAGTTGTGTGAGTTACAAAGCATTCTACAAGACAAAGGAAGAGGCTGCATGAAACAGCTCTTGGGGTGGCACTGACAGGAATAAAAGCTCCTAGCACAGCCCTAGGAAAAGGCAGGAGAGCAGGGAAGTGTGTTTTATTCCAGTTCTCTGCTTTCCTACAGAGTTCAGACAATTTTATTTATTGCATCTCCCCCCACTTAGCAGCGATGAGCATATAGGTAATCTAAGACATATGACATGTCTCAAAAGTGTAACTCCAAAATGTGCCATGGGCTGAAATGAAGTACACGTTCCAGCCCCGGGGTAGGGATGGCTGACGTGGGGACAGCGCAGTGTCATGGGGCTGGTCCCCACCACGGGAGGGAAGCGGGGTCCTGGCTGGAGCCGGGCCAGCCAGGGGGGGCACCTGCTGAACCGCTGGGCTCTGCTGCACCCCCTCTGCTTTAATGGGAGACATCTGCTGCATGAGGGCTGCCTATTCCTCTCATTTTCTTCTGGATAACGCTGGTAAAGTATTAGTAAAATGATTGAAACCCGTGTGTTGTGAGCGGGGCCGTCTGTCTGCAGCACGCGTAGCAGAAGGGTATTTTAGGATTCCCAGCTGTAATCCTGTAGGGTATCGGACTGCAAAGCAGAAGAGAAATAATCAGGCTCAGATGAATAATAGGGGTGCAGCAGGTAAAAATGAAGCCCAGGTCCACCCCAGCGGTCCCATGGGGCGGGAGGCAGTTGGGCAACACGCGAGGGTAAACTCATAGCTCCCCTGGAGCTAAGGTGGGTTTTAACATTAACCTCGCTGGAGCCAGGAGTTAGTGACTGGCCAGTCTGTGTGTTGTCATCACATGTTATTTGGACAAATGGGTAAAAATACCTTATTTCCTAATTTGCTTTACTGCAGTATATATACACACACACGTATATATATACACACACCCCTTCTGCAGCACACATTAAGTGTATACAGGGCATTTCCTTGATGACTGGCATTTAGCTGCTGAGTTACAGGTGGATTTCTGTATAGTCAGCACAGATATCAATCACAAAATCCTTTTAATAGATCAAAGAGTGCCGTGTAATTGAAAACTTCTTGTAGAAGCGTTCATTTCAAGCAGTTCTTAAAATTTTCTCCTAATGTATAAGATACGAAAGAAATGTTTTTCAGGGTGTAAAATGGAAAGAAGTTTTGTTCATTACTTTTTTTAGATCTCTACTCAAATTAAGGATTATTGACAAGAAGTATTTTACCATGCTCCCCAAAGGTATTTCTGTATTCATAAAAGCCTCTTGGTTAAATCAGCGGGTGAGCAATAATCACCACCTAAGGGATGGGTACATACTGGAATTTTACTTGCTTTATATTTGAAGGTTTTTCTCCATTGTATATTACAATTTGTTTTACCTTTAGCAATCTAAATCCTTCTTCAGTTGAGGAAAACCTAAAAACCATCATAATTACTGTTCTTATTGCACCCTAGCCCTGTAACAAGATAGATCTTGGATAATTAAATAAAGACCCATGGAATAACCTTCCACCTTTTAAATAAGATGCTTTTACGACAGCCAGCCCCAATGGAGAGTCCGTTTCATGGAGCCATCGTCCTTGTGCCAGACATGGCTTTGAAGGTGACACAAGGAAAGCTGAATATCAGTGTCTTTTATTTTTACTAGCTGCATACTGTAACTTTGCAGCAAGTAAAATCTCAAGCAGCATGGGATCCCAAAAGAGGCCATGCCTTTGCGAGGAGCTCATGTACTCAGAGATGAAGAGCGCAGCTGAAAAATGAACAGAAAGGAAATAGCCCTGGGGAGCTTCAGTGCTGGAACTGAAGAAATAATTTGGTACTTGTACAGACAAGTGCTCACCAAATTCTGCACATTATAAATAATAATAATAATCTCTCTGCCTCCCATGCATCTATTGGGAAATGCATCTTCCCCGCTGAGAAAATGGCCCATGCTGAATAAATGTTTGCCCTTTACAGGGAACAAGAGAGATGGGAGGTGGACATTAGGGCTCTCATCTCTTTCCCAAAGGAAAGCCATTAAGCGTATAAAATACATATGTTTTCTCTTCAGCAGCTGTTGGGTTTCTCAGACCAAGAGCCATAACAAGACCAACAAGGTTTGGAAAATTTCTGCCCCCCTCCCTACCAGAAATGCTGCTGAATCAGTAAAATAGGATTGTGCATCTGTGCCTCGTTAGGCCAGTGCCTCTAATTAAATCATTGGCAAAAAAATGGCTTCAAGCTGCTCTGCTTTGGGTTGGTGACTCGTGGTGGAGGGTGAGTCTGACCCTTTTCATGGTAGCATCTGAAACCACCACTGTTAGATTTACAAGAAGACGGTGGTCCTGCAAAATTAAACCCTGACAGAGCCTTCCCATTCACTGAAGCTACGTACAGACCTTTCATGTCTCTCGGTCAGAAGTGAGTTCTTCTTTTCTTTAGCTATTTCTAGAGAAAAACCATGGGAGAATAATTATTTGCACAGTTTTGTAGGATCCTAGACTTGCAGTGAAGTGTCCTCCCAGTGATCCCTGTCTGATACTGCTATTGCCTGAATGAAGAAGTGCCACGTAAAATGCAGTGCATTAATTTGGATTAGTTAGTTAACGATGTAGATTAGATTGTCTTCCATACAAGGCTTGGCAAAGTTTTGCCCAGCTCAGTTGCACAAGGACATTGGATCTACCATAGCATGCGGCAAAGACCTGGGTATGGGGGAGGTAGGGAGAGAAGGGGGAAAAAGGGGAAATAAAACAAAAGAGGGAGGAATGTGAAACCCAGGCTCACCTGAGGGTGCTCCATCTGGGGCCACCTCGGAGCTACCCTGGGCTCTGTGAGCGCAGCAGCAGCAGGACGGCTGGGGATATGGGACCTGGTTGGGAGACCGTCCTTGCTCAGCCATGCCCTTCTGTCTCCTTTGCAGGCCTTGCGATGAAAACCACCCCCACGTGAAGCCTGACGCGTACGTGAACAACCTTGCCGAAGCAGTTGACATTATCCTCCAGCAGCTGTAAAACCGACAGCGCTGTGAGTGATTGGAAGGAATGAAGAGGAGGCCTCGCATGCAGCCTCTCCGTGAGGCCGCTTCGTCCTCTCCCACCTCCATCTGACGTTGACAGACCCAGCCCCAGCCTTGCCTGGGGTGGTGAACGCCTGCGTTCCTAAGTGTTTCATGTAATGGCAGTAAAATGATCTATTGGCTTCATCAGGGGAACACTGAACTTTGTGTCCTCCGGCATGTCTTGAATGTCTTCCCCTTGGTGCCATGCCCCTGCCAGCGCAGGTGAAATCAGCTCTCCCAAAAGTGCCAGGCTCTTTCCCAGCTGGGGCTGAGCCTTGTCTGCCCGAGGGGAGCCCTGAGGGTGGTGAGGGGCCTCTGCCTCCCACCGATGCTGCGGGGGGCTCTGCCCCCTTTAACTCTTTGCTCACACCAGGGACCCAGCCCAGAGGTGTCCAGGTGGGAAACGGGGGACCCGGCACCCCTTCATGGACAAGCTTTGCTATTTAACTCACCCTTTCTGTGCCTTTTGGGGTGCCTGAGATGGGATGGGTGATGTCCTTGAGGGGTGATGGAGGCCACCAAGCCCTGGGCTGGTGTGTGCCGGCCCAGCCCCGCTCTGCAGGGTCCTGTGCGTGCCTCTTGCTATGGGCGGCATGAAAACCCTGGGGAGGGGGACAGCGCCTGTGCCCTTGGCAAGCCAGTAATCACATTTCTGCCATGTTTAGCCCCTGTCCAGCACTGCCCCAGGTTAGGGCACGGGAATCCGGTAATGCTGCAACACATTACAGAATAACCACGCTGTCCGGTCAGGAATAAACCTCGTCCTGTGAATCTGGCCCGTTTGTCATTGTGTTCAGTCACATCAGCACTGGCAGGGATGCTTAGAGGATCTGAAATGCTTTTCCCTGGCTGGAATAAGCTGGTGAAGGCCATGGGACCAATGGGCTTTTCCTTCTCTTCGTGGGGGGTCTTGCAGGCAGACATGGCTGTGGCGGGGGAATGCGGGTTTCCTACCCCTTCCCGTTAAAATCCTGGCCGTGCAGCCGGGAGCTTGCCCACGCCCGGGCGCTGCCAGCATCGAGCCCCGCGCAGCTTCAGCTCACCTGCCGGCAGGTGCTCCAGTGGGGAGCATCACGGGACGGCACGGCAGGCGTGCTTGGCCCTGCCACGAAGGCCGGCGTGGGCAACTCGGCTCCAGCCGGTGCTGGCGCTCCTGGCTTTTCCAGTCCCAACTGGGAACCAGTCTCTGTAAAGCACCAGCTCCATCAGTCCTCCTGCCATGACTATAAATTCTGCTTTATAAATATTATGTGGAAACGTTCAGCCACTTTCTTTCCTTCTCAGTAGTCATTGCTAAACTTTCCTCCAGTTCTCCTGGATAGCAAAACCACACAGGCATACACCACTCCCTGATGGCTGTAGCTACCTGAACGGGGCGAACCTGGTATACTCGCTGAACATCCCCCAGCACTGACTCTGCACCAGCACCGCGTGCCTGCCGAGCACCTGCCTCATCAGTTTAGCCCCAGCTCAGCCCCATCCTGCTGCCAGGGAGCGCTCAGCACATGCAGGGCTGCCAAGTCATGCTCCAGTGAGCAGAGACAGGCATGAGATTTTTCTTTTTTTCTAATCAGAGTAAGCGTTGCTAAAATGAGCTGCTCCCCACCGCTGGACATTGCCATACTCCAGCAGATCCCCGGGGTTTTTAGTTTCTCTCACCTGACAGTTTTACAGCACAGCTATTGCAGCATGCATGGCAACACCTGGCTACGCTGCATGTGGCAAGAGCGCAGCAGGGATAGGAGCTCAAACCAGGGAGCAGAATTAGAGATTGGGGCTTGCTCCATCACATCCTCTGCCCCAGGGGAAGGAGGGGGTGCCCACCTTCACCGACACTTGCCAGCTTTGCAAGGGTCACCCTTTTACAGGCAAAAGTCCCCTTTTAACCATCGTGTCAGCAGTTCTGCACCCCCTTGGGTTTTAGGCAAGGCTGCGTGCTTTAGACTGGAACGGAATGAGACCGTTTGGGCTTTAACCTGCTTCAGACCTCCCATGGGACCACGGAAAGGTATGCAATTACACGTGTTACATATATTTATATATACATATGCTTGGGCAGTGTGCTCTGGCCGCTGTCTGCATTCAGCTACTGTTCTCCACATTTGCAAGCGGGAGGTAAACAATAATTCTAGCTATGTTTCCAGCGGTCCTAACAGCTGAAGACAACCCTGGTCCCTGAAGGACGCCGAAGTGATGCTCCCTGTTCCTGGAGCAGCCTGCGAGTGTTGGAAACCCTTGTTTTTCAGAGCTACCAGCTGGCCGCTGAGCTGCACAGCACCCCTTGGGGACAGCAGGGAAAGCGGGCTAGAAATTAAATTATAATAAAATAAACCACATCTGGGAAAATGACCTTGGTGCAATTTTTTGGTCTGTTTTGGTATCTTTTTATCCTCTGGGTAGTGGTTCAGCCAAAGTGTACAGCACTGTGTGCATCCACGCACACACAAAGGATGCTGCAAACCCTGGTCAAACGTTAGGGCTGTGGTGGATCACTGAGAATTTCTTTTTTGTCCTCTAATTCTTCCTTTTTGTTCTATTATACTAAGCCTATCACTTCAGTCTGATTAAGTTTAGGCAGATAAACATCCTGCCATCTGTCATGAAACTTTTTAAACTGTTTGCTCACTCAAGGAAACACAGCTGTTTTCCCTTCTGGTTTACAAAGGCTGTAGGGAGGTATTACCCTGTTTCCCCAATTTATTTAACACCCTGTATGCCCTTGCCCTGCTGTGGGCTCTTGCCTTGCTCGGGTTTAGATTTTATTTTAAGGGGTGGGACATTATCTCTGTCCTTAAACATGAAGTGTAAGGTGCTACTTGGCACTTAAATGTTGATTTGCATTTTGCTGTTACCTCTTCGACTGCGTTACAGCTAAATAACAGCCAGTGTCAGGCTGGGAGGGATGCATCCCCCACCACGGGGGGATGCATTGCATCTGCCTGCACATGAACCCAAAAAAATGTCCATTTTCTGGTGCAACCCAAGGCTGGGGCATCCTTACTATTTCTGACATGGACACTTCGATGGAGGGCCCCAGCTTTCCCAACCCACACCCATTTTTTGGGACACCCCCCCCCCCCCCCAACGCCTTCGGTCTCCCCAGTATGAGGAAAACACTACCTGCGCTCCCGATCCTTGAACCAGTCGCCCCAGTGCCCTGAAGTCCCTTTTGATCGCTGCAGGACTTCTCTCTGCAACCTCTTCAGTCTGATTAAGTTTAGGCAGATAAACATCCTGCCATCTGTCATGAAACTTTTTAAACTGTTTGCTCACTCAAGGAAACACAGCTGTTTTCCCTTCTGGTTTACAAAGGCTGTAGGGAGGTATTACCCTGTTTCCCCAATTTATTTAACACCCTGTATGCCCTTGCCCTGCTGTGGGCTCTTGCCTTGCTCGGGTTTAGATTTTATTTTAAGGGGTGGGACATTATCTCTGTCCTTAAACATGAAGTGTAAGGTGCTACTTGGCACTTAAATGTTGATTTGCATTTTGCTGTTACCTCTTCGACTGCGTTACAGCTAAATAACAGCCAGTGTCAGGCTGGGAGGGATGCATCCCCCACCACGGGGGGATGCATTGCATCTGCCTGCACATGAACCCAAAAAAATGTCCATTTTCTGGTGCAACCCAAGGCTGGGGCATCCTTACTATTTCTGACATGGACACTTCGATGGAGGGCCCCAGCTTTCCCAACCCACACCCATTTTTTGGGACACCCCCCCCCCCCCCCAACGCCTTCCCCCCCCAGCCCCATGGAGATGCCAAGGAGGTGCAGCCAGACCTCCTCCAGGAGAGGAGAGGCATGTGAGGCTCCTGCACCCGCACCCAGCTCTGCCCCATCAAACCCCAACCGGTGCCACAATCCGGCTGTTACGTCCCCAAGGGGCAGCAGTGTCCCCAACGCCCCCGACCCCACAGCAGCGCCCGGCCATGGGGACAGCACAGAGAGGCGAGACGCTGGCCGGCGGTTATTGAACCAGGAAGCTTTATTTACACAGTAAAAGTAACAAGCAATTTCCTGAGACTGAGCTGCTCTAGTGCAATCAAGTCATGGAGGGGGTACGAGTGGGCAGCCTCCTCGCCCGCCCGGGGAGAGGGCAGCCTGCACCGGCGGGGGCACCTCGGGCAGCCCCTCTCCGGGGACACGCACATCCCGCTGCGCTTGTGCAATTGCCAGCGAGACTTGGCTACTACAGGTCATAGCTTCAGAAGGCTTTTTTTTTTTTCTTTTTTGTTTTTTTTTTTTTGGCCATCCTCTTCTTTTGATTTCTTGAACATCAAACCCATAAACGCTGTAAAGCACTGCTACAATCCTATAACATCCTACATAAGTCTGTTAGCCTGTTCAGCCAGGAGCTTTTCAACAATGCACTTGAAACACAACTTTATTGGCCAAATAGGCTATGCTATAACGTGGAAAAATTACAATCTATTTTACAAATACTTCTTTTTGCTTTTTTTAATGTAATCTTTCATAGAACAGGCTCAAAGAGCTGCATCTGCAAACACACAGAAAACTCCCCGTGTGCATGCTAAGACTTTTCCTATTAAAATCCTTTTTTTTTTCAGGACTCATACTGATGAACCCTTATTGCTGCTGACACAGCTTGCTGTCCTCCTGAAGTGGCTGCTGGCCAGACTGGGTCACGCCTTGGACAAGCCACCAGGTCTCTTCACAATAATGAGCCTGTTTTAGCTACCTAGCAAGGAGTAACATCCCTTGTCTGCATATTACTTTAATAGCACATTCTGGCAGCCGGCAGGAATTTGCCGGGGGGTTACCAAAGCATCTGTGTAATAGGTGAAGTCCATTAAAAACCAAAAGCAGGACGCCTGGGGGGATGCCCTGCTCTCCCGCTCCGGTCACTGCGGGCATAGGGTTTGTATCTCCTGAACCTCCCGCACGTGCTGGGGAGCAATGCCACTTCTGACTTTACAATCAACAGGATGTCCCCTGAATCTGAGGCACATACTATATTATATTAAATATTTTTAATTACTTTATTTATATATATATTTATATATATATAAATCCACAAATGTTTTACCTCTACAGAGAGAGAGAAAAAAAAAATTTAAAAAGTAAGGCTTTCTTAAACTGAGAATAAGTACATGAAATCATACAAACCTAACAACGAAATATCCAACAGAACACCACCGTGGCCTCAAAACCGTCGCTAACTGTAGTCTGTGCCTACGCTAACGTGCCCAGTATAAGGCCATGACTCATTGGAGAAGCGTCTTTAGTAAGGCAAACGGGTTGTGCTGTATGTAAACTGAATGCTACGGCTGCGTCGAGTACAGCTGGGTAGTGGTCCATTGGTCACCTTCCTACTGAGGGGGGTTAGCATGGCACCAGTAGCAGCCCTTGGAAAGAAAACAGAAGCCCTTAGGAATTACAGCCCCGGTGATGCACGTGCGAGAGCCCACCTGAGCTCTGCGGCAGCAGCCGGACATGGATTTGGGTGAATTTGCCCTTTTTCGGTCCGATGGGAGCCGGCAGCTGAGGAGGTGCCCATGGCCAGCGGGAGCTGTGCTCCCCAAGACTGGGGATGCGTCAGTGGTGGTGGGGTATCGAGCATCAGGAAGACTCAAAGCCGAGAACTGTGCTGTGGCCGTGCCGCTGTGGTGGCATGAACCGGAGGGGCGGCCGCAGCCTGGGGAATCGCTGGCGTGGCTGGACCCTCCCAAAACGCCTGAGACAGGCAGCGCCTTCCACTACAGGAGGGCTAAAAATGAAGCCAAGATGTATTTTCTTTTAAACGATGCATCAAGTGACACTTAAAAAGAGCTGGAGGGTTCTCCAAAATGAAAAGACATCCCTGTCATTCCCTCCCCAAATATTTGGGGCTGGCCCTGCCTGCCAGCACCCGGCCTGGAGGGAGCGGACATAGCTACTGCCGCCAGCAAAACCTCTGCGGTGCCAGGACAGGGATAAAGCTATATAACAGCTGATGGGTTCCATTGTGATGGGAGACACCACATGCATCCTGAACCACCGCAGAAAAAAGTGCACTAACATAACCAGAAATTATGAATAAAACCTGTACCAGCGGCTCTCAGCCCTTTCTGAGTTATGGACTCCTAAAGCTTTGCCAATGGGGGTGCTGAACCCCATTATAAATGTCACGTCTTCAATTGCTGTTGGTATCAATGACTTTTTTCCTTTCTCGCTTTTGCAGAGCTTGGGAAGTAAACCCTGAGCTTGAGGGAACCTGCAGAAGATGCTGGAAGCCACTCGTACAGCTTTCCTAGAGCTTTAAACAAACAAACAAAAAAAAATAGAGGGAGAAAAAAAAATACGTGTCCTTCTAAACCTGCTAGCAAGTGGACTGCTTATTTTTACCAAAGAGAATTCATATTGTACAAACGTAATGGTCACCACTTTATCTGTGCTTAAAAAAGGCACAGGAAGAGGAAAAACTTTCAGTGCTGCTACCTGCATTTTCAGCCTTTCGCCAGCTGATTTTTATCAAGTAACCCCACGGTGTGCCTTGGGCATGCAGCCCCTTCACAGTAAGACAGAGCGAAAAAAAGAGGGTGGCAGCTGTGCCTCGGGTAGCAAAGAGGGCACAGCCGCTGGGAAAAGGGTAAATGGCCCA
>NW_008795129.1:23629656-23682373 GCF_000699145.1 Aptenodytes forsteri
GTCCCTGGGGGCAAAGAGGGCACAGCCGCTGGTAAATGGGTAAATGGCCCAGCCCCGCTCAAAATTGGGTGTTGGGAACCTGAGCGAGGGCGACGCCAAGACTGTTTGGGGCTTTTTCCTGATGAGTTTGAGAGAGGGGACTGGGAAGAAAAAAAATAAGGAAGAAAGGCATTTGAGCATCCTCGGGCAGCACCTTCTGAGCGCTGCTGCAGATGCTGCCCCGCGTTGGAGCTGTGTGGGCTGGGGGTCCCTTTAATTCCTCATCAGGAAAAGGAAAATTAAAAAAAGAAAAAGTAAAAATCCAGCTCTTACCATTATTAAATTTAAGCAGAACACTTCACTTGTGATTTCCTTCTCACGGCACTGCCAGGGACGTGGGGAGCAAAGGGGGTGCTGGCGCCAAATGGGATGCGGCAGGAGAAAAGGAGCCACAGCCGCCCCTGCAGCCACCAGCCAGCACTCGGTTTGAAAATCTCAATATTCTGGTTTTCCCCCACTTTTTCCAGTCCCATGGGTGGTGGTTTCTCTTTGTGCATCCCCTAATAAACAAGCACGGGTGGGACTCAGAGGAGCGTGGCTGGCCCCATCAACTCCAACCCTATGTTGGCATAAGCCATTTACTCGCTAAATGCAAGTTTTTGGCGATCCCTGCGCCTGGTTTCCCCAGTCGGACAGGCAGTTTCCTCCGACTAGCTGATCTCTGGCTACAGTAGTTACAAAGAATTTCAAGATTTACACACGCACGCACAAAAATTGCTCTAAATACCTGATGAAATTTTGGCAAAGCTGCTTCGTCCCCTCCAGCTGGCAGGAGGGGGGCAGTGGCAGGACCCCCGCAAACCCCACGCTGGCAGTGGGGAGCCCTCCACGGCTCTGCTGGCAGCCCCCCGACCCTGGGGCGAGAGGACCCACTCCCTCCTCAGTTGTTTTCTATCTGCTCAATATCTATCTCGCCATCCAGCTGGAAGAGGCTCTCAGCGCCTGTCCCGCCGCTCCGCCACACCACCCCATCCTCCTCCTTCCCGCCACCCTCCTCCTCCTCCTCGCAGGAGAGGTCGTCCCTGCTGGCCCGGCGCTCATCGGCCCGTGAGCGCGGCGGCTCTGGCACTGGGGTGCAGGCGGGGGTCCTGCCCGGCATCACATCTGGGGAGCGGGGGGTCACGGTCCATGGCTGGGGGCCGGGGAGCCGCTGGGAGCCGTCCTCGGCCGCGGCACTAAGGCAGGTAAGGCTGTTGAAAGTCTGGCGGGTCTGCAAAGGCAAGGGGAAAGAGGCAGCTGAGAGAGGCGTGGGGACAGGGACTGGAGGGAATCCTGAAGCTGTGCTCGGCTAGAAATTATACCAGGTGAGCCGAGAGTCCCTTGGCCCCCAAAACCTGCGAGCCCCTCCATCCCAGCAGAAAGCAAGCAGATCAGCTGAAACACTCAGCTCGCAGCTGCCTGGTCCCCGGGAGCTGGGCAGCCGCTGCAAACCCCCACCTCCCCACCCATGGCAGCTCCTGCGCCTCTCCCATCCCTGCAACAGGCGATGGCATCAAAAACACTCCCACCCTGGTCCGGATCGGCCCCATCACCACCTCCACCCTGCGCACCTCCCAGTCGCACGTGTAAGGCAGTACAGAGCTGTTCTGCCAAAAATAAATGAATGTTTCCAACAACTCCATTTATTAAACTAGCTAAGAGAAACTTCAGCCCCTTCTTTAAGCAGCTGGAGCTTGTGTGCTGCTTAAACCCTCCACTGTGATGTCTCATGGCCGTCCTCCCTTATTAAAGACCATGCGAGGTCAGTTCTCTGTCCCTCATCTCTATAATGAAGAGGCTCCGTGGCTCGTTGCCTTGGCCAGAAACTTGATTTAGTTTATGTACTGTCACGTCTTCAAAAAGGTTTCAAAGTCCGACAATGACGACGAGCTTGCAGGCATTCAAAACCCTTCGCAGCAGAGCAGACACAACCTCTCGGAGATGCCGTCTGACCACAAACGTGCTTACCTGACAGGGCATGCCTTTTACCCGGGTTGTTTTTTAAAGGAGCAAACTAAATGCTAATTAGTGAATGCCAATGGAAATAAGGTGGCCATCCCACTGGCTGCGGGGCAGAGCACGTGCTCTGAGCAGGAGAAGACCGTGGAGCATCTCAGCAGCTTGTGCAAGCCTCTCGCAAGAGCCAGCGTGCAAAGTGAGTGTGCGATGGTGCACTCACTTCACAGACACCTGGCCTGGCCATGTCCCACCTGATGGGCCTGAATGTGCATCCAATAAATACCCGGGGGGAAGGCAGACCCCTCGCTAGCTGAAGATGCTCACCTGATCTGTGGCCACCAAATCCTCAGAAACCACACTGATAAATAGGGATGAGCACACGAGTGTCCAGCGCTTCCCTCTTCCTTACGTTTGCCTTTCCTGATGTGGGATTTACATGCAGTATGAAACCTGAAGCCTACTTGCAATGAAGCAGGGCTCTGGGTTAGGAGATTCCTCGCTTTTAAAGATCCCCATCTTAGGGGAGGCTTTTTTAGTGTCAGCTGAAACCTCTGTGTTGAGAAGATCGCAGCATGGGTACACGGCTTATATTTTGTCTATAGGCTGTAGGAGATGGGCACATGAAGAAAAACTACTCTAAAGGATAAAAACTACACTCCATGATAAATTATGGGTAGCTCATGTCTTGGTGGAAATATGGATCAGGTGGGATTCCCCAGAGGCTTCACCAGTGCCTGGCATCGGTCAGTATTTTCTTGAACAAGCTGTCTGGTGGGGTTAAATCTGCAAAGACAGACGCCGGCAGCTCTTTGAGAGTCCGGAGCAGCAAGAAGTTGGTAAGTCCAGACGAGGTGACCTACAAGGAACAGTTTAGGAAAAGTGGGGTTTAGGCTGGAGACAGCAAGTGGGGGGTGTAGGAGGGTGTATTGTGTCTCCAACAATAAAGATCCTGGAGCACTGCTAAAGATTTCCAAAAGCTGTAAAATCGCATCACCAGAACCTGTTAGTATAGGTTAGACAAAATGTCATTAAACTAACATGGATGTTGGGTTGTCTGGGGATAGCAGGAGGGTGTAGAAGAGCTCTTTGGGTCTCTTTTATCTGGGGGAAGGCAAACACCATGCTGTTTCCATCACACCCTCTCTCCAAGAGCCTGGGCCAGACTGAAGCTGGCCTGTAACCAGGAGAGTGTCGGTACCCAGCAGAGTCTGCCATCGCACGGTTCATGACCAAACATGCAGCCTGAAGACACAGCCTTGCTCCAAACATCCCCACCAACGTTCCTGGGGAATTTATGCACATTTGCTTGAGTTTTTTTTTGTTTCAAATCCAGTTAAGTTGGGAGTAACTCCACCAAAATAACTTACCCCAGGCTCTAAATGAAGCAAAATCATCCCTTCACGTATCCCCTGAGGGATGCAGGTCAAAGCCCCAGCTACTTCACACTCCAATAATTTCTTAAGAAATCCAAGGTACTTGTGCTGAATTCATACCCATTGACCACACGCTGCTGAGAGGCTTTGGGCACGGCGCTAAATGACGCATCACAGTAAAACAAGTTGTTGCAGGAGATGACGCAGAGGCTGTTGTATCTGAAAGGAGAAGTTCCTGCTGCCCAAGGAAGAGCTGGCCACTGCCCAAGCTGGGAGACTACATTTCACATGGCCTTCAGTCTCTGAAACCTTCCAAAAACCCACAAGTCCCAAGCCCATGTGAAAAACCAGGCATTTGTCCTCTAAAAACCCAACTGCATTCAGTCCTCACTGCTCCTATCTTTTAAATACAAGCCATGCCTCTCCATGTGGTCTGTCTTCTAGGTGCTGAATGCATAACAGCTTCAAGCAGAGATCTGCACATTGTGGTTAATTGACAACTTGTAATTACCACTGCACTTGGAGAAGGCCTGAGGACATAGGTGAAATATTTTCTAAGTACTTACAAAAATTTGCAAGCATATTTCTAAAAGTGATTTAGGTACTTGAAAGCCTAAGTCTCCTGAAAGTCAACAGCCCTCTCAGAAGTGCAAATCCTTTCTACAAATAAAACTGGCACTTCTGAGAACGTTAATTTTTCTTCTTCTGCTAATCAAGCTCATCTCCTGGCTCCGACATTTCCCTGGGCTCGGAACCCAGGTGCGGGCATGCCGGACTGCTGCGGATGGGCTAGAGCATCCTGCAAGGATGGAAGATGCTCTACAGCGCTACAGAGAAGGAGATGGGTGATGCCTGCAATGACGAATGAAGGAGGGTGCAACCTGGAGAGCAACTAAACAGGTCCATGGCACACTCTTCCCATCCAAATGAAAAGTGTTTGCACATTTGGACACGTCTTGGACAACGGCCATGAATGGACTTGACTTTCAGGGAAATTTTGCATTTTATTGGGCTTTGGCAAGATAATCAAGCCAACAGCCTCATTTTCCCTGCTCAAATCCACACATGCTGCAACCCAACATTTTCCACATACAGCCTTGAGTCGTTCCAGGTAATATTTTCACCTCCCCTGTAAGAGGATGTAAAAACCCTTCCAACAGCCCCGCAGCTTCCAGTGCTGCAGAGGCTGCTCGTGGAGGAAGGCCACGTGCGGGTGCCGGGCGGAGGCACTCCCTCTGACGCAGGTTTGCCAGCACTCGTCTCGGAAAGCAAGTTTTCACAGGCACCGGCTGCCACGAAATTCCACGCCCCACCTTCTCAGCAGGGGGGATGGCCGCTGCGCAGCCAGGGTCGGCATTGTAAGGGTGCGGGGAGGGACATTTTGGGGAAGGGTCCCCCCAAGATGGTGATAACCGAGCCAGCATCACCTGCACTGGCCATGGAGCTGCGGTGAATCAGCCACGACCATCAATGCAGCGTCTGTTCTCAACCCATCGGGAGTTTTCTGCTCATTTTTTATTTATTGGGTGAATTTAGCGCGTGCTGAAGTGCTGAGCTGGCAAAACCGGGCAGTCAAGTCCTCTATTGATATCGGCCAAAGAGCAGTTTTGGTGGCACAATGTGGCGCTTGTTCCCCATGGCCAGGCAGCCCCAGGCCCCCTCCGAGCCTCTCCACAACCTTGTCCTTCAGTGCCAGAGTGAAAAGGGTAGCAGGCATCCCAACTGCTGTTGATCTCAAGGAAACCATGGGAATCCAGACATCCTCCCGGATCTGACACAGGTGGCTTTTGGGAGATGCTTGTGGCCATCTGACCTCACCCAGCGAGCATCAGTAACGTACCTTCCACCCAAAACACTTTTTGCTCACAACCACAATAACCCATTTCTGACCATCTGAGGCGTTGGTTTATCTTCCCCCACCTCTCCCCGAAGCTGCAGCAATCCAGGATGCCAGGCAATCCAGGGAGAGAAAGAAAATGAGAAGTTACTAAAGCAAGCACCTGAAAAATCATTTAAAAATACAAATAAGAAACCCTTGGCTACTCGGAACGAGCCACAGGGCTGCCAGCCAACCTCCAGAGCAAAGCCTTTGCGTGGTGGTGACCAAGCTCAGGCTACGTCTCCTTCCTGCAGGGCTCTCGTGATGCTCTGCACCATGCGGGGACCAAGGCTAAAAGCCAGAAAGGCTGTGGGAACTGACTCACCCCTGACATCCATCCTTTTCCGCAGGTTCTTCCCCCCCTTGAGCATGTGTCCCTGCGGGGGACAGGGGCTGGAGGCTGGCAGCCCCGACAGCAAGTGAGCTGGAGAAATCCCTCAGCAACATTTCTTTGTATTACTCTTCCCCTCATAAAATACCCAGCTGTGAGCTTTTCCCTGAAACACGTCCCTACAAACACGGTGGATCTGCTAGAATAAATATTAGCAGGACCATGATCCCTGTGGTGATCACGGCTTTTGCGCAAACACTTTTTTTCCCCACCCTGCCAGGTGATTGCCGCAATTTTCCTGGGGAAGGTGTAACGCTACAAGCTGTCAGCACCACCGGCCCTACCTACCAAGCTGTCATCACCTCCCGTTAGCACACTGGGCTACAGTTGCTTCATAAAGCTGAAAGTAAGCCGGTGCCAGAAGGAAAGGGGGAAGTGGGCAGCGAGCGGTGCTGCTCCGTGCGGGGACGATGCAGCTCTGCCAGCCCTCCCCATCTAGCACCAGCCAGCAAAGTCACCTCCGCTGGGGGCTTCTCTGCCTGGCTCAGGTTTAAATCACTCTTGGAGGCAAACATCTCCTGTAAAATACCTTCAACCTGGGTTGTTATCTGCTGCTTTGGTCGTTTGCATCATGGCAAAGTCCTACCTGGCATTCGTGTCATGAAAAGTGCTCACCCATGCTGCCAAGGAGAACGGCCGGCTGCTTGCAACTAGAAAATGGGTTTCCTTTGGTTTTAAAGCTCTACAGAACTTCATTGTAACAGCTGCTGTTATCCAGGCCAGGCATATACACACACATACATTGCTCTCCCCCACGTTTAAGGCACCCACAATCTTCTCCAACTCCATCCCCAGGCTGGTGCTCCCAAGGTTGTTTTCCCGGTGAGCGGGAAGGGGAGGAAGGGAGATGGGGAGAGAGCTGCACCAGTGTCCTGGTTTCGGCAGGGATAGAGTTAATTTCCTGGGGAAGGTGTAACTGAGGTTAAACCATGACAACCAGGCAGAGCAAGGAGATCTGCTTCAGGGACTGCTCAGCCCTGAGGCTGGAATAACCAACCTCTCTTCTTTATAACCACAAGGAGCATCTCAGGAGCTTTGCCAACAGCCCCGGGCTGCAGCACAGGCGCCGGGGCCGCTCACCGGCCATGCACATTACCGGCTCGGCAGGTGCCCCAGACAGGTCTCACCAGCACCCCACTTGCGGCTGTTTGGCCTCCCCAAAAAGCGGGAGATGTGGCTGTCTCGCCCCAAGCAGCGCTGGCGACCACTGCTGCATGCGGCTCAGCAGCACTGGCTTCCAAGATCAACACTGCCATCGGGGGGGGGGAGACGTGGGTCTTACACCAACCCTGTCCTCCCGCAGAAAGAGCCTCTGAGCAATGAATGAAGTGTCGGGAAAGAAATAACTGAAATACCTGAGGAAGGAAAACACAGGAGGCAGTTATGGGGTATAGGAAATGCAAAAGGAGCTCATGTGCCTGGTGCGGAGCCAGAGCTGGGTTATACGCAGTGGTGCCACGTCAGGGAGCTCAAACTCATCCGCTCTTTTTTTTTTTTTTAGATTTTATCTATGGAGGCATTGAGTAATTTGCAGGCACCCCTGTCCCCTTCGTCAGGCCGACGTGCTGCAGAGCTTGCCTGCAGCAGCATCCCCTGTACAGAGGGGATGGCTCCCCATGCTGCTCCTGGCGGGTACCACGATGCTGCCCTTGTTTTCAGGGTCTGCCTTCTTGGCTCTTCCCCTTCTCATCTGCTAATGAAGAAGAATATTAACATAGCCCCAGTCCTACTTCTGCAATAACAGGCACCAGTGCTTAGATGGTACGTTGGAAGTCTACAGCTTTAGCAGATAATTTTGCTTTTATTCTGTTTGGTGTGAAAAACAGCTTTCACGAGCAGGCATAGAAATATCTATTATCCTACCAAGCTGCTTCACACCACAGTATTAAACAAACAAACCAAAAAAAAGCAAGAAGGAGGCTTTAAGTCATTAATATTAGTGCTGCGTTTGGATCCTGTAGAGTTAATTTGGTATTACTTGCAGTTTTGCTCATCTTTGGAGCTCTCTAGCTGTCCCAACAACAGTGAGGATTTTTAGTGGGTTTTCCCAAATGCAAAAGAAAAAGCTGTTATATAACCCACCGATGGGAACCCCTGTGGTGCTACAGAGCCCCAGGGAGATGCTGGAGAGACGTATCCCAGAAAGCACAGAGAAATACAGCAGGCATGTCTATGCATGGAATCAGAGAGCAGTGATGCTCTCTGGGGCTTGACTGTCCCACCCGTGTACAGCATCCCGCATGGGGGGACTTGGCCCCAGCACAGCCTCCCGGCCCATTCCCATTCATAACAATAACTGGAGGAAATCCTCATTTCCTGCCAAGAACAAATATTTTCACTAACAGACACTGAACCCTTCGCTATGAGCTAGAGAAATCCATTCGCTCAGGTCATTAGGCAGCCCCATGAGCGATTACTGTGTATTTATTTATTTCCAGGTTGTCCATCCCTCCTGTGCCTAGCCTTTTGCAGCCTCCCTGGCTTCTTCTCTGCATCCCAGGAGGCCGGAGGCTGCTCCCTGCCGTGGCAGAGCATCCTTGGAGCACCACAGGGCGCTCATGCCGACACGGTCAGTGCTGCTGAGAGCCTAGCAGAGATGGTGGCATCGGGGCCGGGCTGCTCTCCTGATGACGCTATTGCAACGTGATGGACTTAACTGGAGTGGTTCTGGCATGAGCAATGGTGAGCCTGAACCTGGCTTGTCCCCAGAGCTGGCAAAACTTCAGGGTTTGGAGGGGCTCATCTTTGGGGAAATTCAGAGATGCTGGTATTTTGACTTGTCCCAAGTTAGGACGAAACATCACTAATATGGAATTATTTTATTTTTTTTAAACCACATTTTTTGAGAATCTCAGCCCTATACCATTTTCATATTATTTGCATCATTTTCAGTGCAGAAATAATATTTCTATTCTACTACTGTGGTCTCACTTCATGCCCTAAATTATAAAGCAAGACCTTATAGAAATTAAAACCAAACTTCCTTTAGCAAAACGCTTTCTGCAACTCTCTCAATTCACTGAATCAGCCCATTTCAGTGGAAACCTGCTCCAGCTGAACACTTCCACCTGACTTCTCCTGCTATAATTCACATAGCAGTACCAGCGGATGCCCGGCATTACGTCCCACACCGATCCTGTCACCAGCACAGGGACAGTGTCACCTCATTGACACCACCTCCCTGGCAGTGACATGAAGCCTGTATTTGCACCAGCACTTTGATTAATATATGCCCCAAAGTGCTTGAGACAAATAGGTGACTCCCCATTGGGATGATATCAATGCAGCAGGACACTGTGTCCTCCGCGCCAAGGAGATGCAGAGCAGGACGGACCACAGTGATGAAGAATTGGGATGGCTGCAGGTGTGGAGCATCTCATAGCATCAGCAGCGCTGTTAAAGAAACCACCAGCCGGTAAAGGGATAAAATCATGCCATGGATGACCATAAACCAGAATTTATGGAAAGGCAGCACTGCGGTGTGTAAACCTGGGACATCAAATGTGAGGCAGGAGGTGCAAGGGTGCACTTAATCCCAAACAGTCCCCTGTGCCAGCATCTCACCTCCTGCAACACATAGGGAGCAGGCTTAGCACACAGTGACTAATTTAAGGTGATAATGGTATCCACCCTGTTTTTCCCTAGGCATCAGATTATTGCTGGGTTGGATTAAAAATGCGAGGGGAGTAAGTAATCTGGAGTCATGTATCCATAACTGCTCCTAAGGAATCATTTCCTAAGTGGGTGCTCAATGGCTGGGATTGCTCCCGTCTCATCTTGGCGGGGAAAACCCACCAAGCATCTCCCCAGCCCAGGCACGGCCTCTGGCTCAGTTTTTCCAAGCTCAAGCTGGGACCTGGGGTACCTCCCTCTGGAGACGGGACCTGCGACGAGCAATGGCTCACACGGTGATTTATGGTGCGCAGGCGGCATGCGGCAAGTCACCATCCTCCAAATAACATCCTCAAAGCGCTGAGCAAATACCAATTGATCCCCATGCCTTGAATGTGAGGCAGGCAGCAGCCCCATGATGAAAACAGGCAGAAAACCCAGGGAGCAGGTGATAAAACCACTCAAGCTGGACACGCCAAGTGGAGGGCAGACCCCCCTGTATGATGCATGGGTGCTACCCGGGGCAGCCGAAGCCACCTCCCACCATGGGCACCTGCACCCACTGCCACACCCAGCACTGTGGCCTCCTGAAAATTAAATGCAGACTTGAAGTACACATCACTTTTCTGACACAGTCTCCATTTCAGGCTAATCCCAAGCATCTTTCTCTTGAAAAGAAAACTGAACTGCCCTCCTGGTTTATTTAGTGTCGCTTTCTGAAATGCTTTGGGAGAGTTTTGCAAGGCAAGAGACTCCCAAGTAACTTCTGACCATCACTACTAAAATTTTGCATTGAAAAAATATTTTCTACAAAACCACCAGCTGCCCAGGAGGCCACAGCCATGTTTCCCTGTGCCCAAAGGAGCTGTTCCCACTGCTGCGCTGGCCTTAGCCACAGATCCAAAATCTGCACCCTGCTCCATCCTTCGAATGCCTCCGACATCCTCTGGCAGAAGAAGATGTGATAGATGAAGCACCTTCGAGGGGAGAAAAATCTGACTACTGTCTGCAAATCCTGCCACTGTTGCATTCACCTGAACCGTGGGAGGGAGGAGCAAGCCTGGAAATCTCCTGGAGTGCTGGGGTTTAGGTGTTTTTTTTTTTAAAACAGCGTGAACAACCGCTTTTGGCTGACTCTTTCGAGCATGTCAATTGATTCAAGCATGAATCTCTGTGCTTTATCAAAGACATTCTTTGGGTCCACGTAGCGTATGAGCCTGGGCACTGGAGGGTTAAACAGCATGTGGTGAATCAGATGCGCATCTTCATCTTCGGGATACAATCAGATTTTGTGTGTGTTTGGGACAGACACTGCCAAGCTTTGTTTGTGTTTCCAGCCTTGTCCTCCCATGAGTGAACAAGGGGGCAACACCTGACCACGCGTCCCTGGACCCCATGGCGGGATGGAGCCGGGAGCAGGGGATGGAGCCAGGAGCAGGGGGCGGCAGTGCATGGTCCTCGGTACCACAGGGCCCTTGGGCACTTGGACCCCCCTTGTCCAGGTGAGGGATGATGCCGGAGGAGCCCATCCACACGCACAAGTCCCGACCCACGCTGGAAAAGTGATTTCATGGCAGAAACTCCCACGTCCCTGGGCACAGCCCATTTCTGCTTCCACAGCTGAATTTATTTTCAGCCCATTGTGTTTGGTGAGTCACAGATTTATAACTGGGGTAGATGGGACTGTTGTGACTGTAAAATCAAAACAATGGATGTCATTGCATTACACGTTATTGCTATTAAAAGCTCTGTCGGGTAACTAAAATAGAGCCTGCTACAATAAATTACCTCCTACACGCATCCTCTGACTATACCGAAGTACCTTGCCTGAAATGGTCACTCCAGAGCTGCACCAACAAATCAGCCTTTTATAGGGAGATGGATCTTTTTTGCATGCTACTTCTGGCAGCGATATGACCCGGTACCTAAGAGCAAGGTTTTATTGCTGTGGGTAGCACCCAAATTACATCCCACCCGAGCTGGCACGGCCTCAGGAGCTTATGGACAGGGGTAGGTGAAAAAATGCATTGCCTTCATTTTTCCATTTGGGAAACTGAGGCAGGGAAACTCTGCTTGAAGGACATTTGCAGAGGAGGCAGGAACTGAGCTGAGGCATATGAGTTCCAGTCCAGTGCCTTAATTTCAAAAGCATCCATTCCTCTTAACGTATTGCCCTCTATACATTAAAAGTATATGCACTTGGACCTGATAAAACTCTTAAGATCAGACCAATCTATGATGCCCAACAAAAGCTTTTATTTTTAGCGCAGCTTAGGGAAAAACTGATGCAAAACATCTCTGAAAGCAACGGAAATATTTCAGGGTGAAGTTCCTCGCAGCATACGAGCATCCTCCCTGGCGTCGCAGGCAGGAGGATGTCAGCAATGTGGGCTTGCGCCAGTGGGCAACTTCAATGAGTGCCACTTGGTCTACGCTGCCTCGGTGGACACGAGGTAGCCGAGACGAGGTTTGCTATACTTCAACGAATACGGAGAATTGTTTGTCAAAGGAAAAGGGAGGGAAAAAAAACCCTTAACAGTTCATGCCAGGAGTAAACATCATTATAAGCCTAATTTCCAATATTGACTTGAATTTTTTTCAACCACTTGTGTTTTTAAATAAAAAAATACCAGGGCAATGAATAACGATGGCAGCCAAAGTTAAAACCAGCCGGCCTCCAAGGTCCTCTGCACCCTCCGAACCGAGTCATTTTCTTTTCATCCTGAACCGAAGGCTTTTTCCCACCAAGCCACAAATTGACCTTTGCAGGCTCTCATTTGTGTTTATTTAAAAAACACTGGGGCTTGGAAGCTGGAATCTGTCTCAGAAGTTACATCAATAGCAAACTATTTCCTGGGATACGTCTGGAATTTAAAACCTCCAGTTTTTCACCTGTCACTACCTTTTGGCAATATTTGCCACTGGCTCGAGTGGGTGCTGATGCCAACCGAGATCGGTGCCGCCCCTCCCACCCCCACCAGCAAGCCTGAAAACTGCCGAAATTTAAACAGAAAATCTTCTTATGTGAAAATGTAGAGAATTTTACCCTTCAAGGAAAGAGCTGGGTGGTCGGAGAGGAGAGGTCACTTCTCCCATCCTGCAGTTTGAAACTCCTCCCCACTCAGCATCAAGACCAGCCTGAAACATTTCCAAGCTTGTGGGCTGTTTACTTCAGCTTTGGGAGTGTACGAGCTCCTTCGTGCATGGGTCCTCATGGAAACTGCCATTATTCCTTAGTTTGGAGGGGACAACAAGGCAGGGGACAGCCTGGCTCCCAACCATCAAGCGCATTACACACCCCACTCCTCTGGATCTCCAGCCTAGGCTGAAGCTGATTTTAATCCTGAAAAACACAAGAACCACCCATCCACATTTCAAAAGGACGCTCTTGTGATACCTGGTGCAGATGACTCCATACTGCGAAGGCACATGTTCCTCGGAGGACGGTGAAGTCACCCCATGAATGGCACTCTCTGTCTACAGCAGCCAGCACACAACGTAAATAGTCCCGTTGTACCCGGCTCCAACATCTCAGCACCCTTCCCATAACAGGCGTCTTTCAGGCACAAAGTCTTCTCTATAGCTCTTCCTTATCACGCACACCCAGTGCTTCATCCTCACCACCTTCTAAGCTGGTGTCCACTGCTGCCAGTACCCTCTCAGTACCTTCACAGCCCACCTGCAGGGCAGATAGCTATTTATGGTGAATTCATAACCATGGGAAGCTCTCCATAACCACGAGGAGATGTAAGGGCATATTGTATTTTAATGGCCTTATTTGATTTATAGCAACTACTCTCTGTCCTATATGCTATACGCTATACTACATAATAAGGAACTTCATGGAGGAGGAGAAGTAGTTTGCTAGCTGTTTGGGACTCCTCAGTGTTCACGAGTACAACTCTTGCAGCAAAGTAAATGGATGTTAGAGAAAACTCAGGAGGAGAAGACATCAGTAGTACAGTATTTGTTACGAGAGACGTAGCTCTTCAAACTGCAAATGCTTTGAAGGTTCACAGAGAAGACAAAATCTTGTGGAGCCATCAGAAATGGGGCACAGGTGACAACCCCAGGTCTTCATTTATTACCAGTGCACAGACCATAGCAGTGCACTTACAGCTGGCAGGAACCAGTATCTCACATCACGTCTGACAATTATTGCCAACGGTGCTACGGCTTACATGCCACAAAGACATTTGTGCCTTTCTTTCCATGGCAAGTTGTATTTCCAAACACTACAAGACCATCCTCCATTTCCAGCCAGGGCTGCCCCTGCTTGGAGTTGCACGCTGCAGGGAACAGGGCTGGGGTTGAAGAAATATATATATACATATATACACACGCACATATATATATAAAATTTTTTTCATAGATATATGTAAATGATTCACTTAAACATCTGTAAAAAGGATAGCTGCATTTGGAAATGTGTTAACACAAATTAAAATCTCTCAGTAACAGCCATATCAAAATTTTATAAGGCAGGAAACAGAATGCGCAAGAGATAGCGAGGGCTCGTTTTGCCATTGCTGGGGATGACTCCAAATTCTCATTCAGGGCGGCCATCGTTGGTGTGACAGACATGTTACGTCTCCCTTGCAGCTCCCCAGAGCCTGTGTGAAGGAAAGCAATCTGCTCAGCCAGCACACACACGCCAACATCAGGGTTGGCCCATGGCTCGGCTTCCCGTAGATGACACAGACAAGCCACCAAACCCAGCGTTCATACTTCCACAAAGCGTTTTGGCACACAGCACCCCAAATCCTCCAGGAAATGTCGACACAGAGACGTCGGGAAGCGGCGGATCCGGAGGTGGGAGATAGCTGGCAAGTCCCCAGGTCACCAGCACAGCAAGGCACCCTTTGGAGCAGAATTGCACCAGACCATGGGAGAGGAAAACTATGGAGGTGTCTCTCCACCACACAGCATCTCTGGCAGACTCTGTTTTTTTTTAGAAAATCCATTTTTCTCACCTAATATGCCCAGCCAGCTTCTCCTAATGCCTTGCAAAGAATGAAACCACCCGTTCTTGCTGAAATCAACCCAGCCAGGAAGACAGCCAGGGTCCAAGCCACCTCCTGCCACCTTTGCAATGTTGCTCATCTCCCATATTTTTTAGGTGCACCCGCATCAGAAAAAGAAAACCAGCTCTTTGAGAAACCTCCCAATTCATGGAAAACTCTGATCCCGACCATTTCTGATCACAGCCCGTGGGTACAGACACTGTCCCCGGAGCTGCGAGACCGAGAGCACTGCTCCTAGGTAGGAGAGCACGCTGCCGTGAGATTAATTAACATGCTGTCAGAACAACTGCCAGGATTTCAGAGGTTGGATGTTGTCCTCCTTGGGCTTGTGCTTCACGTGGCAAGGGGGAATAAAAGCTGAAGTTGGAAAGCAAGCCCAAGCCCTGCACCAAAATGAGAGGATGGTTGATGTCCTCATTTTAAGGGGCACAAGGGTGGTCACAGAAGCCAGGCAGCTTCCCTGGTACCCAAACCCTCCTTGCTTGAGGTGAAGAACAGAGACCTGCCTCTGGACACTGGGGATAATTAAATGACACATCATTGTCACCCACTCGCCTGAGTGTGTCCTGCTGGGTTTATACCCAGTTTGAAGGCAAAGGGGCACAAAGCATAGCATTGGTGTGCATTTAAAAAGAGCAGAAGGATTTTCACAGTGCTGTGGCTTTTAAAAATTGTTGCTATTTCAACAACTGTGCTCACGGTTTAGTTTCTGCCTGAAGTTGAAGCCTCTCTGCTTTGGTGCCGTATAAGTAAATAAGAAGGGGAGCGATGTGGGCTCACCGCCCCTCTCTGTGCTATGGGAATAGCAGAGCGAGGAGACAAACGCAGGATTTTGAGGAACTAAAGGCAATGTTTTCCCAAGTATTTTCCCTCCCAGAAGAACTTTAACATTTAGGTCTCTTTCTTAATTAGCCCAGTTATGTGGCCATGTAATTGCTTCCAGGAGCGGCTCCCTCCCCTCCTGCCTGGCCTAAATATCCTTCCTGGTATAAAGAAAACATTTCTTTCAGGTCAAATTATTTTTATTTTGATTATGGTACAGGGTTTCAGGCCTATAAGCACATGTGGTCACCAGCATAAGCAAAAAATTAACCGATCTGCTGCCAGAGCCAGATGCTGATCTGGCACCCAGCACCCCGGGCTCGGTTCCCAGCTCTGCCATTAGTGCACAGGGACTCACAGCGTGCCCCGTGCCTCAGTTTCCCCATCTGTAAAGTAAATGCTTTGAGGTCTACTGGAAAGCCCAGTTTGGACACTTTGGCCTTCCTTTGCTTTGAATCACAAAGACCATTGCACACAAGCCATTTGTACCCCGTACAAAGCCAGACTAGAGGACACGTGCAGCCATGCGGACACCTTGCCATTACTTCAGCTCTTCATCCGAAAGCACCTACTTTCCAGTCTCTTTCCTAGAGAGGGTCTAAAAGCAGCCTGAGGGAATACCCAAACCTGCAGGGTTTTCTCGAGCATGCTTATTCCCCATCTCCCACTGCTCATGAGGAATTAGCTGGTTTTCACAGCGTTCCCGTCCCAGGGAGGGCTCTGACCATGCCCCACGCCCCGAAAGCCCGCCCCACCAAAGGCAAGAATGCTCACCGTAACTTGCCTAATCCTGCTCATCCCTCTGTGCCAGTCCTCCCACGCGGAGAGCAGTCTGCCAGCACTGCTTTTCATAACTGAATAGCTACGAAAACCTTGGCCCTTGCACGGCTCCCAGCTCTGCTTTCTTCCCACTCTGCTACAGCCCTGCTGTCCAAAACCCAGCAGCACATCCCTGCCTCGGGGATCCACCCGCTGCCATGGGCACCCGAACCCAGCTGGGTTTCCTCCCTGGAAACTGGGGATGCTCCACGGGACGTGCCTTGGGCTGGATCCCAGTTGCAGAGTTCCTTGGTGACAGTGTTGTTGGTTGTTGGTGCTAGCAACCGCCGGGCGTTTGGCAGTGGCCCTGGCCACCCAGCCTGGACCAACAGGCGAGGAGGGGATGGGAGGGGGGGTGCCCATCACTCTCACTGCCACCAGCACGGGGGGAGATGCTGCACCCAGAGAATCCCCTCCTCGTTCCTACAGTGCCCATGCCTCACAGCACAGGGCTTCAGGACCCTTTCTTTATCATACCGGTTCTTGCAGAGCATGAACCACCCCAACAACTATTTTTGTCTAATCTCATGCTTGAGGGTAGCTGAGTAACACAGGGTGCTCAGGCGTCACTGTCTCGCTTTGGGGGATTTTTTGATGGGGAGGACAGTAGCCAGAGAAAACACAACTATTCCTCAAGCTGCAGGTTTTCCAGGAACATGGACTGAGCTGCTTTCGGACATATGAGTGATTAGCTTTTTGTCATCCTTGGGTCACTTGCCTGTGCCAAAGCCATGGCTATCCAAATTATAAATGTGCACCTGGGCTTAGCATCCACTGGAGGGAAAGGGAAGCTCCCGCTGACCCCCTGGGATCTCCCTGGCCGAGCCCTCTGTTTCCCAGCTGACAAACTTTCCCCCTTGGTCTGACGCAATGGAGAAGCTATCTTTGCCCCATGGCATCCTTGGAGGGTAAGGAAGGTCAGTGCTGTGCCAGGAGCACCGGTGCCACTGCCAGGCTTCAGCGCCCTGCGGGCAGAGCCAGCAGCTCGTGGCTGCCCCAAGGATCCCACCTGGTGAAATATTTTGGTCAGATTTGCCATCTGATACAGTTGAGTTTTGCAAAGCTTATTGGATAGGCTTAGCCTAACTGCTGAAGCGCTCAGTTGGTCCGGCTGGGATAATTAAATTAGTTAACTCTGCAGTTGTAAGCCAGCAATTTCAGGCACATCTACTGCAAAGGAAACGCATGTGTCTGTCTCACATCTCTGGGTGAAGATGTCCATCCATGTCCTACAAGAGCCTCACCGGAGCCTTGAGGGAGCAGCTGAAGGACAGAGATGCTGGAAAACACTGATCCAGCCCAGCTGTGAGCTCTGCTTCAAGCCTCAAGGTCCCGCTGTCTCCTCGTCGTGTCCCCTGTCCCACACGGGGCCGGAATGCAAGGCTGGGGAGGGACTGAGGAGGGAGTCGAGGACTGCACTGTGTGCAGCCCCCCTCGCCCACCACTGTGGCTCTGCACCACCCGTCAGACCTTTTCCTCCCGAAAGGTGGAAACCAGAGCCTGGACACTCTCCTCCTTCCCTATCCATCGCATGAACCTTATACATCAGCACAAAAAGCATCTGCAGGCACCCTTCCCGGAGGCGGTGACCTCCTGCAGAGACCCCAGGCAGCACCAGGAGTGCTGTGTGGAGAGGAGGGTCTGCACCTCTCTCCTGCCTAACAGCTACTGCCACACAGCCCACAGCCCTTCTGAAATTCGATTACATCTGCTCCGGTGACACGCTACTGCTTTTAGCATCCTGGCTATTTTGTAACTGCGAGCACTTGTTTGTGCCATCCCCACTTCTCAGCCCATTTCTGTTTACTGCTTCTCTTCCACGTTTCCGCTGACGGCTGAAAATCGTGAAGCTCACTTCAGATTAACCTGGTGAGAGGATTTAAGAATGGCTTGCAAATGGTTAGGGATTTGGGGAAGGGATGACACCCCGAGGCTGCCAGGGGGGACAGAAAGCAAGACCCCCTTCTGAGTGCATGGTCTGTGGGAGCCAGTGGCCCAGCTCCCAGTGGTCCAGAGAGGTCTCCAGGCAGGATCCAAGCCTTCTGTGCTCCCCAAGTATGCTCAAGAAGGGCAACCTGCCGGGCCTTGCTGTACCTTCATTCTTCTGAACCTGGGTCTTAGGCAGGTTTGTGTCAGTCCTTCTTTACTCATGTATTAGCCCCTAATACACAGGTCTGACACACAAGTCTGACAGCCAGATGCTGAGATCTGTTAGATCCTTTAGCCGCATCCTCCGCCTGTGCTGGGGGCACCCCTGTACCCCACAGGGTCCCTGCCGTGGGGATGTGGGATGGAGAGCCGTCCAACGCAGGAGCCAATGTGGGGACTCGGCTGTCAGGGTTGCTCTTGTTTAGACTGTTTTGCTGGGGCCAAGACCAACCCAAAGAGGTGGGTTAAGAGGTGCAGGATGCGATCCTAACCTGCGATTCTGTTCCTCAGAGAAGGGACTGAACCAAGTGCACAGGCATGCTGTGCCTGCGAAGCCTCATGCAGACCTCAGCAGGGACCTGGAAGGGCTGGAGATGAGCTACAGCTGGTACTAAACCCCCGATGGGCACCAAGGGAGCCAGGAAGGAGCATCTGTGGGCTCACCAGGCTGGAAGACCAGCTACAAAAAGAGGCTTTCCAGGCCCCAGCGCAAGTCTTTTATTCCCCAAAGTCTGCAGAGCGGAGCACTCACAGCAAAATCAGCTGGACGTGATGCCCCATCTGCTCGGAGCTGCACTGGGGCTGCATCCCCACCAGTGGGATCCGTTTGAGGGTCTGCCCTACCTGCCACACTGCCTCCATGCCCTTCGTTTGCAAAGGCTGGCAATTAAAGAGCAGAAAATCACAAGGAGCCTTTGGAAAAAAAGGAAAAAAAAGGCTTCACTGGCATTTCATTCATTTCATTGGCATAAACTCATTAATTCTTTTAATGAGGGATCAAAGCCTCAGAGCTTGCCACAGCTGCGGCCATGGGAAGATCGATCCCTGCTCCTCCATGCTCTCCTTTGGTGCCCCTGCAAGCTGGCCCAGCGTGAAGCGATGAGCAAAGAAGAGCAGATGACTTCTGCTCTGCCCTCCCAGAACCACTGAAATGCTCACCTTACCATGGTGCAAGCACCGCTCGGAGACGGTAACCATGGCACAGGCTCTCAGAATAGCCAGGTGAATAAAAATAGTCCCGTCCCTTTGATCTCTTCCCTTTGTTCAGCTGTGAGCACTCCAGCAGATGCAGCTGGGGCACACGTGCATCATACCGAGGCTTTGCAACTCATTCAATGTTTTGGTCTCATCCCAAAAGGTCTTGATGATCACCTCCACCTCCTCCCGAGGTACTGAGCAGCTTGTCTGGAGGGATATGATTGGCACGTTCAGCCTTGCAAGACCAAACCACTGGTCACGGCAAGCAGACACCCCAGTGGGCAACTGAACCAAGATACTCGCTGGCACGTGCACAACCGGCTCCGCGCGCACAGATATTGCATTGGATTTTGTTACCTGTGCACCCACACAACCACACATGCTACTAACATGTCTCCATGCCAAATTGCCCCGATGCAACAAAACCCAGTGATACGCAAACATGACCCTTTGCACGGCTCCTCATCAACCTTTGCACACATGCCTCTGTGTGTATGCAAAGCCCCACGTGAAGTACAAATGCAAGTTACGCTTTACATTTCCAAATACAGCCCCAGAAAATGCCGTCGGAGGAAATGTGGATGAGGAAGATTTCCCTGGCCACTGCTGGGCACGCAGAAAGAGGAGCAGCCCATTTCCCAGCCCCGGCATCTGCGCTTGGGGCTGCATCCTTCCCCCTTTTTCCCTGGCCGCTCTGCACCATGGGCACCAGCAAATGCACCTGGTTGACCCATTTCCACAGCCGTGGACCTTCTCTCACGCCAGCGGGTTAGTAACAGAGACTCGAGGAAACCTGCAGTCATCAGCATGCGGTGGCAAAGGCAGTTTTAACATGCTGGTTTTAAAGTGAGGAGCTGCCTGGGAACAAGTGGTGAAGCCACTTTCTGAGCAAGCTGGAGGGACGTGGCCATTGCTTCGCATTGCTCCCCGCATGTCTGACACCAATCTGGGGACAGTCACCTTTGCCCCCTCCCCGCGGCGGCAGCTCATGGGGCTCCGTGCCTGTGGGCTCCAGGCAGGGGCAGGAAGGCAGGCAGTGAAGGGGCAGCCTCACCCTCCCCACCACCGGTTTTGAGGCAGTTTGGGTCTTTTGCAGGCTTTGGTTTGCCAGGAACTCCCGCATGGGCTTACGGGACATCCTGCACTGCACATACGGGTGAAGCAACGAGTGGCTGCTTCTACAGAGAGAATTAGGAGGGGACAATTGTGCTATTCCAACCTGCAGCTAGTAAAATATAATAACATGTGTAAGTTGTTTTTACTGCCCGTCCAGCTTATTAGTTAATAAAATAAGCTTAGCATATTAAACGTTGCTGGCGTGGTTTATCAAAAGACGAGAGCAACCCTCGTGTTTTTCCCCTGCTATCACCCAAATATGTGATTCCCTCACCCATTTTATCCTCTAAGCTCCTCTGGAGGAGGAGAAGTCCATCTCTTCCTCCAGCACCGCTGCACTCCTTCAAACACCCTCTGCACTGCCAGGCATGAAACGCCATAAAACATCGTGTTCTTGTAAGAGGGGAAAATGCACATAGAGCGTTGGATGTCACCTCACTGGGGAACAGCAAGGGGAGAAACACCATGGCTGTTTCTCCACACCACCCGATGAATTCCTGCCAGCAGTTTCCCTGCGAACAAGAGGATGCCTTGCATCAAGCGGGCTTTGCTGGCTGCGGCTGTACAAAGAAAATCAGGGCAGATGCTCCCAACACGGTTGCCTCTGGGATGAAGCACAGCAGCACTGTACAGAAGGTGACCACATCGAACCGAAACGACGGGGGAAGCTTTCTGGCTGGCAGAAGGTGACAGCCCGCCCTGGGAAGCAGCCAGGGCAAACCCCCTGCTCCCACAGCAGGAGCCCTGGGGTCTTCAGACCCGCCGCTATCTCCATCCCACACAGAGCTGGTGTTGTCATTGACTTTACAACTATAAATTATTGATGTGGGAAATGTCAAATCATAAAACAGCAGAAAAAGAAATCTTATGAGCGTGAAATGGAAATGCTGCTCCCACTGTCCTTCGATGCAGCCTCTCGCTTTGGCTCTCACTTGGTCCAGTCACTTGGTCTTGCAGGGAGAGGACCCAGGAGCAAAATCCTCCCCGATTCGCACTTCAGATCTGTTATCTGGCTTTGCACGGCAGATTGAAGAGGGAGGTTGTGCTCTGTGTTTGCAACTGAAAATGAAACGTGATAACATCTCCAGAGTGGAAAATTACAGAGGCTAACAGTAAGTAAAGCCCGTAGCAGTATGAATTCGGCTCCTGACGGAGCCAGGGCTAGGTGCCTTGGGGTGCTGCCTTCACCTCCTCACAGCAGACTCAGGGCTCCTCTCTCCTGAACTCAAAAATGTGGGGTTTAACGTATTCCTGCTTGAAACACATGCCAGGAGCAAACAACGACACAGTGGACTCAGTGTGGAAAAATCAGTGCAGAACAGAAATGCAGGGATTTATTAAAGAAATCCATTTGCAGGGGAACGGGTTTCCTGCTTGGACAGAAGGTTGTGCTTCCCCATAACATCCGTGTTACTCTGCACACCACAGACCCACCTCAGGAGGATGCTAAAGGATTTTTAGCAAAGCAGAGAACGGCATCACCTCACTGCTAAGCCCTGTCTGCAGGGCCCTCGCAGGGACAGCACCATCGCCTCTTACCTGGGTCATCTTGGCGAGGTCCAGTGAGGGCCGTTGCTCCTGAACCTCCTCTGGTCTCCGTCGCTTGACCCCGACCTTTTTGTCGTTCAGGACACAGGGCTGTGAACGGCTTCGGGAGAGCCCACCAGCCCGTCGCTCCAGCTCCGGCGTGGAGGCAGGCGTGCTGCTTGCTGAGGGTGAGCAGTACTCCGAGGAGGAGAAGCGGTCGTGTGAGCAGGAGAGAGACCTCTGCATGTCCACCCGGTCTCCTCCGTGCCCACCAGTAGCCGATTTCCTTAGCTGGCATCCCAGCCGGCTGCTGAGGGCAGGATGCTCACAGGAGAGTGGGTTGGACCGCGAGGGCAGGCTGAAGCTTGAGCTCCTCTGCATGGTGGCAAAGCCATTGGAGTAGCGTTGCACGCTCCCCCCGCTGTAACACCGCCGTTTCTCGACCGGGGTCCAAACCTTCGAGCCTAAGGGTCTCCACAAGGTCCCGCAGCTCGACATTTCATCCGAAAATGAGAGCGAGCGACACTGGCGCTTGCTGGGGGGGGCTGAGGGGTTGCCGTGGGGGTCGCTGAGGCTGAGGTCTTTGATCAGGTTGGTGACGGAGCAGGTGCTGGCCGTCTCCCTCGGCCAGCGCGAGCCCTCCTTGCCCTTGTCCGACAAGCAGTCCCAGATGCTGGCGCCCGGCTGCTCGAGCTGAAGTGGACATTTCCTGCTGAGATCTCTCCATCTGTCATTTTCTGGTTCAGAAAGGAGAAAAAAACCACACACGCACAGGCATTAGTGTTAATTAATTCTGCAATTCACTTTCTACATCCATAAACAAAAAGAGTAGCATATGGGACATTTTCCAGTACAAATTAATTAACTCTTGGAATATGGTTTTCCGAACTGCCAGCAGAGTGGTTGCTGCGGTGTAGATGGAGAGAGAGAGAGACAAAGTGATAATCACAGCAGGAGCAAAACTGCTAGAAGAAGATAAAAACATGCCTTTGAATATCCAGATTGCACTAGCTAAGGGAAATTCAGCAATATAAAATGGTATGGCCATTGCCTTATCTCCGTGCTAAATCATGTCTCAGACGCGTGTGGTTTGTCCTGGGCTCCACAATCAATAATTGCCTGAGACATTCACAAAAACTGGAAGTGAAGAGCACAAAGCTGTAGCACCGCTGGGGCGAGATGGACCTCGGGGGACAAAACACCAGAAAGGAGATGAGATAGCAGTTGGGATGGTCCTAACAGAACGGGGAGTGCCCCCCCCCGGCCTGTCGGAGCACAGAAATCCCAACAAGGTCATCAGAGTCTACAGGAAACCAAAAGCCATCCCGACACCCATCGGGCTGTCCTGCTCTCAGCTGTTGCTAAAACAGCATTGCTCCAATTAAACTAACTTATCCCCACTAAGGCTTTGAGCATCTATTCCAAGCCGACCCAAAGATACTGTGTCTAACAAAAGTCAGTGCACATAATAAGCTCTAAGATGGCTGATGCTATAATAGATGGACGATAAACCTCCAGCAGTTCTTTGCAAGATGCTGTTCTTAGGTCCCTGTTGGGAGGCTCATCGGCCACCTCCCCTCCGTCCCCCAAATCTGGGGCCACCTGGGTGCTCTGGCCCAGGTGCCCACCTGCCTGGCTACCCACACAGAGCAGGAAAGTGCTACGGGAACCGGGTACCCACACCCTCCTACCCTTCTGCGGCAACCTGGGCTTAGCATCTCTTTGGGGTTGCCTTGAAAATCCCAGTCGTACCTAGCACAGCCAATTGCTTGCATTTCTGTAACAAACTAACGCTGAAGCATTTATTTAAAGGACCAAATCGCTTAATAGGTTCACTTTTTTTTTTTTAAACACACTTTTTTAACATTTTCTCCCTCTCTCTTTCATTCAGCTTGTTTACACAGGAATTTGTTCCTCCTGCAAATTTGGCTTGCATTAACAGTCTTCCAATGCAGCACAGCAAAAGACAGTGGTGACCTGTTGCATGGTTTCGGGGTTGGCATAAAGATACTCCTTTTATCAGATGGGTTTTGCAGTGCCTGGGTAAAGCTCCGAGAAACCTGCACCTCCAGAGGCCACGGGCTGAAATGTATATGGCTACGGGCAGCTCCACATAGGAAGACTGCAAACCTGGCTACAGCTATATTCAGAAATGCCACTAATGACTGTGTCAAAAGAGAGGATTGAGGGTGATGATCTCATTCCCGCACACGGTCCTGCTCACAATAAAAGAAGAAAGCAAAGTATCATCAAGGTCTGGCTTCCCAGTGCAGGCTGCACAGACGAATGGGACTCTCTGCAGATATACTGTTGACGCTCAACAGGAAAACCATGGTAGGACAACCCCATCAGCTGCCGCAATGGAAAAAAGTAATCATCCAACAGACCTTCTCTGGTGACTGTTTTTGTTGTCAGCTGCTGAAAACAGAGGCAAACCATGCTAGCTAACCGTCGCTGCGAAGTTTCATATGATCGTATCTAAATCGTGCAATATTTTTTAGGGGTTTGGGGGTTTTTCCACTCAGGCAACTGAAGGACGAATTAAGAGCCGTACACCAGCCCACAGCTGTAGGTGCCAGCCTGATAGGGAAGATGCAATGGTGCAGAACACTTCCGACCAGGGCTCGGTTTCAAGTCAGGAGATCAGATTTGGGGCCCCTTACACCACTCTTGGCCAGTTTTCCCATTTCTCCCTGCATCCAGCTGCTGCTGTAACAGCTCCAGCCACAAACAGCCTGGCTCTGCCCTCAATAACCACAAGACATTTTATCTGTCGCTGTCCTCATTTTAATAAACACAATGAAAAGTGAGAAATCTGCACTAAACAATTACATCTACACTTAGATCTTTATTATTTTCCCCTCCTTATTATACTGCCAGCAGAGAGATTTCTTGGGTCAGGTCAGCAGACAAAAGAAACAGAAATAGAAGCTGATTTTTCATGGCAAGCTGCCATGATCCTCCGGTCGGAGACGTCACGTTGTACAAAAGGCCTTGGCGAGGAGGATACGGGACACCTTCCTCTTTCACCCCTGCTTCGGCACAAACAGCTATAAATCTTCCAAACCTTGCAAAGAGACCAGTAATCGCACCGTTATCCCCAGCACCAGCTTGGGGTTATTTGTTTTTCCCCTTGCACCGTGGGAGCTGTATTTTTGGCAGGGCAGAGGGGTTGTATAGGGCACCCCAGGAGGAGACCCTGGCACAGCATGGCCCCCCCAAGCCCCTGAGCACCACTGACTGGTCCCAAACTACCAGATAACCCAGAAAATGTTTTTCAGTGCAAACAGAAAACTGTTTGCCCCAAAACAAATTGAAAATGGGGTAATCGAAGGGCTGAGGGTGTAATTAAAGGACTCAGGAAAGCCTTATTGAGAAAAAGCGGCTGGTTTTCTGTTCAATTTTTTAAGACTAAGATTCACATCCTGAGCACGCTGATAACGATAACTGCAGTGGAGCCATTAATACTGCTGCAGTTAAGCATGTATTAATTTTCTTACATTACAAACGTCAACTCGGTTTACCCTGAGGCAGTAATTTGTTCCAGGATAAAACCCAACATGAGAACCCGTCGGTTTGTAAGTGAGCTGCTTCACTGGAAAACTCTCCTTTGCCTATTGGAAAAATGATAGGAGAACATTTACAACCAGAGCATGCTGTAAGTGTGGCACAAGGGGCTCTTCCCCCGGTTAAACAGGTCCTTCTTGGCTGTTAGTGTCTTTGGATGAAATAGCATCTTACTTCTGGATTTTAACTTAAAACTGCAAAAATAAGCACTTCAAGTCACTTAATGAGCATGTCCAGCAAATTTCTTTCGAGGCGTTTTGATCTGCAAATCTGTATTTCCAGGGTGAGGCAACACAAAGTGAATTTTCTGGCATCTCTTTGGTTGTGAAATAGCTTTCCAGCTCCCAAGACACAGAGGGGTGTTATCGGCAGCCTGGGGAGGACTGAATTTCTCATCCTGCCCGCTCTGGCCGCTGCAGCAGGAGCCTGAGCCCTCTTGCAAACCATGCACGAAGCAGCAAGAAATTCAGACTGGCGCAAAGCAGCATTAAATTCAGGTTACAGCTGCAATGTCCCAGGCTGCCCAGCTGCAGGGGGACCCAAACCCAAACTGTTTCTGCTTTCCAAAGCAAGGCTGAGTTAGCTTGATTCAGCCCCAGAGAGAGCAACCTGAGCCCCGGCTCCCGCATCATCCCCCAGCCTGTATGCCTTCCCACCGCCCTGCCAGGCCTCCGGGACAGTTTGGTGGCAGAGCCATTGACCCCGGGGTGGTGGGGAGCAGCCCTGCCAGGGATGCTCTGGGAGGGAGATGTTGGGTGTCAAACTGCCAGAGCACTTGGGGTGTGGGTGAATAGCGGCTGTTGCTGTAAGCCGCAGCATCTGCTCTCTGCGCAAGGCTAGTGCCCTGCCAGCACGTGCCAGCAGGACTCGCCAGGCTGGGCAAGCGGCAACAAGCCCCAGCAAGACCTGGCACATTCTGGGCTCTGGCTGCCGGGTGATCCTCACCTGGTTTATTTTCCCCCTCTCCTATTTTCAGAGACAAGCCAGAAGTCACCTGCGTGCGAGCACGGCCCAACCCGTCCTGGGACCATCGATAGCATGCTCAAAACACTATCGGCACCACTATCTATTCCTAAATTTCCTTTCAGGCAAAACTGAGACATTCACTTTCAAGAGTGAACATGAACCCTTACAGTGTCCATCCTGTGCAACCTTCACCACATTAAACAAGCCCAGTGGTCCGGGGCATGAGGCACTCATGAGCTGAAGTCACGTCCCAAAATCAAGGAGAGGGGTGTTGTCCTCCAAAACGTCCCTGAGGGCTTTGCACAGCCCCATGGAGAATGGGATCCACCCTCAGAGCATTGCAGCCAGGTTTCCAAATGCTGAGCTCCAGGTTTTGCAGGAGCAGTGCACAGACATGCCAGGCACCTTCCTGCTTTGGGATGGTCGCAGGCTTTTTAAACGACTGCTGTGCTCCTCTGGTGACACAAACTAAATTTTAATGACCACGTTCATAACCACAGAGAAGGGTGTAAAACCAAAACGCTGACACAACTTTAACTACAGCGACACAAATGTGCTGCTATAATATTTTTACAGTTCCTTTTTATACATAATGCATGATCCTTCTGCTCAAGTTTCCTCTACGTTCTTTTCCCGTGAAAAAATTTACATTAATACATAATTTATTATGGCAACTTGTAAAGCAATTATGGGTTTCAATCAATTTTTCTTCTCCTTTTTGGCAGATAAATTCTGTTTGGATCTTAACCCAAACATTTCTCTTCACACGGGTGTGCATCCAATTCCCTTTTTCCCATGTTGTTCAAGTCAATTTCAGTCTCCCAGCCTCCGTGCACGGGGGAAAAGGCAGCCTGCGTTTTCCACTGCCCCCTGTTTATGTTTGAGAGACGATTACTAAATGTGGAACAAATTTAATGGTTGTAATTAGCCGATGGCAGTGCCATAGAGCCTTCCCATTGCAGGAATAAGATTAAAATACGATGCGCGGAGCTGTGCTTCAATGGGAAATGAAAACAACAGCCCCTAAATCTACTGCTGGAGAATAAACACACCAGTGGGCTGCGGGCTCCTCGTGCCAGCCTGCACGGGGGAGGGACATTCCCCACCTCGATGGCAAAACGTGCCCTGCTCTTCAACACAATCCTCTGGCGACTTCTCCCCGCTCCAGCTACGCCTTGTTGGCTTTCCCTGCACGTCTTTCTCTCTTTGTGGATTGACTGTGCTTGAACATGCACCAAGATGCTGTTCTACGCTGCTGGCTTTCCAAAAAAACCCTGAAATCCCAGGAAATCCCGGTTCAGAAACAGGAGGCATGCAAGCCCTGCATTGGGAGGCAGAGGGGTGGGCGGGTGCTTTCGGGATGCGATCGAGGGGCATCACCCCCCAGCTGGACTTCATTCTGGCTTCTTGGCTTTCCTCCATCACCTATGCGGTGTGAAAAGTAATTTCCAGGTAAGAGGTGTGCAATGACGAGACCCAAGGCTGCAACCCCCCTGGCACACTTGCCTCTTGGACTGCTGGTGTTGCCAAACCACGATGGTGGAGGAGTGTGCCGAAGGACGGACGAGCTGACCTGTGCGCTTCGTCCATCACCCCACTCTGCCACAGCGCTCTACAAGGACAAATTCTGGGGGTGCTTTCCAAGGGGAAAAGCAAATGACTGTTACTTTTAAAAGAGCATTTCACAGAAGATGGATCCGTCCCTGATGGGCTCAAACCCATCCTCCCCTTCCCTTTTACAAGCAGGGCTATGCATGCAACAACTGCCGTGCCAGGACACTGATCCTGCGGCCAGGGTGACTGCACTTGCAAGCACCTTGTCACAGCCTCAATAAAACCCTGCCTGCAGTTTGCCTCAAAGATAATTTCTTGCTTACACAGAAAACAGGAGGCCAAGGCTCAAACATCCTCCCCTTCCCTTTTACAAGCAGGGCTATGCATGCAACAACTGCCGTGCCAGGACACTGATCCTGCGGCCAGGGTGACTGCACTTGCAAGCACCTTGTCACAGCCTCAATAAAACCCTGCCTGCAGTTTGCCTCAAAGATAATTTCTTGCTTACACAGAAAACAGGAGGCCACAGCTGTTGGCATACGCCTGCTGAGTTTCTCTTAAAAGGCTGGACTAGTGCAGCCTCTGGTGCTACCGATTTAGACATTGAGTGCTGCTTATATACCTGCTAGGGAAAGGTTAGGTGATGCTGCCAATGCCTTGTTAAAATATTGTAAATTTTCTTCTGCCATCCACCCAAAGACAGAAACATTTCAATATAGGAAGTCAAAAGTAATGCCCCAACTTTCTAATACAGCGCCTTCTTTCTCTAGCACAGTCACTGATATTTTGACTGGGGGCATGTGATGGAGACTGCAGGGGAAGGAAAGGGAAAAAAGGAGAAAAAAAAACCCTATCCAACAACAGGACAATTCTTATACTCCCAGGTGTTTCAAGGACCCATCAAGGAGAAGGGAATAAAATTGTTGAATTTATAGTTTTAGGCATTTCACCTTTAATCTTCCTCCCAGCAAAGGGCTATATAAAGGTAAAAACCAATCTTTTTAGTAATATTGTCATCACACTGGCAGGAGTATTTCTTACAAATCTAAAAATCAAAAGATTATTTAGATCACCTTGAGAAGTGGATCTAACATTGCATCATCCGACATATCGAGTCTTTAATAATGTTTACTCATATATTGAGTTATATTACAATCTATAATTGATATTCAGATTCTTCTGGTGTTTAGTACCTTACGAGGTATCTACATCAGTTTACTCTTTTCCCCACATTATGCTACGGGTAAGCAGGACCCCAGCCTTGCCATCTTGGCCCAGCTGGGTTTCTTGGTCATGGTGCATTACACACCCTTTGGGGCTTTGACCCAACTTCTTCCTTCTCATTCCTGGAGATAAACGCTCCTGAGCCGATGCCTGTGGGAAGCTCCAGGGTTTGGATGATGCTCTCCCTGGCAGCCTGGCCGAGGCTGGGCTTCCCTCTGCCCCGCTGTCCCATGACTGCTGGGACCAGCCACAAGCTGCCTTCCTGCCCAAAGCTGCCCTCGCCCCCAGAGGCAACTGGGAAGACCCTGTGCTAAGACCGTCAGCCTCTTCTGGTGAAAAACTCAGAAAATTCAGCCAACTTCCCTCTATCCCCCCAACATTGTACATGGGACTATGAGTCTTTGCCTCTGGTTGGCTGCACTGCCAGTCCAAACTTCACTGTATTGATTTATCTCAGCGCTTTTCACCGACAGGGACTTGGCCCTTTGACCTGAAATATTCCCCCAGTTTTGCATTTGGTGCCATGAGAACCATGGGACTTATTTAAAAAGTCAAGCAAGTTTTGACACTGGATTAGTCTGTGATCGTGGCCCACATTTGGAGATAGCACAGATGATCAAGAACGCTCGGGAAAGATACCCAAGCCAACCAATGCCCTTGCATGCTGAAGAGACTGGGTCTTTTTGGCCGGGCATGACGAAGACCATTAAATGGCAAGCTGTGGTCAAGGAGGTGACATTCGGTTCCGTTGGAAAGAAGATAATTTGGCAGCCAAGGAAGACCAGCGCAGCGCTACGAAGACACAGAAGGCTTTGTAAAAGCTCTTAAAGACAAGCTGCTTTTCAATTAGGCATAGACTCTTCATATCTGTTGAAGACCCTGGCAGTGCCACAGTGCAAGACAAAACCATCTGATTGGGTTTCTTTGTTTCTTGCTCATGTTTTTCTTTGTTCCTCACTCATGTTTGACAGGCAGGAGAAAGGGAACGGGCTGTCTCTACCCCTTCTTGACTTTGAAGCTTGTGACTTTCATCTGAAAAAATCCAAATGTTTTCCATCTTCTCCCACCCCCCCTCCTGATGACTGGAGTTATCAGAGCGCTTGGGAAATATCTCCTGTCAATGCATGTGCTCGGGTCCCATTAACACTAATGAGAGTTGCGTCCATGAAGAAAAGGGGCAGCCTCTTTGTCTGTAAAGCATTGGCTCAAACTTGACTTACAATTTTAATTGAGTTTTGAGACTTCGCCTAGTGACTAGCTCCTCCCTACAAAACCAAAAGAGCACAAAATAACAGCACATCCTCCAGCACTATCAGTTTTTCAGGATCACCAGCCAAGGCACCAATCCCCCATCAATTTTGGTGGCTGTTCAGCATAAAAATTGATAGCAAGCTCTGACATGAAAGGTATTAAACATCCTATACCATGGTTATTGTCAAAGGCAAAAATAAGACATTTTCCTTATTGTTTGATGCCTGTCCAAACACTTCATGCCAAGTGGTAGAATATTTTTGTGATAATACTGATATTTATTACTTGCATCGTGCAAACAGTCAAGAGCCACAGTTGTGGGCTGGATACTCAAACACAGTCTCAGACCCAAAATGCTTATGATCTCAACTGTACAAGTTACTCTGAAAATAAGCAGACATATCAAAGCACTGAGAAGGGGGAAGGAGATAAGCAATTCACTCAGCAATGGCAATGGGGCAGGACAACCGCCTCTGGGAAGGAGGGTGGCACAGGCGTGATGGCCACCACTAAGTGGGTGGTGTGGTGAGTGCCCCTCCATCCCCGCTACATGGGGCAGGTGGGTGGACGCCCCCCCCAGGGTCTGCAGGGGAGCATTTTTTGGAGAGATCCAGCCAGTCAGGACATCTTCCCACCCATCGCTATAAGGAAGCGGGAGTGGAGGTGAAGTAAATATGGACAGAAGTTTCTGTTACTTACCCATCACGCCACAAGAGAAGAGGGTAGGTCCTTGACTCATCTTTGGAGTGTGCTGCAAACAACCAGAAAAACTATTCACTTCTCGTGGACTCGACTGGGGCACCAGAAACCACCCTGCCTCCAGCCTCAGCAAAGTCGCACAGCACCCAGCGGGGAGGAGAGCCTCGGGCGCCTGCAAGGGTCCCGTTTCGGCAGGGACTGGGGGACAGACCCAGTCATCTTCCCTCAGTGAAATCAAATTTAATTAAACACTGCAGAGAGTCGGTGTCGAGGCCTGAGGTTGCACATCATGGCTCCCGCACCTAGTCCTTACCCACAGGAATAGCTGCAGCGAATCCCCAGCTGCAGGACCCAAAACACTGGAGAAACTAAACCGGGAGCTGCAATTCAGCAGTAATTCTGGATTGGGCAAGAAAGCAGCAGCAGTGGTATCTGAACCCCATCCAAGCCCATTAAGGCCTCCCATCTAGGTAGAAAGCGGCTATTCCCTGGAAGTATTTAAAAGACGTGTAGATGAGGCGCTTAGGGACATGGTTTAGTGGGCCTGGTGGTGTTGGGTTGGCGGTTGGACTCGATGATCTTAGAGGTCTTTTCCAACCTTAATGATTCTATGATTCTATTTAGTTTTTTTAAAACATATAGTGTGTTTCTAAGGCAAGACGCCCTCACCCCAGCACTTCTGGGGAGTCCGCATTCAGATTGTGCTGATTTGCACTAAAAATAGGGAAAAACGCTACTATATGGGTACAATATAATCCTGGATGCTTTTTACACTCTTTTTTTCCGAGAATTTTCCTCTTGACAGTGCAAGAGACATCATCAGGCTTCTAAAAATGGGCATGGACAGTTTTATATACAATAAATCAATATGTCATCTGCAGCTACATGCCATTTCAGCTATGTTTGCAAAAACACACTTTCATACTAATTGTTCTTTTATTATCCTCAAAAATATCCATATTCTGCTTCTGAAGTGTTTTTCCTGGCAACACCATCCCATCTGACCGAGGTTTTACATCATCTGAGGGAAGCACCAGCATGACCTCCCTGTTCATCTGTGCTGTCATAGCTGTGTTTTATCTGGTGTTAGGCCACCACATTCACATTTTCTCTCCTGATCCATGTTTTACACGTTGCCTGCTCACATAACAATAATAATAACGTACCAAATGCTGGCACCTGCCTGTACAGAGCAATCCAACGAAAGGATCCCACTTCATATACAGAATATTGTAAATATTGAATATAGAGGGATGTGGAGGCAGAAAACAACGATGGCGTGCAGATGTGGACAAGGTAAATAAGGGTTGGTCACCTTCTTTGGAGCATGTGCCACTCTTCTAGGTGAAGTCAGGCTATTTTTATCCGTTAAGCCCCACCTTATGAAGTGGCAAGTAGAATTAATCAGGAGACAACGAGGACAGGCAGCTGTCTCCAAAGAGTGGCCAAAGTGGAGCAGCAATGGAAGTGGGACAAGCCCCAGAGAAGGCGGTGGTTGTGCCAGCACCCCTCTGTGTGCCAGCCCCAGAGACCAGCTATACTGCTTGCAAACGCGGGAGGGGGAGGAACATCTTAAGATGACATATGTCTCATATTGAGTATAATTACCATTTTGTAAGAGTTTCGTCTTAACGCCAAACTGGGAACTGAACCAAACAAGCCCATTGGGCATTGGTAGGTGATACTGTCCCGCTGCTCGGACACTTATTTCCTTTAGGTTTTGCTTTTTGGCCTTTCTCATGAAGTCAATGGAAAAACTCTTGCTTTCTTTGGTGGATCAGACTTCTTGTGAACATCTGCCCCAATTTAACAGCCTGGACAACCCAACAATTCAACTTGTGTAAGCAGGACTATCATTGCACTATTGACCCAGCCCCAGAGCTGCGGGAGGCCCTCAGCAAACACACGAGGGCAAAGTTTTGTGTTACAGCTCCGCACCTCCACTGCCTGCCATCGGACAGCCCGGGTGCCGATCCCTGCCTGGGGTAGTAGAAGAAACTACTTCTCATCTGCCTCTCTGCAGAGCAAGTTCCCCTCCACCTGCCCCACACACCTCCTGGGGCACAGCCAGCACTGGATGCTCAGGCTCCCCTCTCGCCGCCCCGAGCAGCAGCCACGGGAGATGCTGCCTTCCCAGCAGGAGCCAACACTAAAGCAAGGATATTTTTCTAATATATCAATATCCTTCCTTCCCAAATTTCACCCTTTTAAGGCAGGATTTAATGCTGCCTCTGGCTTGCTTGCCTTCTCCTCCACTGCGCACTGCCAGGGCAGCCTGCCTTTGCCCTGGCATGCTGTGCAATCTGCCCGGGAAGCCCGGCCGGATAGTTTGTCATCCTCAGCAAACTTAGGCATTTATATTTCTTTTATGCTCAAAATACCCATTTATGGCTAATCCTGCCAGATGCTTCCTGCTGTGTTACTGCACGCCCTTATCTGAGGCTCTCAGCGCACCCTGCGAGGAATAGCCTTTCGGTCTAATTTCTTCTCGGACTATGACCATCCCTCCCGGAGGACAGAGAAGCAAACGTCCACGACCAGCCTTGCTCTGGGCTTTCTCAGACGACTCTCCATCATCCCGCACTTCCTCCTCCTGCCTCTGCTCCCCACCCTCACTTGCTCTGACACTGCCCCCAGAAAATGCGTTGCCCCTCATTTCCCACTACCGTAGGTACGCTCAGCCCCACAGCCTTGCTCGCCCCTTGCAGCATCATTTAGGCTGTTTGCTGCCCCTAATTTGTTTTTTTTTGTTGCCTGCTCGTTCGGTGTGGTTGGATTTGCATCCCTCCAGGCTGCCAGTGAGACTGTTAAGTACCACAGCACTGCCCTTCACCATCTCCCACTTAATCCTGCTCCCCACTTGCTCATCCTCCTATTAATGATGAGCATCTGTTCGCTGTTGGTGAAGCAATTTCTTGCCTGTGTTATTCACGGCATTGATTTTATTTTTTTCTACTGTTTATTCCATTGCATGCTTACTGAAATTCACATATGCAAAAGCCACAGCACTCCAATCATTTACTAATCGCCTGCTCCTTAGATATTAATGCAGCTCGGTAGAAATCACTGCTATAAACCATCTAAAGATCCGGCCCTGCAGCACAAAAAACCCTTATTATAAAGCTACAGCAAAGCTCTCAACAGCAAAAGAGTTTTGAACAAAGATCTCACAAAGCTTACCAGCTCAGTCCTGCATGTTACAGAGTCAGCACCTTTGTTTTCCCGAGTTTTGGTTAAGATCATCACCATGGTAATGCAGTCCTGCCTCGGAGTCCATCAGGGTCCAGGCAAACGGCGCCAGCAGCCGTGGTCTGGTGAAGCTCCTCTTTCAGTGCATGTTCCCCCGGGAAAGGCTCAGCCCCACCGACTCCTCGGGGGATGCACAGGAACAGGCTCCAAGTGTGGAAAACTCCCTGTACGCACAGTGAGAGAGAGGAACAGCTTTAAGGGACTTGCGTGGGGAGACGGCGGGATGAGGTTGGGTGTGCTGGGCAAGGGGCAAGCGCTGCCTGAAAAACACCCTGAAGGCAGTTACTCCAGAGGAGTATTTATTTTAGACTTAAATATTGTTGGTGTTCCTCTGCACCCCATCAGTGCAGAGGTGTTTTGTGGGACGGACACTCGCACGAGCTGTTGGAAGCATGTAAGGTACACAAGGCGATCCGGAGGGACAGAAGTATTTCAGGCAAATTAATAAATAAATAAATAAAGTTTCCTCTGAATTCGCCCTTTGAAAAAGGGAACTCTCATCCCCTATATGGAAGATAGTGAGGCTTTGATAGAAGGGCTCGTTAAAGCCCGTGGGTTGATCTCACAGAAGCCCTTGCCCCCAGACCAACTGGCAGCAGATGTCCAGCAGAAAAAGCCCCTCCAGCATCATTAAGGCTGTGAAATCCCCTGGATGCCCCTAGCCCACCCCAGCTGCTCCCTGATTCCCAACCCATGAAGAGCCCTTTGGGGGAAAAATGGCACAAAGAGTTGCCTGCAAGAAAGGAGAGAGCTCTCTGCCCTGAAATCCTAAGGGCCACACTATGCCTCTTGATCCTTATCTATTTCTTAGGTAGTTTTAGGTAGGAAAAGCTAAAGGCTGCACAATGAGGAGCGCATATTAAGGAACAGGCTGCCAACCAGGCTCATATAGCTCTGCACAGACCTGACCACAAGCAGTTGCCCAGCTCTGCCTCACCTCCTGGCATCCTTTCCGATAAACTTACTCCCGTGTAAAAGCAGACAGATTGCAATTCAAATCTGACTATAAAAATCAGTGTTTTCCCCAAATCACTCTTCTAATCCTGTTTTGCTATTTTGTTGCCTTTCAGTTAATGCAAACAAACAAAAATACCATTTGCATGATATGAAGAGCATAAAACACTGATCTTTTAACACACAGTCAAAACCCAATTGCAATATTTAAGGACAATATTTGAGAATATGCCGCTAAGTATTAAACCTCATTACGAACTGATAGGGCTTCTCTTCCCAGCTCGTAAATCACCTTTTCCGTGTTTACTTGGATTAGAGCTTGCGATGGTGTTATGAGTAGCTCATTTGAAGGCCAGCTGGCTGGTAAAGAAAAATCACCTTCTATTATTTTGTGAGGTCAAAGTTCATCCAGACTGCAAAGCCAGGATTGGGAACCAATACATTTTCCAAAGATTTACTGTTCCCAAGGGCACGTGGTACAGTCTCCAGCTTCTTATGGGACATTGGTGGGCTTATAATACACAAGTTACCGGGCAACCCAGTGACCAGATGGAAACTGTCAAATAGAAAAGCAAAGCATTTCAGACCATCAAAATGACACATAATTTGCTAAGCCCAGATCACATATTTATACTATGGATAGCCTGGGTTCGCGCAAGGAGACCATGACATAAGGGAGGATGGGGTGGCTGGAGGACCAGTTGACTAACACAGCAATGTGCCCCCATCACCACAGGGCTACAAACCCCCCGGTGATCCTGGAGGCAGCTCAGACACCTCTGTTACAGCACACGGACCCCCAAGGTTATGCTCAGGAGGCTCCCCAAGCCCTGTGCTGGGGCCAGCTTAGGGACATCAAGCTCTTTTCCAGGAGCAAGCAGAAAGTGTCGCTGAATGGTCATTAATAAGCTCCATAGGACTTTTACATTTCTGCGTTTTGACCGTCCTTGCATCAAATATATTGGTATGCAGCAAAAAAAAAAAAGGACGGATGGCTGCTTACACCAGGCTCTAAACAAACACAAGAGGAGGGGATGCTCCCCGAAAAGGGCTGCCAGTGTCAGCACGTAACAAGGGACAGATGGGGACAAACAGAAGATGTGTGGAAGCAAGGACCACATAACATGGAAGCAGCGATAAAGGGGAAAATAAGCAACGCTGGTGATATGCTCACTGCTGAAGCTTCCAGTGTTTCACAGCAACACCAGGCTCTAAACAAACACAAGAGGAGGGGATGCTCCCCGAAAAGGGCTGCCAGTGTCAGCACGTAACAAGGGACAGATGGGGACAAACAGAAGATGTGTGGAAGCAAGGACCACATAACATGGAAGCAGCGATAAAGGGGAAAATAAGCAACGCTGGTGATATGCTCACTGCTGAAGCTTCCAGTGTTTCACAGCAAGATCCCCAACACCAGTACGGGGCCCCAGCAGCACGCATGCGGCACCGCTGGCAGCGGCACAGCACCCCATCCTTGCTGGCTCATCTCCTTTTACTTCTTGTGAGTGCTCTCCCTGCAATTTTAGCCCCACCAGCTACCATGGTTGAGCCACAGACCAGGGACAGGGAGCCGGGCAGTGGCTGCCCTTGCCGATGTCAGAGTTGGATCTGCCAGAACAGAGCTCCCATTCCCCAAGGAAAAATCCCCTCCTGCCAAACTTGCGGGGTCAGCAGCCTCCCAGAGACCAGCATGCACACAGCAGCCCACAGACAAGAGGCACTTAGATCCCAGTGCGTGCCTCTGAGCCAGGGGAGCTAAGCCAGGTTTAAAGGTTTAAAGCCCCCTCAAGGATGAGGAGCGGGAGGCTCTTTGGGAGGCTCCAGCCTTTCCCCAGCACTGGGGAAACCCCTGGAACAGAGCTGGCAGTGCCCTCCTGGTCCTCTGCGCCATACCACAGATGGCTAAAGCACAGGACAGGGACTAAAAACACCTGAGGTTTATATTTTTATCTGCCACAGTCTCGGTTGTGCCTGATCCCAATGCAGAGATAGCAATGCTTGCTGCGGGGCTGGACTCTGTGTTTTGGAGGACGCTGGGGCCATCACCGGCACGGCAGCAGCACAGGCAGTGAAGATCAAACAAGCATTCAGAGCAGCATGAAAGCAGTTAAGCATGGTTCCTCATTAACAGGGTATGATTTCTTCACGAATAATTATCTTTCCCTAAGGTAATGATTAATGTTGCTGCAGCAGACTCCTATACACACCCAGACGTGCGGCAGCCAGCAGGCAGAAACAGCAGCAAGTACAGGCAGAAGCTCCCTGCCCGAGCCGGACAGGCGGCAGCGCATGCCGCCTCGTGCCTCCCCTCTCCCTGCTCTGCTGCATCTCCTGCAATTAACGCAACCCTAATGATAACGCAGCAAACCGCCAGCCGTGCTGCAAGCTGGCAGCTAGCATCACCCCACGTCGGGTCCGAGGCATGCTTTTGGGTCTGGGCTCTTTTAATTACTGCTTGGTTTCATTTTGAAATCATCCCCAAGAAACTGCAATAAAAAGGAAAACTTTCCAGTGAAATGTGATATTTGGCTCCCCATCCTGCTTCACCGGGCTCCTGATGCACAGCGTGACCCAGCACGGTCCTGCCCCGTCATGTCCTCTCGATGCAAACAAGTGTTGTGGGAGAGAAACGCTTCTGCAGACCCGGGATGTTCTCCCTATTGACTCTGAGGAGGAAACTACTGTGTATTTATAGACTGGAGGCTTTCAAACACACACATGCTAATAAAAAGATACTCTTCAGGGACCATTAATTATTTTAAGACATGTATTTCCTCATTTGCAATCAGATAAAGGGAACTATCTTCATCCCTCTGTCAAGGTTAAGTTTAGACTTGGGCCATGGCCACTGGGATCGACACAATCTCCCGAGCTGCATGGAGCACCCATGAGCAGCACTAGTGCATGGAAACCCCCAAATTTTAGCAAACCATGCTTTTTCTGTGGGTATTGCTTCAAAATACAGACCGAGTGTAAGCATCTGTGATCTTTGCAGTTGCAGAGGTGGAAAGAGGTTTCTCTTATATCTGCTTTCTGGACAGTATCACAACAACTAAGTGTTGGGCTTGGAAAAAAATTACACTGCAAAAAGGATAAGTCAGATGATCCAGCTTTCATCCACAGGCTTGAAAGGTAATGCTTGTAAACAAATATGCTCCTTACAAGGTACCAGCAAGGAGCACAGCCCTAGAACTGCTCACAACAGGCAAACAGCCCTTCCCTGCAGGGAGGTCCCACTCCCTGCACCACAACTGATGCTACCACAGTGGACTCCAAGCACCATGCAGCTGCCAAGTCACGGTTGTACCCTGTTCACCTGCTACACTGAAATGTACGGAAAAGACCTCAGGATTTAGCAAACTGTCTGTCGGATACTCTGCCACAGCTGAAGGGAGCCTGAGCAGTAACCAATATCGCACACCCATACATCTGACCCCCAGCAGTACTCTTCGTGAAGATGGCTGAGGACCAGCATCACACAGATTTCCACTTGCTGTGGGTCCACCACCCTCTGTACAGAAAACATTCAACACCCACCCAGCTCAAATAATCCATCTCCAGACACACACACTGACATAAAACCTATTTAGAGGCAGAAAGGGCACATGGGAATGAGGAGCCAGAGCTGTATTTTGCATACTGATACACCTTGCAAGCAGCACAGCGGGGTCACTCTTGGAATATAAATCACCCGCCCCCGCTGAATTTTTAATGCTGCTCGAAGCCTTCAGTGAAAAAGCCACAACCCACGCAGGACCCTGCTTCCTACCCCATGCCCCAGCACTGTTCCCCGTGCTGTGCCTGAAGAAATACTCAGGCACCCTTTTGACTGCACAGAAAGTTTTCTTAAACCCCTGCAAAAGGAAAAGGGAAGCATTCCTGACCTTTACTTTCTGAATGAAACCAAGAGCTGCCCGACCCTCTCTGGGTGGAGGAATTCCAGCCACTTCCAAACCCATCCCGAACTCTGTGAAAGAGGAGGAAGGACAAACACCCAAGCCCAGCCTTCATCCTTGGTGTAGCCGCAGCCTTGGCTCCATTGCCACCAGCAGTGTCATTCCAAAATGCTACGGTGCAACCAAGAGCACACTTTGGCTCAGCAAAAAATATTCCTATCGCCACACCGCGAACTCTGGCTGTATGACTCCGGAGAGCCAATGCTGATGCTACACAAAGGCACAAGGTGCTTCAGGAGGCAAGGCTGGAACAAGCCAAGTCTCCCAGCTCAGCGCATCTTCTGGCAGCCGCTGCCCCGAGGTTTATCACAGGGCAGGAGGGTTCAGTAACGCCAGTTCAGAAGTTGCAAACGCCACCAAAGGAGCAACGAATACAAGCAAGGACAGAGGCAGTAGTTTGACATAAATGACTCTCTGAGAGGAAAAGCAGTAAATGCAGCTTGATGGTGGAAAACAGCAACCTCGCCTCCTCCAAGCGGAAAACAACGGGCTGAGCAAAGAGCCGCCGCGATCATGGAGTTTATTTAACACAGTTTAGACCCACATGTTTGAAGAACCAAACCTAATCCCTCTGGACCAAACTCTGAGAATGTTTCTAAGGCTTAACTGCCCTCCCTCTCTCACCAATTAAACAGAAATTCCCCTCCTGCTATGCAGATCCCAATTTCTCCATGCAGACAGACTGCTGCGGAGCCCGGCATGCGAGCGCACCACAGCTGGCCAACCCCTCTCCAAACGCTACAGGTGACTTACAAGGAATTTGGGGAAATAGCCAAAACTGGTTACTGCAATTGAAAATTGTGGGGTTTACGGCTTTCTACAGAGCATCACGTTGCAATTTTTATCCAAACTAAAAATCATGCCCCCTTCCCCATCCTTCTGCTTCTTAGGAGGGATTCGGGGCTACATTGAATCTCCTCATTACACAGCCTGTCTCACCATCAGTGCTTTAGAGAACACCAAGAGGTAAATCTTCAATTTGTTGATTTATTGCATTACGAATTTGGGAAAAGCCTTGAAGCCTATCATTTGCTTGTAGCTAAATATGGTCTCATTTCCTCACTCAGGCAATAATTTGCCTTCTGCACCCCTTTCTCGAACAGTCTTGCTCAGCATCTCACTCTTCCACGTCATTAGCGAATATTGATTTTATTCAGAGGGTAAAAACCTCCAATAAATGTGAAAGATGCCATTCAGGGTCTGAGAAGAAGTCTTTACCCTCTGAAAATGCCCCATGGACAAGTCCTGAGTAAACAGGATCATGAGTCAGCGCACATGACTTCAAAGGACAAAATTTCCACGGATGCAGCCACGTCAGGATCGTCCCCCGGGACTCCGTCAAGAGGAAAGAGCTGCCCCAGGCTGCCCAGCCTTCGGAGGAGAAAGGCTGCCGCACTGCCCCATCTCACCCTGAGCCTGCAGTCACCTCCTGCTGGTCCACAGGGTCTTCCCCAGCTCCTAGAAGGGCAGGCACAGTCCTGCTGAGAGGCCGGAGAAGTGCTCCAGTGCAGGAGACCACATGTCCTGCACAGCGCTCCCCTCCTGTCCGCCTCCTGCCCGTCAAGGACTCGAGCTCGCCATATGTTCTAGGTACTTGTAAATTACCAGCCAAAGAAAAGGAAGAAAGAAATGTCCTCCTCTGCCTGCTGCTTGCAGCTAGACTAGCCTTTTCCAGGGCTAACAAGATAAAGACACAATTTCAGCATTAATTAATAAGTAAAACACTTGCCTACACTTAACATTTTTAATGGACGGCATAGCAAAGGGGAAAACAGTAATGGGTTGTGTTTAAGATGAGCATCGCTCTGTAGGTCTGCACAGCTTTGAGAACCACATCACCTTGTTGCTTAAAACCAACAGCTTCACGCAGGAACAGAGGCTCTCACTGATGCAGCCCAGTGCTCGCACATGCCACAGAGCTGCCAGCGCAGGACAGCCCAGACGGAGCCAACCTCTACAGCCACGCTAACAAAATCCATAGCCAAAAGGAGCCTGAGCTTTACCACAACAGCGCCCATCTCAAGGGGCTGCGTTAGGAACAGAAAATATGATATGCAGCCACTGCGGATGGCCACGTGCAACCTGGCTTACGGAGGTCTGAGGTTAACCCTTGCTACCAGGAACAACGGATGTACCGGGGTCCTGCCCACAACCATAAATTAATTACTAAGCAAATAAAAATCTATTATTTCAATCCAATCCCTTGCTCCAAGTGCCTGGCTACTGCCTCAACCTGATGCTGAAGTCATGCAAGGCAGGGGGTCCCCAGCACCCTGAGCCCCAAACCACATGTCCAAACACCCCCAGCTTCTAGGGAGAGCCTGAAGTCCAAGGTCACACCCAGATCTACATGTTTGGGTTGGACCTCCTCTGCAGGCAAGCTCTCACTGAAAAGAAGTAAGAGCAATTAAGGAAAATTACACACCATCTAGTTGAGTAAAACACATCAGGTTTATTGCCCCCGTGCTCTTAGGGAATAGGAGTGGCAGGGGAAAGACTCCCTTACACACAAGCAGCGGAAAGGGACTGAAAGGACAGGGTAGGGGCAGAGGTGCTCTGTCTCAACATCTTAGCTCGAAGAAAATGGTGCTGGCAGTGACTTTGCCTTTTCCTCCCTGGCAACTGAAAAGGAAAAGAAGAGAGCAAAATTAGTCATTGCAAAACAGCAATCGGCAAGCGAGAGGTGCGAACAAGGAGACTGCTGGTCTCCAGCGAAGAGGTGCCAATTAGATGTGCAAAGTGACTACACAGGACCCAGCTCACTGCGCAAAAACTCATGCATGGCAGTTAAAGAGAAGAACATACCCATTCAGAGCACTAACATAGGGTCTTCAGTATCTCTTGGCTGCACATTCAGCCTACACATAAGTTTTCATGGAGGACCAGCATCAGACCTTCAAAGGGATCACTCCTTAGCTGGCCACGTGCATAGGTTGACAAGCTGCTCCAGCTTGAGGGTGCATCCCCAGCACATCGCTCTGCCATGGAGCAACGCCGGGACCAGCTTAGCCCAGACCTGCTGTGGCAGAGCTCAGCCCCACAAGCCCAGCGTCCTCCTCCCCCAGCAGGACTGGTCCCAGGGGAGCCCCACATGAACGCAGCCCTCTCAGCAGCCACGCTGGCTTGGGGATAGACACTGCCAATATTTCTGCACAGCGCCAATATTTAGATATATCCTACAGCACAGTCTTAGTCTGAAAAACACCTGTAGAAATGGCATGTTCTCTTTAAGCAAACCTGTAATCATTGCCTAATTGCTCATTAGGGGACTGCTGCTAATTTTGAGTAATATTTCCAAGTAATGTTGGAAATATTGGACCAAGGGTTGTCTCTGGAGAAGAGCAGCTGAAGCTGCAGCAGTAGTCCAGTCTGCTGGTCCAACGAACCATCTCACCTTTCTACTTCCCCCCCCCCCCCCCAATTGTGAGATTTGTTACAAGAATTTGCAATGGTCTGTGAGATACTGTGAGTGTTGGCCACACTCCCAAAAGCTGAGGAATTGCTGAATTGAGAATTGCTTTGGCGGCTTAATCTCAACAACAAGGGATGCTAGACAAGCCAGCAGAGTCCAGGTTTACTTTTAATTACTGCTTGGAGCGTGCTGCTCTAGTAAACAGACACAAAAAACAATTCTTGTTTCTTCCTTATATTCTTTTCCCATATACAACCTGAAATGTCTGAGACGGAGACAGTAAACACAGCCCCACCATGCCATTTTTACAGACTTGCTTCTCAAGCATAAACAATTTCAAATAGCACATAAACCCATCTTAATACCTACCTCTGTAACACGATGTCCACCTACTTACAGCCAGATAATAACACTCAGAAGGTTAGGGGGGCTTCTTGGCCAGCCTGGGCCTCTTTGCTTCAGAGCTCTTGGGGTCTCTGTGAGAAGCACGTCTTGCAGCTGCAAAGCAGGCTCAGCACTGCAACACTGACCGTACCGCTTTCAACTCATCAGTGACCACCAAAAAACCACCACATGGACCACGTACAAGCAAGATCTGGGACATCTTGTAGTGTAATTGAGGAAAGCTTGCCAAGCGCCAGAACACCCGCCAGAACACCATCATCGCTCTCAGAACAGATTTGGATACTGCATGCAAGTCAGATTTCTCCCTTTATTGAGGCTGAGATGGAGAATCAGTAGAGGCTGACAGCCCCTAAAGAAATATCTGAATTTAAAGCAGGGAAATACTGGATGTATGCATCAATTGCCAGACTTCACATCATCTCCTACCACTTCCCCTTTATGGATAAATACCCTAAGACTGCAGAACCTTCACGTGAAGCCCAGCAAAATGATCACTTAGGACCTTCCAAAAATTGAAATTATCTACCTGAACTAGGCAGGCAACATTTTAAGAGTTTTGAATGCTTTCAGCGGACAGTCTCTGTGCCCACACCAGGGTACCACACATGCCCGCCGTCGCCTGCAAACCCTACGAGACCACTGTTTGCATTAGACCAAAGTACTTCTGCTCTTGGGCAATCTCTGGGGTTTCATTCCTCAGCTGAGAAATAGCTTTCAAAGAGCTCCTTGGCTCCCGAAAGACAAACCTAGAGCCTTTATTAATCCTCCTAGCAACTGAAAGGCACATTTCCCTGCTGTTTGTCCATTCGTTGCCATCAACGTTGGCAAGAGAAAGGTACGACAGCAGCGTGGCTGTGGAGGGAGGGAAGGAGTCCTCTGGGGCTGGGAAACCTTTGCCCACGCTGCCACCTCCGTCTCTCTGGCACGCTGGGAATAAATTTCTGAGTCCTGCATCTCACATAAATCTCTTTAACGAATGAGGAGCCAAACATCTGTGAGTTGTCTGAATTAGCGTGAATTTGGCAGACTGAACAGCAAACTTGTATTGCCCCGCAGCCTTCAAATTTCTTGTTTTCCCCAGGTTCATTAAATACATAACAATCTGTTACCAGAAGATGGTTCCTATGTGCATGGGCTGCCAAGGAGCCATTTTCAATAGCTCTGGTGGAGATGGGGGAATGTGCGAAGAGGAGAGGGGGGCTCTTCCTAATGCAGCAGGGCAAGGAGAGGATGGGCTGCACCCACGCTGCCTCCTTCAGTGACCACCCGCCACGTGGCAAAGGCTGTCTCTGACACGTAAGCCTGGTGCAGCCAAAGCTGGAGGTGATTTTGGGAAGCTTCAAGGGGAACAGAGCTTAAGAGTGTGGGACAAGCAGGGGGAGACGCCTTCAAAATCCAAGGACGTCCTGCAGCATCATCCCAACTGGGATGACCATGACGCATCCAGATGGAGAAACCAGGCTCTGCGAGGGTTATTCATACCCGCGAGCAGAGCCCTGGGTACGAGGCATCCCTGATACTTGGGGAAATTGGGGGTTTCCCACTGCTGCTGGGCAAGCCTGGCAGCACAGGGCCCAGGCACACAGCGAAGGCACCGCCAACACCAATCCGCGGGCAGAATGGTCTAATGCTGTGATAGGGAATAGTACTGGAGGCTTCACCTTCCCTCAAAGGAAGTCTTTCGCTATGAGGAAGAAGTCAAAGCAAACACCCACTCACCGTGTTTACTCGTTTATATCAAAGCCAAAGCAGCACCGAAATGTGGCTGACAGCATTTCCACGGAGCCATTCATTGAGAGTTTGGACTTGGGTTTCAGCTGGTGTTTTTAATATCGCAGGGAGACGCTTGCAAAGCTGGAATAATACAGAATCTGTTGCTAACCCTCAGCTCCTACGAGGTGTCAGCAGCACGTAGAGCCCAAACCTCCTGCAGGTTTGGGTCCCTCGGGGGCTCCCCGAGGGCTGGGCAGTGAAACATTTCCCCCTGCACCACTGCGAGCCTGGGGTACAGCTCCAGCGAGCTGGCTCTTGCTGCCCCAAAGCAAGGTACCCCACCAGGCAATTGCCTAGCTGGAGAAGTAATGCCTGCAGAGGACAATTTTCCAGGCATTGGGATGCTTCATCCCCTGGAGGTGCCTAATTCCCATGCAACTGGAGCGGAGCAGGATGAGCCCCACTATCGCTTGGCACCCATAAAAGCCCAGATTTTTCAGGCTGTCTCAGAGACGAGAAATAAAGAAAAAAAAAGTGGAAATGAAAACAGTCCCTGCTTTTATTTGGGCTGGCAGAAACACCGTCCTGCCCAGCCTTCCTCCAGCTCATTTATGACAGTGTGAACATGCAGTAAAGGGGGGCAGGGGGGAAGCTGCATTTTCTACCCCAAGCGTCTCCATCTCTGGATACTCTCCATACATCCCTCTTCCTCCCACCCCACAGGTGAAAATCAGGAGGAGAAAGAGATTCCTCTGTGCTGTGGAAATGGGAAGCCCGAAGGACAGAGGCGTGAGCCCCAGCACCAGTGCAGTATGAACCACAAAGTCCCCTCCCGAAACGGCATCCTGAAGAGAACTGACCTAAATGCTGCATCCCATCCCGGCTCCAAAGCTGCCAGCAGGCTATCGGGAAGGGAATCGCGCCAAGCATTTTGTCAGCGCACAAACATGAATGATTGCTCAGTACAAACAGAGCAGTAAAAATGTCCACCTTCATCACATGGAAAAATACATATCAACTTGCTACACTAATGAGTGAAGGAATTAATGAATCCTAGAATTTGTAAATCATTATGAAGTCCCTAAAATAATGACACCACCTTAAAATGCATGAGACTGAAAGTTAAACATCAGGCTCTGTTAGAAAACAAGATACAGATTTTTTTATAGACATTAAGGACAACAAGAAGTCCCACTGACAACATCGCTCCGCAGTCAGAAAGAACAGCGGGAACATCAGTCACGATGCAGAAAAGGGAGAAATGGTCAATATACACTTTAATGCCGTCCTAAGGAGAAAGTAAAACAATACGGTCACATTTGTCAAGAGTAATCTGGGATGATATTAAACAGCAGCTACTAAATATAGATCTTTCTTAAACAACAGCTCCAAATAATTTACACCTTCAACTTTTATACGATTGTGCCAAAAATCTTCTGAGCCATCACCGCCGATGCTCCCAGAGGGCAGGCACAAGCCAGCATGGTCAGCACGATGGCCCCGACAAAACGAGCCCTGCAAGGCTCAGGTTTCAGTCCAAGGAGAGAGTCAGGAAGCACAATTAACACCACAGAGAAAAGAGCTCTCATCTCACTTGAAGTCTTTGTGCCGGTAAAAGGGAGCGCTGGCAAAACAGACTTCATTAAAGTGCACAGAAATCGCAACTGACACATCTCAAACAGACCTGTAAATAAACTGGCAATACTGGCTTCAACAGAAACTAGACTTTCACCTTATGCCATGTAATATTTCTGGCAGTAATTGGGAAGGAAACAGGAAAATCAGTGCTGTGTAAGTGACTCAAGACTGGCAGAGCACTAAATACGGAGAACAACAACTTTACAATACAGAACAGAGAGAAGCAACCAGCACAGTTTTTCACCGAGATGTTAAGATACGCCTTAAAAAAATAAATTGCTTAAAAGACACTCACCTCGAAGGCAGGGGCACGTCCCCAGGCTCCTGCACTGCGCAGTGGATTACCAAGGCATGTGGGAGATACGACTGCGGGGTGGATAAATTTGGGATCTCCAGCAGAAGAGACAGTATTGCCTCTATGCTCTGCACTCCACAACCACTATGGAGATCTGGAGCCTTCTGCCATGTCTGATTAAGGTCTGGAGAACACCCCAGGAGTAACTGAGGGACTTGAAGACATGGGTACAGGGCAAGACTGGGGGAACGTGGAGTGGTAACTGCTCAGGAATGACCTGGTCACCTTCAGAGAGGGAAGGAGATGCTGAGCAGGTCCTTCAGAGGGAGCAGACCGGCAGTGTAACACCACCCAGCGCTGTGGAAAGTCGAAACTATGCAGGTTCAGAGTAAGGGCAAAGTGCAATTTTTTCCTGAACGGCATGGACAATAATCATTGCAATAAATTAATGGCGTAGTAAATGACTGCAGTGGGTTCTCAATCCTCACTACGTTTTTATCTCTGCACTGGATGGCTTTTCTAAAAGATGTCCTCCAGCAAGAATTAATCCGGAAAATTACTAAAATTGGTGATACACAGAGTAGTCTCCAGGAGCACGGCTCTCCTGGCTCACTACTCTATGCCTCAAGCAAGCTGCTGCACCCCCATGCCCAGCAGCCCCCATGTCCCAGCACGGTCCCCAGGATAGCTTGTACAAGGACCAGGAGGGAGGGCTGACAAACCTGCCCCTCCACAGGCTGACCAGGCTCTTGTTTCAGCTCTAACATGGCTCTTTTCTAACCTGCCACCTTCATGGTGTATCGTGGGGGTACGTGAGAGACAGGCACAGGGAGGGCATCAACAGCACAATCCATCACACTGGAGAGTTGGATTTTTTTAGATGAAGTTTAAAATACTTCACAATTCAGCCAAAACTCCCATGGGAAAAGTAATCTTCTACCAACAACATAAACCATGCGCAACCAAGTGCGTGATAGTTTCTAAATGAAGCTATCGATAACTGTAAATCTTCATTAACCACGATGCTTTCACTCTGAGAAGTACCATCCATCGCACTGTATTTCAATTATAACACAACTGATAGTCCAATAAAGAGATAATCCTTTTCTGAATTAACAGAGAGGCTACAAAACCAAATGTGGTATTTTTTTATGCTTTCTGTATCTTCATAATTGTAATGCATCTTCAGCTTTGGCACACAATTGTAGCTTTTGGCATCTATTTAATAGTATTAAAACTTGTCCTTTCAAAAATATTATACAATATTCATCTGTACAGCTGGGACAAAAAAAAGCATGTGATAACAGGGTTAATAATATATATACTTGAAGTAATTTTATAGCATGGACAACTATTACCCAGCACACCAGGAGGCTATTTTCAGTAACGTTAAGGTAAGCACACAAATACAAAACTCAGTTATTGCGACTTTCCCACATCACTTGAAACGAGAAATTGCTACCACCACCTGGCCTAACTGCACTGCTAGGCTATCCTAACCAGAGACAAGACTAGTCATCTTTATTAATGCCGTTTTCCTTCCCTAACATTTCCCAGCGGTGCAGAATAGCAATGACGGCGGTTACACAACTGGGGCAACTGAGGCAGAGGAGCACGAAGGCTTGTCTCGGGTCGCTGCGAGAGTCGTCATGGGGACAAGGACAAAAAAGGAATTTCTTAAATGCAAGTAGGTGCTTTAACTCATCCCTGAGGAGACCCTGGATTTATGAGCAGGATGAGGCGTGAGTCTCCTTAACTCCCCCAGTCCAGACTGGCCGCTGAGACCAGAGCAAGTTGCTGATGTACCTTGACAGCAGCGTCATTCTGCTCCATGACACCCAAGCCCCGCTTCTCCTCTGCCATCGAAAGGCTTTTTGGACCTTCCTTTCATGGGCTGGTTTTGAGCATAGAGAGGGAGAACAGGTTTTCCAGCTGCCGGATTGAAGTTTGCCAGATTTCATTTTTTACAAACCCTAGGAGACGTAATGATATATAAGCACAAAACGGCCACAAAGTAAAACTCTTCTTTCACTACAGTCCCATACCTACCGCACAGCACAAGCCCTGAACTTTGGCTGCTGAAAGCAAAAGCTATGGCCAGGATCCATGAATACAGGGAATGATATAGCCCAAGGGATGCTTCAAATGGACTACAGAGGAGTGACACCAATGATGCTGCTATATTTAATCCTCTAAAAGCAAAAACCATGACCAAGTCTCCCTTGGGCATTTTTTTTTAGGGGAGAGGTATAGAAACTCAATGCACCAGAACAGATTTTTTGCACTCGCTCAACCAGTTCTTAAAATATTACTCAAATACAGTGATTACGGAGCCAAACTCGCCTGGGTATCTCCCACCCGCCTGTGCAGGGACCCACAACGTGCAGTGCCAGGAGCAGCCATGCTTTGTGCAGGCTTCGGTGCTCCTCCGGGTCAGTCTAACGCAGTTTTCTCCTTCCGTGCATTTCAACAGAAACTTCTAACATATCAAATCTTATTTATCTTCCATAGCATATGTTAGATGCGTAAGATGTGATATCTTAGATATCTAACATATCAAACGTCATAGGCTTCATAACTCATGGATCAACCACCTGCAGCCAGGAGAAATTCCAGGTGTAAATTAATTGCATGATGACACTTTTTAATTTTCAATAGCCACTTCACCTGTTGATGACTAAAGGCTCACGCATCCACAGCCTGTGCTATCAGAGCTCGCACCAGCTTGGCAGGGCTTCAGGAATAAGCTCTTGCCTGGGAATTTTTGTCTCTCTAAAGGCAGCCAACTTGTAAAAGTTTGGAAAAACAAAACAGCCCGAGGATCTGCTCTCTGATTCACTGTACCAGAGCCACGTTCTGCATTGCTGCTCTAAGCAAATAGCTGGGTCACGGGCAGCTAGGCTGCAACTGTGGACACATAGTGTGACCTTGGAAAAGTACTTTTTCGTAATTATAACACGGCCACTATTCATACGGATACTTGAGTGCAGAACCAGAGCTCCAGGGTTCAGGTCTGCCGCTGCCCCGACCGCTTTCGAGGAACTTATGGAAGGTCTCATCTCTAAAGAGAACGTTGGCACTTGTGCCGTGCCGGGGTCAGCGGGGAATGGGCTTGGGCAGGGAGGACTCCTCGGCGCGGGGAGCAACCCATCAGGCTTAATGACTCAGCAGGCTCACAGGCGCAGATGAGTAGCATGGTGGAAAATTCCCTTCTCTTCGCTCGATTAGTTTATATTTAGCTCTCCAGGGAGCAGACATGCTGGAAGAGCTGTTGTTTTGGTGATATTTTTGCACGGCCCCATGGGGACCCCTGCAACGTGAACTGCAGCGTGCTGGGGGAGGCTGCCAAGAAATGGCTATCACCGCCTCGCTCCACCACCACATCAGACCAGGCACGTGAGATTGCCGATAGCCACAGCCCTCTGCTACCCGTCAGACCTCCTTTTTTTTTTGTTCTGTTTCCCTGAGTCAGCAGGCTTGCTTCCTCTTCCTCCTCCTCCCCGTTTTGGGAGAGAAAGGAGAAAAAAAAAAAAGTGAGCCACAAAGACAGTTTGCTTGAGGAGCTACAGAGGAGCAACATCCACGGCTCCTCTGCTGGCCTGGTCCCCCTCCCACGAGAATAAAATGTGGGCTTGTCTTTCTGGAGGTATTTTCAACTATTTCAACCCCAGTTTTGGTTCGAGCAGACCTGATGCAAAGGCTCTGCTTCCCCTCTCCGTCCCCTGGGACATGGGAAGGAGACCCAACCTTGTGCACAACTTGTGCTACCTATATCTTTGCTGAAAGTGAAGCAAGTCTTTGATACTAAAAAGAAAAATAATTACATATAATTAACTGAAGCAGATTTGGGGATTTATATTGGTATATGTTTACCTATTTGCATATGCGCATACTGATGCACGTATATTTATTTATGCTGGTATCCATACCTGAAAATTAGCCTACATCAGTGCTGGCTCTGTCCCAGAGTCTGCTTGATTTACTTATGTAAAAATTTGGATCTCACTCACAGAAATTAATTATCTACTGAATTGATTTGCCCTGATTTCACATGCAAAGTTTTGCATTCGACAGCCTGAGCTTTTACTGATCTTCCTCCCAAAGGCCATCTGCTTTCTATAACTGAAGCAGTTCTTAGAGACCTTGGCCCTACGCAGAGCTGGAAGTCGCAGAAGTTTCCCTCCCTCCTCTGGGTTTAACCTGGAAGTAAGAAAGTCTGGATCCAGGGATTCAGATGCAAAACCACCGGCACGCGTGGCTGTGCTCCACGGGGCCGTACTCAGCAGGGCGTCCTTCTCTCCTTTGAAGTGGAGAGAAGGAAACAATTCCATGGCAGGTTGTTTTGGTTAGGTTTTTCTGGTTGGGTTTTTCCCCCCCGCTTTTGAAAGCAAGGAGGCTGTGTCTTTCTCTAAGAGAAGTGCCTCCAGCATGGGGCGAAGAGTCCTAATCCTGCCACCCCTGAGCCGGGTCTAACACACCTACCACCACAAGCATCCTCAGGCTCCGGAGGATTTTTAAAAATGAAGAAATAAATCAGAAGCTCTCTTCAAACCTACAGTGAGCCACAACAGGTAAGGACAGAGCAAACCACTCTGAAATTCAGGTTTTTTTACTATCGCTCTAATTAATCTGTTTCATGACCCACCCCAAATATTTTCTCTAGAAACATTATCTACGTTGTTTTGGGGTTTCTTTATTTCTTTTTCCAGTCCTCAGCCAAGCCCTAGTAAATATTTCTGCCCGCGTCAGGGGCGGGCTGAGGGAATCTGTGCCTTACATGAGCAGGCGCCTTGCAATCGGAGGGAACACAGCAGCAGCCTCCTGCGCTCGGAGATACCTGATATTGGTGAGAGACGGGCAGAGATGCTCATAGCCCTCTATGTTTTGACAGTATTATTGCAAGACACTGCTACCTCTGCAATTTGCAAGTAGTTTTTAATCTTGTCAAAATAGACTTTTATTATTGTTTGAGGATTCAAAAGGAAAATATGCACATCTGGTTTCAATTGCAAACTGAAGTTTGGTCTATCAGCCTATTTCATAACAAATTATGCTTACTTTTTACTCCAGAGGATTTCCTAAGGAGGGGGTGCGCTGCCAAGGTACACCAGCATCTGCGGAGACTGCACGGCACAGAGAGAGATGGTGGCACTACCCAGTGACAGGCACTGTGCTATTGCAACTCACTTTCTCCATCAAGTAAATTAAATCTTAAAATTATTGAGGAGAAAACCCTTATTAATGAAAACTTTGCGTACATCTATACGTGAAATCTTCACGTACCACACGATTTGGACAACCTGACATCACCGAATGGAGGAATAAGACTCACAGACTTTCTAGGACAACTCTGCTGCCAGGGCACTGTCCACAGCAAGGAGCCGCCATCCCTCGCTGCAGCAGCGTTCGAGGCTGGAGACCCCCCCCCGGGGGGCACAGGGCGGCTGGCAAAGCCCCACAGCATAGGCCCGCAGCCCTCCCTCGCTGCCACGAACTGCCTCGTGAGCTCGCACGTGCCAAGCGTGAAAACCGTGGCAGGGCACTGCGGGAAGCGCGTGCAACGGCCCCGGACAGGCTGGAGAGCATCTCTGCAGTGATGCTCAACCACATCCACTGCTCCCCTGTGCTGCAGCCCCCCGTCAGACCCCGAACCTGGGGAGTTTTGTACCGAGTTCACCGACATCCAAGTCTCAGCCCCGTTAAATACCACCCTCGGCCCGGAGAAAGGAAAGCACGTGTTGATCCGTTTGTAGGAAGAAATTACAGAGGCAAAGGCAGAGTAATCTGAGGAGGAACGCTCGCTCCCCACACACGAAACTTTGGAGAGGCGACCTTCCCCCCGGCACGCCGGCCAGGCGGCCAGAGCTCGTCCTGAAACGGTTTTCTCCTGCGGCAAGCGCTCAGCATCAGCGCTCAGCATCACCGCACGCAACCCACGCCGCTCCCCGGGCACATGCCAGGAGACATCCCCGCTGCACCTCGCTCCCTCTGGACGCTCGAGGCGGCTCCTCCGCGGCCGAACCGCGCCGGACCGGGGAGCCCTGAGCCCCGGCACCGCTCACCCCACGGCGACCTGCGCGTCCCCGGGGTCGAGAGCCGGGGGAGCGCGGACCCAGCGGCACAAAGGCGGGCAGCCCCCAGCCCACTCCGCCCGGGCGGAGGCGGGCG